>NC_090412.1:13721061-14021061 GCF_036365525.1 Heterodontus francisci | reverse complement strand
TTGGACCTGCATGCTTACCTTTAGTGACTTGTGTACGAGAACACCCAGGTCTCGATGCATGTTCCCCTCTCTCAGTTTATAGCCGTTCAGATAATCTGCCTTCCTGTTTTTGCTACCATAGTGGAAAACCTTGCATTTATTCACATTATACTGCATCTGCCATGCATTTGCCCACTCATTCAACTTGTCCAAATCACCCTGAAGCCTCTCTGCATCCTCCTCACAACTCGCCCTCCCACCCAGTTTTGTGTCATCTGCAAATTTGGAGATATTACATTTAGTTCCCTCATCTAAATCATTAATATATATTGTGAATAGCTGGGGTCCTAGCACCGATCCCTGCGGTACCCCACTGGTCACTGCCAGCCATTTGGTAAAAGACCCATTTATCCCTACTGTTTGTTTCCTGTCTGTCAACCAATTTTCTAACCATTGCAATACACTACCCCCAATCCCATGCGTTTTAATTTTACATGCTCTCTTATGTGGGACTTTGTCGAAAGCCTTCTGAAAGTCCAAATAAACCACATCCACTGGCTCCCCCTCATCAACTCTGCTAGTTACACCCTCGAAGAATTCTAGTAGATTTGTCAAGCATGATTTCCCTTTCGTAAATCCATGCTGACTCTGCCCGATTCTACCACTGTTCTCCAAGTGTTCTGCTATAAAATCTTTGATAATGGACTCTAGAATTTTCCCCGCTACCGACTTCAGGCTGACTGGTCTATAATTCCCTGCTTTCTCTCTACCTCCCTTTTTAAATAGTGGGGTTACATTAGCTACCCTCCAATCTGTAGGAACTGTTCCAGAGTCTATAGAATCTTGGAAGATGACCACCAATGCATCCATAATTTCTAGGGCCACTTCCTTAAGTACTCTGGGATGCAGACCATCAGGCCCTGGGGATTTATCGGCCTTCAGTCCCATCAATTTCCCCAACACCATTTCTAATACTGATTTCCTTCAGTTCCTCTCTCTCACTAAACCCTGTGTTTCCCAACATTTCTGGTATGATATTTGTGTCCTCCTTTGTGAAGACAGAACCAAAGTATGCATTTATTTGGTCAGCCATTTCTTTGCTCCCCATAATAAATTTCCCTGTTTCTGAATGTAAGGGGCCATCTTTTGTCTTCACTAATCTTTTTCTCTTCACATACCTATAGAAACTTTTACAGTCAGTTTTTATGTTCCCTGCAAGCTTGCTCACGTACTCTATTTTCCCCTTCTTAATCAATCCCTTTGTCCTCCTTTGCTGAATTCTAAACTGCTCCCAATCCTCAGGTCTGTTGTTTTTTCTGGCAAATTTATATGCCTCTTCCTTGGATCTAATGCTATCTCTAATTTCCCTTGGAAGCCATGGTTTGGCTACCTTTCCCGTTTTACTTTTGCGCCATACAGGACTAAACAATTGTTGCAGTTCATCCATGCGCTTTTTGAATGTTTGCCATTGCCTTTCCACCGTGATCCCTTTAAGTAACGTTTCCTAATCCATCATAGCCAACTCGCGCCTCATACCTATGTAGTTTCCTTTACTGATTCAGGATCCTAGTCTCATAATCAACTATGTCACTTTCCATCTTGGTGAAGAATTCTATCATATTATGGTCGCTCACCCCTAAGGGGTCTTGCACAACTAGATTGTCAGTTATTCCTCTCTCATTACACAATACCCAGTCTAGGATGGCCTTTTCTCTAGTTGGTTCCTCAATGTATTGGTCCAGAAAACTATCCCGTATACACTCCAAGAATTCCTCCTCTGCAGTATTGTGACTAATTTGATTTGCCCAATCTGTATATTGATCTCTAAAATAAAAGCAAAATACTGCGGATGCTGGAAATCTGAAATAAAAAGAAGAAATGCTGGAAATACTCAGGTCTGGCAGCATCTGTGGAGAGAGAAGCAGTGTTAACATTTTAGGTCAGTGACCCTTCTTCACTGACCTGAAATGTTGACTCTGCTTCTCTCTCCACAGATGCTGCCAGACCTGCTGAGTATTTCCAGCATTTCTTCTTTTTATTTTATATTATATATTGATCTGTTACATTCAAATGAACAATCAATTGTGACCTCTGTTTAATGTCTCATCCAAAAGACAACATCTCTGACAATGCAACACTGCCTCTACTACACTGAAGTGTCAGCCTAGATTTATATTCTCAAGTTCTGGAATGGGTATAACGGGTACCAATCCAAGGAAGTCATATTGATAATCTGTTAACCATTCCTGAGACCATCTGTGGAGTATTTTAGGTTTAATACATTGCATTATGAGGGGCATTGGTAGGGTTAGATAGGAAGAGACTTTTTCCCTTAGCGGAGGGGTCAATAACCAGGGGGCATAGATTTAAGGTAAGGGGAAGGAGGTTTAGAGGGGATTTGAGGAAAACAAATTACACCCAGAGGGTTGTTAGAATCTGGAACGCACTGCCTGAAGGGGTGGTAGAGGCAGGAACCCTCACAATATTTAAGAAGTATTTAGATGAGCACTTGAAACGTCATAGCATACAAGGCTATGGGCTAAGTGCTGGAAAATGGGATTAGAATAGCTAGGTACTTGATGGCCGGCACAGACACGCTGGGCTGAAGGGCCTGTTTCTGTGCTGTATAACTCTGACTCTATGACTTGCAAAAAGATAAATGCAATAGCAAGAATCTATTAAAAAAATTTTCACGGGATGTGGGCATCACTGGTGAGGCCTCATTTATTGCTCACCCATAATTGGCCTTGAGAAGGTGGTGGTGAGCCCCCTTCTTGACCGCTATAGTCCATGTGGTGTAGGTACACCCACAGTGCTGTTAGGAAGGGAGTTCCAGGATTTTGACCCAGTGGCAGTAAAGGAACGGTGACATAGTTCCGTGTCAGGATGGTGTGTGACTTGGAGGGGAACTTGCAAGTGGTGGTGGTTCCATGCATCTGCTGCCCTTGTCCTTCTAGGTGGTAGAGATCATGGGTTTGGAAGGAGTCTTGGTGAGTTGCTGTGGTGCATTTTGTAGATGGTACACATTGCTGCCACTATGCATTGGTGGTGGAGAGAGTGAATGTTGAAGGTCGTGGATGGGCTGCCAATCAAGCGGGCTGCTTTGTCCTGGATGTGTCGAGCTTCTTGAGTGTTTTTGGAGCAGCACTCATCCAGGCAAGTGGAGAGTATTCCATCACATTGCTGACTTGTGCCTTGTAGATGGTGGACAGGCTTTGGGGAGACAGGAGATGAGTTACTTGCCACAGAATTTCTAGCCTCTGACCTGCTCTTGTAGCCACAGTACTTATATGGCTGGTCCAGTTCAGTTTCTGGTCAATGGTAATCCCCAAAATGTTGATAGTGGGGGGGGGTTCAGTGATGGTAATGCCATTGAATGCCAATAGGAGATGGTTAGATTCTCTCTTGTTGGAGATGGTCATTGTCCAGCACTTGTGTGTCATGACTGTAACTTCCCACTTAACAGCCCGAGCCTGGATGTTGTCCACGTCTTGCTGTATATGGACACTGAATGCTTCAGTATCTGAGGAGTTGTGAATGGTGCTGAACACTGTGCAGTCATCAGCGAACATCCACCCCTCTGACCTTATGATGGGGGGAAGGTCGTTGAAGAAGCAGCTGAAGATGGTTGGGCCTAGGACACTACCCTGATGAGCTCCTGCAGTGATGTCCTGGGACTGAGATGATTGACCTCCAAAAACCGCAACCATCTTCCTTTGTGCTAGGTATGACTCCAACCAGTGGAGAGTTTTCCCCCAGGTTCTCATTAACTCCAGTTTTGCTCGGGCTCCTAGATGCCACACTCAGTCAAATGCTGCCTTGAAGTCAAGGGCAGTCACTCTCAACTCACCTATTGAGTTCAGCTCTTTTGTCCATATTTGGACCAAGGTTATAATGAGGTCAGGAGCTGAGTGGCCCTGGCGGAACCCAAACTGAGAACATTGAGCAGGTTATTGCTGAGTAAATGCCGCTTGATAGCACTGTGGATGACACCTTCCAGCACTTTGCTGGTGATCTGGTAGACTGATGGGATGGTAATTGGCCGGGTTGGATTTGTCCTGCTTTTTGTAGACAGGACATACCTGGGCAATCTTCCACATTGTGGTTCATGAATTAGGCATGTAGACAGTCATAAGCAAAGGTTTATAAAGTTAAAGGTTCTAAAAGAGGACCTAAATAATAGGATGAGTTGGAGGATACAATGGTATTCTGGTGTTCCTGTATTATTTTATGGACTGCATTCCTCCATGTGGAAATCTGTTATGGAAGTACTGATTTCAACTGATAGTCTGATATTTATAGGAGACAAAGGGCAACACGCAAGTAATTTAAAATGTTTAACCAAATGTATAGACTTGAATAAAATGGTTTGATTAAGGCAAACGATTTTCCAAGATGAAACTTGCAGAGCAGTTAGAGGGTATACTTTTGTCAGCCTCATAATCTTCTGTTCACTGCATTTCAATTTTAATAAGCTAGCTTTCTTCAAGTGCCAGGGTTCTGTTTCACTTGGGCCATCTAAGAGTGAAGAAAGTTTCCATCAGATTATTGCAACAGGTCCTTGTATCATTGCCACAAACTCAGCTTTGCTCTGCTCACCAGCATTTTTATTCAGACTAATTTTGAATACTCTCTTTGAATGGCGCTGAGTGCATTTGAATTGTATGAGCAAATGTTACATTTGTAGACTTCCTTACACTTAGTTGGGTTCAGAAAGGTAGAGAAATTGCACTTTCTGTTAATTAAAACTGATGGGCTGGTGAAGCAAAAAACTGAAGTGGAAAGTTGCATTCTCGGGTGAGAATAATGTGCTGTGTTCCCAGATGTTGTAGCACAATATATTGTTTGCTTTAACGAGGGTGCATCACAGTGCTTGAACGTCACTAGTCACATGTTCTTCCATCAATGACAGCATAATTGTCATTGCAAAATTGCAACAGACTGTTAGGTTACAATGTGATGTGCATTGTTCTTCGTTCATGGATTATAATTTTCTTTGAATTCTATAATTTATTTCTGAATTACTTTTGAATTTGAAATGATTGTGCTAAAGGGAAAGCATATTTTAAAGTCTTTCTTCTGGTGTATTGTCATATCAAGTCACAAAATACTCTAAAAGGCAACATGAAAATAGGTCAGATCACCAGCCATCAGAGATTTTACCATAATTACTGAATTCCCTGATGGATGCAGCACAGTCAGAAAGATGACAAATTTTCAGTGCCATAAGCTAAACGCAAGGTAGCCTTTAAGGATTCTTTCCGAGAGATACCATTATGATCTGCTTTCAGATTTTGTCATAGACAATTACTCTGACATGTACATTAAAAAGTGAGCATTTGGCTGTTGCATTTTCTAACCTTTCAAAAGAAGAATACCTTTTGTATTATGCTCACTTAATAGAGGAGCAACAAGAAAAACAAGTTGCAAATTGTTCTGCGATTAAAGCAACTTCCCTCCTCGGTAATTCACATTTGTGTTCAGATTTAATACCTGTGTTATCTATTTTTGAGATTTTCTGTGTTTACCCCCTGTCCCCCCCCCCCCCCCCCACCCACCCTTGAATTTCACATCATTGAACATCACAAAAAGAGATTATCAAGTCATTATGACATTGCTGTTTGTGGGAGCTTACGGTGTGCAAATTGGCTGCCACGTTTCCTACATTACAATAGTGAATACACTTCAAAAGTACTTGATTAGCTGTAAAGCCCTTTGAGACGTCTGGTGGTCATGAAAAGTGTTATATAAATGCAAGTCTGTCTTTCTTCATGAAATTAGAACGCCGTTAAGATCCCAATTAGACCACATTCAACAAAGTGCAAGTTTTCAAGGGTTTTTTTTAGAGTACGACTAACCATGTTAAAATCTCATCAAATCACAGATTTCCCATTGATTGCAGTCTGAGGGGACCTCTACATTGCACACTCACTGACAGTAACTTCTAGATTTCCACATTATTCTGCGCATGTGTGGAGTAATGACGGTGAGCACTGACAGGTTCACTGTCTTTACCCCTACAGAATCTGTTGTTGTTTCTAAAAGTGCAGAATCTGAGCAATTGAAATGGAACTGGCAAGGAGAAACATTTGTGCAAAGTTGTGCAACCACCCATTAGTTGGTGCAGCATGCCAACATGTCTGCCAGTATTATCGTGGTGAAGGTGGGGTGGTGGTGAGTGGAAGCCTGTCTTTTGAAAAATCTGGAGGAAATTCAGAGCCCAATTTGAAAACTGGCAGCACAGAACTCTAGATAAGTGGAGCCTTCTGAGTGCTTTCCTCAGTTGAATCCCAAATCCTATAAAAAGGAGATTCCTGTAAATTTGGGAGCACTGAATTTTTGTGTTATTGAAATGAATGTGTTTGAAGCTGAAAATGAATATTCATACCTTATTTCAAATAAATGAATAAATGGTAATGGATGTGGGGAACTTGCCAAACTAATGTTTCAATGTTTCTCTATTCTAAAGGTGCTAAACTTGTTTTGTCAGTCTTTGAGCCTATCAGACATTCTATTTGATACTAACATATTTTCTTATTACCATTTGAATGTAGCTGATTGATTGATTGCTGTCTGAATGGGTAGAGGTGTCAGGGAAGTCAATGTATGCTCACTGAGTGGCTAAACTCCAATCCGAATCAGAATTTGGCACCAGGCGTCATGCTTTAATGAGTTGGGATAATCCTGGGTGGCTCCAAAATGCAAAAAAAATTTGTGAAGCCAGAATTGCTTCAATAGGCTTGATTTTCTCAGCTGAGATCTATTTATCATTTGTCTTTTGTCGTGGTAATGCAACTGTAATACTAGACTGAATCGAAATAAAGTTCTTAATTTCTATCAATGTTGATGCTAAGCTAATGGTGGAAATTTAGTAGAAGCATCAATGAAACCAAAGGCAGGTTATGATGGTGCAATAATGTCATGGTCCTGTAGTTTTTTTTCGGAATATGCGGTTTGCCTTTAAAGTTTGCAGAGGCTCAGTATTGCTTAAAGAGTCGACAAGCCCTAGGAGTTATAAGAAGGTGTATTTTCGTTCCCTTAGAAACAGCCATTTGGAGACTGCGATTCAAAGGGTGCATTCTCGTTACCATAGATATAGCCACTGTGAGTGAGCTTGATGCGATACATTTGTTTCAATTCAGTTTTGAACTGGCTTTTAGTGAGACAGTTTGTTCTAACAGAAGACACACAGACAGAAGACACAGACAGCTGTGATGAGCGCACCTGAAAAAGAGCTCTCAACAATTTAAACTGAAGGAATAGGATTTTTAGTCTGTTTAATTATTATCTCTAAAAATTCTAAGGAAAAGTCAAGCCAAAACACCGATCCCTGGTAATTTAAATTGAAGAAAGGGAAGTTAGACTGTGATAATCTTTTATCCCTCAAAAACTCTAAAGTCAGATTGATTCTTTTGAAAGTGTTGGCAAGTCGTTATTTGTTGAAATTTGCTGGAGAAGGAAAGCAACATCCTGCGAGGACTTCAAGCAACTGTAAATTTGCAAGGACTCTAATTTCTTTCTATTTTAAATGTTTATATCTTCATTGTGTTTAAGAATTTAGTTCTTCTAATTAAAGAGTTAATTTGTTGATTTAAAGACACCTGGTTTGGATAGCCTCATTTGGGGGGTTAATAGATGGTATGATTTGGCTGGGTCTTTCTTTAATTTGGAAAGTTTTAAATGATATGTTAGCCAATCTGTGGAGCGGCGGGATTGAATTAACAATGCATTGGTCCCACCACAATCAGAATCGTATATTTTGATTGGGGGCTTTGACAGGAGCGGTCGGTCGTAACAATAAGGAAGCAGTGAAATGTTGGTGGCAGAAGTGTGACTGAACTTGTGATTGATTGTGAGTTACATGAAGTAAGAGTTGATATGAGGGAAGGAAAAGTGAGAATAAGTACAAGGTATATATATAAATCACCGAAATGGTTGTTACGGTCAAGTGAGGAAAGATGGAAAGGCTTCCTCTTTTCCCTCTTCTTGTTTGACTGCAACAGATTTAATTATTTTTTAAAGAAGATGTACTTGCCAATTCAGTGAGCTTTATTTACATGCTATGATCATAAAAAGAACCAATTGGACAGGTTTTCTTGAGCTTAACGAAGAAAGAGGTTAGCTTTATTGTACTTTAACAATCTAAGTGAAATAATAAACATTGCTCCAACTTCCACACACACACACTCGAGGTTCACACACACACAAATAGGTTACAGAGTGAGGAAGGGTAGATTGGTCGAGTTAGAGTCCATAGAGAAAAAGGGTATACAGTCTGTGGAGATTGGTGATTCGGCTAGCTTCTAGCTGAGCTCGGTGGTCCTGAGGTTTCCGGTTTGAAGAGATAGGTGGCTGATTTGGTGGGTCTCCTGTACACAGCGATGTAGATGATTTCCTCCAAGGAGTCTCTGGTTGCAGCTGGAGTATGCAGAGGTGGTCAATCAGCAGACAGGGTTCAAAGCTTACAAGCTGGAATGGAGAGAGAAAAAGAAGGGAGGGACCCCCACTTGGGTCTGCACTTGTCAGAGTCCAGATGCTTGTCAGCCTGCTGCAGAGAAACACCAGCTTAAAAACACAAAGATGGTGGGGGCTTGTCACAGGACAATCCCCCAGTGATGCAAGCACAGTAGTTAGCAGTGTATTTCTTGTTGCAACTAAAACAGCCCATGTCTAGGGATTCCTTTCTCGCAACCAGGGTCCCATTGTTCAAGTAATAGTCTTAATGTCTTGCTAATGGGAACAGGCAGTTCCCTTAAATTTCCTAGGTCTTGGTTCTTGCTTGGATGGGGCAGACATTTCATCTCCACCTCACAGCCCTTGGAATGTAGGATACAGTGTTGCAAATTAGGTGGCCACCGTAAGCTGCTAGCAAAGTCACCTTTATTTATTTTATTTTTTATTTAGAGATACAGCACTGAAACAGGCCCTTCGGCCCACCGGGTCTGTGCCGACCATCAAGCACTCATTTATAATAATCCTACATTAATCCCATATTCCTACCACATCCCCACCTTCCCTCCATTCCCCTACCTATACTAGGGGCAATTTATAATGGCCAATTTACCTATCAACCTGCAAGTCTTTGGCTGTGGGAGGAAACCGGAGCACCCAGCGAAAACCCACGCAGTCACAGGGAGAACTTGCAAACTCCACACAGGCAGTACCCAGAATAGAACCGGGGTCGCTGGAGCTGTGAGGCTGCGGTGCTAACCACTGCGCCACTGTGCCGCCCTTTTATCTGTTCCTTTTTAATTTCTTTAAAAAAATAAATTCAGGTCTCCAGCCAGTGGATTAAAAAAATTATCATTCAACATAGAATGCTGGCATGACATGGTTGTGAGTGAAATTAGTTTCTCGCTCTGACAATCCAGGAGGAAGATAACATAACACGGCAAGAGGGAGATTTATACATGTAATATCATCAGGCTTCATTATAGATTGATGCTTGTTAGTATGTTTCACATGGCTTTAAATATGTGGATGAGGTATGTTTTTGAGTAAAGTTGCACTTGTTAGCTACTTGCAGTTTTGAAACACATTCAGTCCTTGGAGTGTAGTTGGGAGAATGTCAAGTGTGTGTGTAAATGTCTGTGCGTTGACGAAAATATTCGGCTCATCAACGTGAGTAACTTTGTTGAGGAACAGAATGAACTCCCTCTTTGAACCAATGACTTACTTTCCAGAAATATACTTTATTCATAAAATTTCTAAAAATACATTACAGTTCAAATTTGACTTTACATAAAGTGCAATACAGATCAGTTTCTTGCAATACAGTACATGAGGTACCTCACTACACTTGTCGTTACAGGTTATATTTACAATGTACATTTACATTTCATGTCAGACATTCTCTGGTGCGTACAGCCCGAGAGTTTTACATGGTTTCCGGCCCCTCGATATACTATGGAAGCAGGGCCTTAAACACAGTGGCCTTTCCTTATTGAGCCTTTGTGGCGGCTGTCCCAAGCTTTAGTGCATCCTCACCTTGGAATATGCCAGTCTGCAACACTTGGTCATTGACAGTTCTTTGCACTGGGAGACCAGTAAGTTTTGAGTAGACAAGGTGCATCTTTCACCAAGTTGATAGTTCTCCAGCAGCCGTTGATGTTTATCTCGGTGTGCATCACTGCGTTATTGGAGCTGCTCGGGTTAAACCTGCACATCTTTCCAGACCTGCTTTGCAAAGGCACATTCCAGAAAGAGGTGGGTGACCTAATGACCTGCTTTTTTTCCCCAAAATATATTTTATTTATAAAAATCTGTTTTAAAAAAAACATTACAAAACAGTTCAAAACAGCATCAGGTTGACATTCCAAAAATGCACAGGAAATCAGTTTTCTTCAATACAGGAGTGAGTTGCCTCACAACCCTTCCATTCCATTTTACCTGCCATGTACATTTACAGTAAAACCATATTTAGTGTATACAGCCTGAGGGGTTTCCCATGGGTCCAGCCCCTCCGTTCACTTTGGTGGGAGGACCTTACACAGTGGTCTTTCCTCATTGAGCCTTTGCAGCGGCTGCCCCAAGCTTTAGTGCGACCCTCAGCACGTAGTCCTGGACCTTGGAATGTGCCAGTCTGCAACACTTGGTCGTGGACAACTCTTTGCGCTAGAAGACTAGCAAGTTTCGGGCAGACCAAAGAGCGTCTTTCACTGAATTGATGGTCCTCCAGCAAAAATTGATGTTTATCTTGGTGTGCGTCCCTGGGAACAGCTTGTAGAGCACTGACTCCTGTGTTAGAGCTGCTTGGGATGAACCTCGACAAAAACCACTGCATCTCTTTCCACACCTGCTTTGCAAAGACATATTCCAGAAGGAGATGGGCAACAGTCTCTTCCCCACCACAACCACCTCGAGGGCAGCGTGTGGAGAGGGTGAGGCTCCGGGCGTGCAGGAAGGTTCTGACGGGGAGGGCCCTTCTCACCACCAGCCAAGATACATCTTGATGCTTGTTTGAAAGTTCTGGTGATGAGGCATTCTGTCAAATGACTTTGGCAGTCTACTCAGAGAACCATCCGACAGGATCCACCATCTCCTTTTCCCGTAGGGCCTCGAGGACATTCCATGCAGACCACTGCCTGATGGATTGGGGGTCAAAGGTGTTTTCCCGCAGAAACTTTCCCACGAAGGATAGGTGGTACGGCATGGTCCAACTGGATGGAGCGTTCCATGGCAATGTGACCAGACCCATCCTTCGCAACACCGGGGACAGATAGAACCTCAGCACATAGTGACACTTGGTGTTTGCGTACTGGGGCTCTACGCACAGCTTGATGCAGCCGCACATGAAGGTGGTCATCAGGATGAGGGCGACGTTTAGTACATTTTTCTCGCCCTTATCCAGAGGTTTGAACATCGTGTCCCTCCGGACCCGGTCCATTTTGGATCTCCAGATAAAGCGGAAAATGGTTCGGGTGACTGCCACGGCACAGGAGTGGGGTGTGGGCCAGATCTGCGCCACATACAGCAACAACGTGAGCGTCTTGCACCTGATGACCAGGTTCTTACCCATAATGAGAGATCGCTGCTCCTACATGCTCCGTTTATGGTGTACCCTGACTACTCGCTCCTTCCAGGTTTTGGCGCACGCCCCAGCCCTTCTGAACCATATCCCCTTCAGGTAGTCTGACCCTGCCAGTGAAGGGGACAAAGGATCAGTCGGCCCAGTTCCCAAAGAACATGGCTACACTCTTGCCGTGGTTGACTTTGGCTCCCGAGGCCAGTTCAAACTGGTCGCAGATGCGAACAGACAGCGGATCCAAGCAGAAGACGGCGACATCGTCCATGTACAGGGAGGTTTTTACCTGAGTGCCTCCGTTGCCTGGGATTGTCACCCCTCTTGTGCCCACATCCTTCCTAATGGACTCAGCAAAAGGTTTGATACAGCAAACAAACAAGGCAGGGGAGAGAGGACAGTCCTGTCTGACTCCAGACTGGATTGGGAAACTTTCTGATTCTGACCCATTGATTGAGACTGCACTACTGATGTTTGTGTAGAGCAGTTTGATCCAATTGCAGATTCCCTCCCCAAACCCCATTTTGGAGACCACGTCCATCATGTAGGTGTGCGATATCCTGTCAAAAGCCTTATCCTGGTCCAGGCTGATGAGGCAGGTGTCCACCCTCCTGTCCCGTACATAGGCGATCGTATCCCTGAGTAGCGTGAAACTATCCGAGATCGTCCTACTGGCTACACTGCAGGTCTGGTCAGGGTGAATCACCAACTCCAGAGCAGACTTGACCTGACTGGCATGACTTTGGACAGAATCTTGTCGTCAACATTAATCAGTGAGATGGGCTGCCAATTTCTGATTTCCACCCACTTCCCCCTTCCGCTTGTAGATGAGGGTGATGATGCCTTTCCTCATGGATTCTGACATGCTACCAGCCAGAAGCATACTCTCGTATACTTCCTGCGGGTCTGGGCTGACCCAGTCCCACAGAGCCGAATACAACTCAACCAGTAAGCCATCGCTTCCGGGAGTTTCACTCGTCTCGAAGGACCTGACGGCGTTTGTCAGCTCATCCAGTGTTTGCGGTTTGTCCAGTCTCTCCCTCATGCTGTCATCTAAGACCTCCGTGATAGATGACAGGAAGGACTGGGAAGCCGTGATGTCCGTGGGCTTCACGTAGTACAGCCCAGCATAAAAGTATTTGCTGATCTTTTGTAGGTTGGACTACGAAGACGTTACCGAGCCATCCTCTTCCTTCAGCTCTCTGTGTACCTTTTGGAAGAAGTAATGCGAGCATGTCTCATCCTGCTCAATGGAGCGGACTCTGGACCAGAAGAGGATCCTGGAGGCCTCCGTGGCAAAGAGCGAGGCCTGCTGTCTCTTCACATCATGGAGATCCTCCTTGGCCTTGACCCCCATCGACTTTAGCCTGAGCAGATTTTGCATACTTTTCTGGAGTCGGGACATTTCCCTCTGTCTCTCTCTCGCCCTCTGAATACCTTTGAAGATAAAGAACTTCTTGATGTTGTCATTGATCACCTCCCACCAGTGAACTGGAGACTCAAAGAGGGGTTTCACGGTTCTCCAACCTTTGTAATCCCTTTTGAGTTCCTCAACATTCTCTGGGGTGAACAGTGTGGCGTTGAGCTTCCATGTCCCCCTGCCAACCCGCTGGTCATCCTGCAAGTGACAGTCGGCCAGTAAGAGGCAATGGTCAGAGAAGAACACCGACTTGACGTCGGTGGATCGGACCGTGACAGCACGGTACACAAACAGGAAGTCAATCCTCCAATGGGCAGACCCGTCTATCTTGACCAGGTCTATCTATGCTGCACTCCATCTGCAGGTTTGCTGAAGACATGCAGCGTGGCATCTTTTACTGTTTCCATGAGGAATCTGGACTTAGCGTCCAGTTTGCTGTCGTCACTGCTGGATCGTCCAGCTGCATCAATGATGCAGTTGAAGTCACCGGCTCGAATGACCGGCCTGGATGTCGCCAGCAGCATTGGGAGCTGCTGGAAGATGGTCAGCCGCTCGCTGCATTGAACCGGGGTGTACACGTTAATCAACCAGAGCGGAGCATTGTTGTACATTACATCTGCTACGAGGCGATCCCCCACCACCTCCTTAACTTTGGAGATGGTGAAGTTATCTCCCCGCAGCAGAACACCCAGGCCGAAGGAATGGGAATCATTAGCCTCCTGACCAGATTGATGGCCCGTGGGACCACCATTGCAACCATTGCCTGTAGGTGCTGAGGTGTGGTGTTCCACACTTTTGCAGAAACAGCAGGGCGGCTTTGACCTTGAGGTAGTCCAAGGTTGAAACACATCGCGTAGTGGATTTAATGCTATGCACGTTAATCGTAGTAATCTTTATACCCATTTTTAAGTTGGTTGTTGCTTCCCACACCATTTGTCCTTGCCAGTCCCAGTTCTTGGGTGTGTTCCTGCATACACATGGTGTACGCAAGCTGTTTCACATTTGATGGGCTCAGAAACCCCTCCTGGTTTCTTATGGGGGGTTTGTTCTGCTGGGGTGACATCGGGGGGGTGGGGGGGGGGGGGGGTTCTTGTAGGCAGCAAGGCTTGGGCTGTCCTCTGCTGTTGGTGTCTTTCCTCTCTGTGCATCCTTGAAGACATCGCTGCACAGCTTCCCGGAGCTGGAGTGCGCCAGACGCTTATTTGCTCTCGGTGTCCCGGAGCTGGGGTGCGCTGGGCATCTCGCTGGGTTTGGCGCTTTGGGGTTGGGGTGCGTTGGGCCCATCACAGCTTCCAGTGCCCTGGAGCTGGGGGGGCTTTATCTTCCAGCTCCTTTGAGTTCTGCTTTTTTTGCAGGTGCCATTGTTCCGGCCCTTCTGTGTCCAATGAGGAGGAGCTGCCATAGTCTGTCTCAGACAGTAGCCTCCTCTTGCCACTGGTTTGGGTGGTGACCTGTTCCTTCTTTAGAGGTTTTTCTTTGTGGTTTTCCTTTGTACCACTTACCACTGACCAGTTTGTCCATCTGGTGCCTCCTCCTCCATTGATTCTGTCTGTAGAGGAGGGGATTCCGGGCACGGGGTAGGTGTTGGGTTTCTGGTTGCAATTGCCTCCCCTTCTCCTTCTCCTCAGGTAGACTTTCCTCGCTGTGGAGAGAGTTGCTTGTCTCCTTCCCAGCACCAGACGCATTCACCCTTCCTTCTCTCGGCCTTTCCTTGGACCTTGCCACCTGAGCATAACTGAGGCAACATTTGAGGCAGGTTTTGTAGAGGTGGCCTGCCTCACTGCACTGGTTGCAGTCCTTGGTCTGATGGCCTTCCTTCTTGCAGTTCTTGTAGCTGACTGTGCTGCAGTTAGCTGCCATGTGATCACAGGTGTGAGAAACTCTGGGCTGCCCCACATAGACCAAGAAGCCTCGACTTCCTCCAATAGCGAAGCTGGAGGAAGGATGGATGTTTGTTCCGTTAGCATCGATCTTCAAGGTCACCTTGACCTGCCGCTTGCTGGTCCAAATCCCAAATGGATCCTTGACATCAGTGCTGCTGCCGGCCACCTCGAGGTACCTGGCGAGGAAGGTGAGTACATCCACGACAGGAACATGGCGATTATAGAGGTGACTTGTCACCACCCAGTCACGTTGCGACGGCAGCATGTAGAGTGGCTCCGCTGTGAGGATCGACAGTGGCGCCTGGTTTCCCTCCTCCTTGAACACCTTCAGGAACTTGATGCGTCCCGCCACGTTCTTGAACATCACGTCGAAATATACACTGTTGGAGAAGTCCTGCAGGCAGAAGATGTCTGCAGCTTGGAATCCACAGCAAGCAATAAGGATTTTCTTAATGAAGAAGGCACGGTCAACTGCTGCACCTCCTTCCTTATCTTTCACCACCACCCGAACAGTGTTACGCACTCCCTGGTCTGAAGCTGTAGAATTGGTTACAGCCATTTTGCCCAAAACCTACCTGGAACAGGATCAAAGGCCACTGATCATGGTTTCTTCCCCTGCCAGGTAAGTATGGTGATGCAATGACATGCATTCCCATGATGGATGTAGCTTGTACTGCAGCATAGAAAACTCTTCCCTCCTGTCCTCCCCATTCATTGCTGCAAAACCACATCAATGTTCCTGTATCTCAATCTCAGAAGAGTCCTTGGTACTGGAGTATTATGATATTTCTGTTCTCTGCAACATTCATCCTAATAGCCTCTGAACGATATTGTCTAATTAGTGCCAATTTAGCAATGAATCATGGAATTTGATCGTGCCATTGACTTCTGTAACTGGAAACTGGATTGAGTCTGTCTAAACACATTTCACCTGTCTTATCCTTAGTGTGAACTCGTGTATGAATGCTTAATACATTTGTTTGATATTTTTCTATCGGCTATATTAGCAGAAGTGTTAACCCATTTATTTTAAACAAAGTAATACCTCCACAAAGATTGGAGATTGTAATTTCAGACAGATCATTAAATGTTTCTGTGTCTGCATTCTTTGGTATAATTTGATGGTCTACATTTGCTAAAATGGATGCAAGTTGTAAAAACTCGTACGTAGTTCTGAGCTATCCCTGCATATCATGAAACGTAAAATAAGGCCAGTGGTTTTTGGAGGTTTTCCTTACTGTTCAATGTAAACAGTCTTATCATAACAATGACATGTGGCTTTGTTTCTTATCTGTAATGTTTTAATTTTGCTAACGCTTATGTGCTGTATAGTTGTAAGAATGTTATATAAATGGAGATATTACAACAGTGCAATAAATGGAATACTCAGTGTAGTCTGTTCAAAACTTGAGGTTTGTGCATGTGAAAGAGTTAGATAATATAATGTCAATTATTATGGGATTTAATTTACCTAGTTTAAAGTTCAGTGCAACATCAGTAGCCAGGAAATGGTAGAATTTGGGTATGATTTTGTTATTCTTTTAGCTCTGTTGAGTGCATTGCTGCTGGAATCTCTGAATTGAAGCCAGACACCTTCCATATAGATAAGGGAAATTAGAAGAACCGGCATCCGTAGGCCTCTATTGTGTGCCATTTAGCAGTGCTGATGAATAGGATTGGCAGAGACCTGGCAGTAGGTTGCCTTCATATTAACTTGACTGGTGATATTATGTGACATGACAGACTAAGGAGAAAACACAGGGATTTATGCAACCACCACCCCCCCCCCCCCCGCCCGCCCCCAACAAAACAAATCAATTTGCAGTTCTTGTTCAAGTAACCTTGCATTGAGACTTGATTAAAATTGGTGTATTGAATCACAATACCTTATTAAACAACTTCAAATGAGATATCATGCATGTTAATCAATATTTCACAATGGCAACTAGAAATAACAGCACTTTTATGAATTATGTTTTTCTGATGGTGACGAGACCTGACATGACACTGTAGAATCTTTAAGTCTTGCAACATGAAGCATATATGTAATATTTGGGTAAAGCTGTTTGCTTGCTGGTCTCTAGAAAATACTAAATGTAGCAAATGTATAAATTGTATTCTGTAGCTTCAAAAATTTGATCTGATTTCTAGATTTTAATGACATGGATTGAGCACTTATGGGTTTAATTGCAAACAAAATGGAATTTGCAAAAGGGAAAAATACTTAATGTTTTAAAAGTACTTGTCTGTCGTTAGCTGCTATTTTATTCAAATGAGCAGTCAGAGAGACATGTAATGGCCATCATTCGTGATGTAATTGTTACATTTAAAAGGTTTAAGAGGAGCTAGCAATCATATACTATTTCTAAGCATCTGTCATCTTTTGTACCACAGGTGTTTTTTTTTTCAGAAATTCTGAAGCATGGTATTTAAGGTACAGGAGATACTAACAGCTGAAATTCTGACAACTTTAACTTTGTGACGAGCATTATCTGTGCATTATAAGTAAATGCAAGCTATTTATGTCAGATGACAACATTTGAAAAACTTATTGAAGAAAGCAGTGTTATTTTACCATTTGGCAGATTATTTGCAATTCTTAAATCATGCAATTGTATATGTTAAATAAAAAGTGAAGTCTTAAGCCAAATTCGATAAATTAATTCTTTCAAAGCAAATCTGTGCAACGTAAAGTAAAATTCAAGTTTAATACAACTATCAGCTATTAAAACAAACATTTTATTTAGTAATGCATTATCTGTCTATCTTTTCTTGGTTAAGTACATTTTTCTTGTCTTCCTATATTATGATAAGGAATCTAACAGAAAATGCAATGCAAAATGGAAGGTTGTGGGTTTTCTGAACCTTGACCATCTTGGAATGTCAAAGATTTTCCCATTTATTTCAACAACAAACCACTTTCTGCATTTTATGGTGGCAGTGCAAATACTACAGCTTGCCATAATTTTGAATAGCAGTGCACTGCTTTCCTTTTTCACGGATAGCTACCATCATTTGCAGAGTATCCATATGGGAGCACTTTCTGTGATCTAGTGCATTTACAGCCATAATTCTGATTTAGAAAACAAACTGCTCGGAGCTGAGAGTTAATTAGATGCAAACTGAGAGTATTTCGTGCCATTGAACAAAGTATAGAAAATAAATCATCTCCTATTTGTGCAATGCTTTATGGTTGTCAGTTGCTAAAGAACCACAACAGATCCAAATGCTTGTGGCACTTTGCCCTATCGTGATTTTGTACAAGTCATTTATGTGATGAGCATTCTGACAATGTAAGTGTACCTCATCGTAGCCAATCATTTTTTGCTATGACTTTGCAAAACTTATTGGATTAATCTGATAGCAATTAACAGATTTATGGTGGAATTCCCTGATATCCTTTAATGAGAGAACATAAAACTACAAACTGAATCTGCTGATTGTATTTGCGTAATAGGCAATCTGTCTGTGGCAGAGTTTGATTGATGGGATCATATGACGTCCTTGCCTTGTTTTATATTAGCTGTCAAATCTTAACTGGAACTGAAGTATCTGGGTAACAAAAATTGATATAATGACTTAATGCTCCTTATTCTGTTCTAGCTACATCAGTTTAGTGCACTTCTAAGAGAAGAATGTCTGGCAAACATCAGTGAGTCATTCATCAACCTGCCTTCATTAGCATCCTGCCTATAATCTTCTAAGATCACAATAGAATCTAGGATAATGTTCCCTTGAAGTTCTTAAATTTTCAGCATTGAAGAAAACAAGTTCATCAGGTTTTTAATAAATTTTTAACTCCTAAAAAGAAATACCTTTTTTTTATTTTGAACAAGCTTACTAAAGGCAGTTCCTGCTAAAATGAGCGAACCCTGCACTATCCCAGAATGCTAAAACAGCTCATGAAGAAATAGCAGACTACCACTGTTGGCATAATTAGAGGTTTATTGCCTACTCTGCATTCCCATTGTCAGGCAGCAAACTGTCCCAGGTGTGTAGAGGTTAAAATGAGAAGTACCCAGTAGTTATGAAGCAGCAATAATGAGTTTCCTCCTTCTTACCATGGATTGGTGTGATATACAACTTGCAATTAAGCATGGCTTGGTGATTCAGTGATTAATGTTTATATGACTCCTAAAGGAGCACACAGACCTCCTGTCACATTCTTCATGATGTTTACAGCTATGTACCTATTAACAGTAAGATGGAAAGGGCCATTTACAATTCAGTAACCTTTATGACAGTGAACTCTTTAATCAGCATTTTATTTCCTTTGTAACACTTAAGTCATCTACAAATGTCAGAATAAAATAGAGCCATGAAATATTTAGGATCAGCACGTTGAAAGTCACTTCTGTGATTTAGCAGGGTCTTTTAAACTGAAGGTGAAAGGAGTTCCTGTTTTTATTATAACATTGTTTATAATCAAATATCATAATTGTGGGTGGTGGTACTCGCAAGCATTTTTTTCAAAATCCTGTCTTTTTTAGATCTGGAAGCACCGTAGTTAGAAAGTTTTGCAAAATTATTTAATCTTCAATTCCATTTATATTGATATCAAGGAAGCATCAAGAATGTTTTTCATACCTATCTTAAAAGATACATAGGGCAAGATTTTCTCTGCGGGCTTTTGAACCCTGCCGCCAGTTTCAAATAGGGGTCAGAAGCCTGCACTGTGTGGGGCACAGTCACTCACCTGTGATTTTCCACGAATTGGTCAATCAATGGCCAGAGGGTGGGCTCACTGTACAATTAAGGACTGCGGGCAGGCTGTCTAAGTTGGAGGGCCAATAGGAGGCCCTCCAGCTTGAAAACAGTAGCAGGATGCCGTGGCAGGTAAGTGAGGGAGAGGGCGGCCCAAGATGGAGGCACTCTCTCCAACTTTTTAAACTTTAACATAGATCAAGCAGCTGGGCCACTTTGTGGTGGGGTGGGGCGAACCACTCCACGGCGCAAGCTGCGGCTGCAACTTGAGGGCAGGCTGCTCCTGAAATTGAAGACTGAAGCCAGGCAGGGAGAGCCTCTAAGTTGTCTGGAGCATTGGCCCTCCAGTCTGCCACCAGGATGCCACCTCCAGGCAGCTGCCCTGTATCCTGCCAGTTGTGGGAACCCGGAGGCTGACTGGACAATCCCAGCCGGCCTCCAAAAATGGGCCTTACTAGGCCCATAACTCATTGAATTGGCTAGACACTGCTTGCAGGTGGGCTGCCCTGCTGTACCCCTTCCCCCCCCACCCCCCAACCCCCATTTCCCGCCTCTGGGAAAATGGGCTGGGGGTAGGATGGAGCCAGGGAATGGCACATTGGCTGTTAGTGCGAAATTCCACACCTGCCCATCTCCATGCCCACCCCAGTCAGGGTTTGAAAACGCTTCCATGCCCACCCCCTTTGGCACCTGAAAATTCAGTCCATAGAAATTAACACTTTCATAATGCCTCTAAATTACGCCGTTTCCCTCCACCCCAGAAAATGAACTTAGCTCTGTGAATGCCATCAGAAACTTGAATAATATTCAATACATTTTTTTAATTCATTATGATTCGTTGTATAATGCTTGTACTCTGAGTATACTGTACTTTGTGACCTTTCCATTGAGCCTCAGTTTGGTGCCTAGTTTCTTAGTTTCATGGGCTCACTAAACCGTGGCCTTCAATTCCCTGTCCTAGTGTTTTCAGTTAAGATCAGGAGTGATGTGCAAAAGGTTTCAGGCTCAATCCTTGAGCAAAGAGCCACTATGACAGGGATTATTATTTATTTGTCATCTTGGATGTAATAAGCTGTAGGTACAGCATCGCCAGCCCTTGATTTATTGCTCTGTCGACCACCACAAGCAGGACGTCTG
Source organism: Heterodontus francisci (assembly GCF_036365525.1). Classification (NCBI taxonomy): domain Eukaryota; kingdom Metazoa; phylum Chordata; class Chondrichthyes; order Heterodontiformes; family Heterodontidae; genus Heterodontus; species Heterodontus francisci. The sequence goes on along the minus strand of NC_090412.1, from coordinate 14,000,417 downwards.
CTGTACCATGCAGGATGAATACTGTCCTGTCAGCTCAGTCGATTTGTCTCTGCCGTAGCTTTCTCATAACATGTTCCCATTTCATGCCAGAATACATAAACAATCTTTCATTATTTTGATGCCTTTTTCATATTTGTTCACAGAACATAAAGCTTAAATTTATGGCTTTCCTTTACATTATTTCAACACACTATAGTATTTTGCAGGCTTGCAGTTTAATACTTAAAAATTGGCTGAAAGGTGATTCAGTTTTTTTCCTGACTGGTTTTATCGTTACTTAAGATCTTAATGCCGTACACTGCTGAAAGAGTATTCTGCCAAATATATATATTTAACTAGATTTTTTTCCCAAGTCTTATTTCTGTGATAATCTATAGCTAACATGGATCTATAGTTTCTCTCTCAAAGTTTATCCTGACCTTATTTAGCTCTTGTGACCAAGAGACCTTAATTTAAAATATTTTCCTGAGCAATGCTAACTTTGGGATTTTATTTATTGTTTGCTATATGCAGCTAATAGTGAAAAGAAGCACATTACAACCACCACTTCATTTTTGTGAATTTAATAAGGATTCTGTATGGCAGCTAAGAATACGCACCGCTCAAATTTCAAAAAGACTTGTCCTGGCTGGAGAGTGGGTTTGCGACATGAATTAATTAATATGAGAAATTTGTTTTGTGTCCTAATAAAAGACAGGGCATGTTGAAGTAGTTGGCAGAGCTGTCTGTTGCTTTGGTCTGCTTAGCTACAGTTTGAAGGCTTCTCTGTGCAAGTAACACATGAATAGAAATCACACAAGACTGCAGAGTAATAGAATTAATAACCATGAGTGTTGATAATTATATATCAGAATGCAATTTTTAGTTTGGAAATGTGTTAATGACAGAAGCAAACAGCAGCCTCTCAACTTTCCCTGCAGGATACAAACTGTCATTTATTATTTCTCAGCTGGGTATCTATCAAGTTTTTTGGTTAATTTTTTCAGGAGATTGTTATTTATGGGTTTTTGTTTGTTTTCAGCCATCATTACTAACAATACGGTTAATAGCAATCATTTGTTATCTGGCACCAGTGGTGATGCTTCAGATGTGGTCAGTGAACTGAGAATACTCATTTGGTAGCTGAATAAGGCTTTGACAGGGCCCATTTATAACAAGCTCATTCCATAATGTCCATCCTATTAATAAAATTTTGTTGCTGTCTAATTAGACTTGTCTGATGTAAATGGCCTCACAGTGGAGAACATTTTTTTTTTCTTCCTGCTTTTATTATTCTGTAAGTGCTGCCTCCATATAAAAAAACAGAAGTCCATGCAGGATTTAATGCTCACCGTCTAAACTGCACTTGACGTAGATCTTATCAACCCTTAATTAGTGATGCATTTTCTCCCTGTGATTCCCATTGGTATATGGGAGAAGAGAAGACAAATTGAGCTGCAGCTTGACTCGTGCAAAAATTGTTTTCGAAATTCAGTGAGTGTACTTTGTGCAAGGTGAATAGTGGCATCGAAAAATCAGGTCCAGTATTAGTGTTTTTGCTGGTCTGCGCAATAGAAAACGACAAGCATCAAGCTCTCAGTCAGCAGATTGGGGAGACACAGATGGGAGTAGAAAAGCTCCCAAGTGGCAGTGGGATTGCTTGGACGTGATTGCAAGAGCCAGGATGAAGTCAACACTGACAAAGTGCTGGGATTGATGGATGGACAAAGCCAGGAACTGGATGTGAGAATGGATGAGGGCAGAGGGGAATTTAACACAGACAAACAGAATGAAAGACGGAGAGGAATTGCCTGCTAAAGCATTCAAGTACTCTGATCCCATAGCAATTTAGTTAGTGTTAGCAGAGCATACGTACCCTTTTTGTATCTATAGAATTGTGTGCAAAATATATATAGATTTCTTAGTTTAGTCACTTCTAGGAGTATATACTTTTTAAATTCTCTGCATTTTCTCTATTATAAATATTGAAAAAATTATTTATCTTTAGTGTGGTTTCTGTTATCATTTCCTTCATTTGACCTTCGAGAAGACTGCTGACAGGGGCATTGAAAAGTATGATATGAAAAATGGGTGAACAGAGTGAGGTGAGCAGTGAATCAGTCTTGTGTGTGATTAGCTGTGAAATTCTCGCAAACAGGTCTCAGAATCGCTTTTTTGCCACTTTTCATTTGCAGTTGGTGCTGCTATGATCAAAATAACCATGGTAGACATTGTAAACTACAGACAAGAGGTGCTGAAAGATCCACTGGAGCCAGTTTAATCAGAGACTATTGAGTAAAGTATAGAGTAATTATCAGAAAATGCCTAAACTTTATCCAATCCACAATATTGGAAACAGATGTAAGAAAAGAAATTCTGACCTGTTCCTTGAATACATGTTATAGCTTTGCAGCTTTGTTGTTTGCCATCAGTCTTGGTCCAGGCTGACACTCCAATGCAGTACTAAGGGAGTGCTCCACTGTTACAGGTACTGTAATTTGGATGGTATGTAAACTGAGGAACCATCTAACCTCTCAAGTGGATGTAAAAGATTCCATGGTGTTATCCAAAGGAGAGGAGTTCCCCTGGCAGCATGGCCAATATTCATTCCTCGAGCAACATTATTTAAAAAAAAACTGGTAATTTATCTCATTGCTGCCACGTTTCCCTACATTATAATAATGAATAAAATTCAAAAAATACTTAATTGGCATGGATCCACTTTGATGATTTCTGAGGATATGAAAGGAACTATTTAAAATCTTTTTGCAAATGCAAAAAGAATGAAGGGATCAACAATGAAATGAACCATTTTCTCCCCCTGCATTTCCTCTCAAGTTGCCTAAAGACTGTGCCACAAAACTACATATGCAATTTTTTAAAAAAAAGGAAACATCTTGTCTCATGTCCAAACAGCACACCTAATATTCTTAAATATAAATTTCCTCTTCATGTAGTTGGCCCTCCAGTATAGTTTAATTATCTTAGGGAGGTGACAGTAGAAATGAGCAAGAAAATCCATTGTGTTGCTGAGATAAGTAGAGGGCAATGCTGCATGTTTTATGAACAAAAGGTATATTTTCATATACATATGTTTTCATATTACAAGATGATGTAAAGGAAAGCCATTAACAAAATCTGTACTTCGCGGTAATAGTCTGTTACTTGTTAGTTTTCAGTGGTTATCAGAGTGCAAATTTGCTGGATCTGACATCAACTTGACCTCATTGGTAACCTAACAGAGAGTGCTGTTAGTGGACTAGGCATCCCTAGCTTCAGCATTTTAGTGATTTAGTCTAACGCAAAGACCTTTCTTCACTGGCAACGCATCACATTATATTCCAAAGTACACTTTCTTTTAATTTACAACTTAATTTCCAGTCTGAATCTGAAGACTGATACTATAATGCTATTTGCAGAAGTATTGAAATGTCAGTAAGTTTTATTGTTGTAATAAAGAGAATTCTATATATCATTTACATGATAGAGATCCTTGCTTTTTGCATAGATCTTCATAGCACCAATTCCTGCTAAATGCTGGCAATCATTAATTTTTTAAGACACAGCCATGATGGGTTTGAAAAATTAGAGCTTTGGTAAAGAATGGACCGAAATACTGACATCCCTAGTTTGCTGCTGCAGGATGCAGTTGCAGGCAATGAATAATGAGCCTAACTCCCAAGTTACTAATACTTAAAATACTGTCTGCTCGTAAAAGATTTCAGGTAAAGTGAGACCATCCTCTTGGTTCTTTTTACAAATGGGTATCAGTGGGCCATGAAATAATCAATGTCAATAATCCATCCTCAGACCTGTCAATATGTTAATGAGTCTTCCTCATCGTTATTACAACAAGGCCATAAATCATTCACTCTACCAGACTGCTTAGTAGTGGAGGACACAAACCCTGGCCTGGAATAAAATACTGTCTCTTAATGATTAACGTCTAACCATTTTACTGTTCTCTGTCTTGATTGGTTTAAAATGCCAAAAAGTGGGACGGATTGTTAATCAATAAAACAATAAGATGAACTGTTTTAATAATAGAAAATAAGAAAGTAAATCATGGTGGTGTGCTTTGTCGTAAATAATTGGTTACCTTACTGCCAAACAGTATTTTATTTGGACACACTTTTTTACGCATACAGGATGCAGAGGCAGGAAAGAGACAAAGAAACACAAACTCAGTATAGACATCAAGACAATTAAAACAGATATGACTCTTAACAGAAGTGGCAACAGCAGCCAGGATGGAAGTAATTTATTCAACAAATTGTCTAAATACATAAACTGCACTAATGCAGCTTACAGCAATGTTACAGTGGAAAATTTGATTGTAGTTTCCTCTCTCTTATTTGGGCAGGATGCCTGTGTGAAGTATAGTGAATGTTTAACATTCTGATAAAGTAGATCCTGTTATGGTTATTGCAGTCTTTTACAGTTGTAAAAAATTGAACACAACATTATTGTGCATTTTGAGCCTTGGATAGCAACTGTTTATCCAACCATAACCTTTTGGTTGACTGTAAAATTATTTTTGATAAACCATTACACATTTCCTTATAAACAAAATGAATTTAGGTGCAATGAAAAGCATAATAATGGAAAACCAGGCAACAAACCAGAGTTTGTGACGGGTATGCTTATGACATTATTTGGTAGTTCACCATGAAAGAATAATTGTGGCACTCTACTTTGTGCTGACGTGCAATTGTGTGTGAGGTTCAAATCATTGAAAGGCCAAATTATCTTCAACTAGGTTGACAGCCTATAGTGGCTTGCAGAAGCAATCTGTAGATGTTGCACAGAATGTTAACAAACATACATAATTTGCATATTACATTTTCAGTATGAAAAGTATTTTATTGTAGTAAAGCAGAGAAACTAACTAGATTTAGTCCCATTTCAACTTAAATCTTGTATTCCTCTGAACTTCTGTGAAAAACATGGGATAATTAATAAAGGAATGTGGGGTAATTAAAAATATGGGGCAGTTGAACAAGCTTTGAAGAAGGTAGGGGCAGCACAGTGGCGCAGTGGTTAGCACTGCAGCCTCACAGCTCCAGTGACCCTGGTTCGGTTCTGGGTATTGCCTGTGCGGAGTTTGCAAGTTCTCCCTGTGACCGCGTGGGTTTCTGCCGGGTGCTCCGGTTTTCTCCCACAGCCAAAGACTTGCAGGTTGATAGGTAAATTGGCCATTGTAAATTGCCCCTAGTGTAGGTAGGTGGTAGGAGAATTGTGGGGATGTGGTAGGGAATATGGGATTAATGTAGGATTAGTATAAATGGGTGGTTGATGGTCGGCACAGACTCGGTGGGCCGAAGGGCCTGTTTCAGTGCTGTAACTCTCTATTAAAAAAAAAAGGTACATATCCATGTTATCAATAAAGTTACTTACTCATTCACAAATTTAGTATTTATTGTAATGATCAGACAGTTTTAGGATAATCATAATTCTGTTATTTTATTTATTTTAAAGAAAACAGTTGCAGCATTGACGTCAAGTGTTGCAACAAGTTATGCCACAATGTGGAAGAGGTTCATTTATGCTTCATCACACAATGCATTCCTCATTTTTGACCATGCTGTTAAAGGGCAGCACTGAATTGTTGCCAGGTGCATCCCCACAGAATGGGAAGAACATTCAGATTGCAAGTTACTTCGGAGTACTCCTGTGCACCAACTAACCGCTGAGTCAAGAGCAACATTAATGGAAATCAGGGAGCAGATTCTGCCAGCTGGAAAGTGGTTGCATAACACAATTAGGCCTCCATGAAGAGGAGCTAAAATAAGTTAAAATAAAAAGTTGAAGTTCTTTAATCATATAATGGCTGTTATTACAAATGGTAATGGTAGTATTATGGACATTCCTTGTGCTGAATTATTTCAAATAACCTTTTCCTTGTAATATCCATACTAGATCTATTAAAGTGCAAATGTGCATAATGGAAGTAACAGGATCTTATCCCTATTGTTCTACACGTGTTCTCCTGATGAGATCTCACCTGACCCTTGAGAGAGCATAGAAAAAGTAGAGTGTGGGTTTTGCCCATTTTCGGGTAAAACAGCATGAGCTACATTGGATGAGACCTTGGAATAAATTTATTGCACAGACCAGCATGTAGCATTGTTGGAAACGTCTGAAAAAGAAAATGGTAGGGGGAAGGACAAGGTAATAATTGGGAAGTGGAATGTTATAGAATTTGAAGATTGTCCCATGGGTATAGAAGAAAAAAAATAAAGAACTTGCATTATAGAAATAAAATGCTTGACAGGCAATGAGATATTTTTCATATGTAGATGTAGAGGGGACGGTGGGTAAAGTCACTCAACTAGTAATCCAGAGGCAGGCTAATGCCCTGGGTACATGAGTTCAAATCCCACCATGGCAGCTGATGGAATTTAAACTCAATTGATTAAAAAAAAACATGGAATTGAAAGCTAGCTGTGAAGCTACCTTCAATTGTCTAAAAACCCACCTGGTTCATTAATGTCCTTCTGGGAAGGAAATCTGCCATCCTTCCCTGGTCTTACCTACATGTGATTCCAGACCCACAGCAATGTGGTTGACTCTTAACTGTCCTCTGAAATGGCTTAGAAAGCCACTTAGTTCAAGGGCAATTAAGGATAGGCAACAAATGCTGGCCCACGTGTGACGCTCACATCCCATGAAAGAATAAAAAAAATGTAGTGTAGTCAATTTGTGCACAGCAAGCTTCCACAAACAGTATTGGCATAAAGACCCGATTATCTGTTTTAGTGATATTGGTTGATGGATAAACATTGGCCAGGATTCTGGGGAGAATTCCCTTGCTCCTCTTTGAGTAGTATCGTGGAATTTTTTTAATGTCCATCTGAGGGCAACAGGGCTTCGGTTTAATATCGCAGCTGGAAAACGGCACCTCTGACAGTGCCGCACTCCTTCAGTATTGTTATCTAATGCCTTTCCTAAGATGTCCCAAAATTTTTCAAAACTAATTAATTACTGATTTTGTTTTGAAATGTAGTGTTATGACGAGGTGAGAAAGATGTCTAGGGGTCTTTCTTAGCCTTCACCTGGTCTTATTGTAACAGGATTTAATTTTAAACGTGCTGTGTTTTGAGCTCCCCCTTGGCGAATCCTTGTTCACTGCTGTCCAATTATAAGGCAAAGAAATGAGCACAGACAGGCTTCTTTTGGTTTAAAGAAGAAAAGTGAAATTTATTAAAACTTAAACTCAAACTCTAATTCGGTTAACGCCTACGGATACACACCGCACCCCAGTCTAGCATGCATACGCGATACGCACATGCAAATAGAGACAGTAAAAGCAGAAGAAAATTAGTGGAGAGGTTTGAGGTAATCTCTGAAGAGGGGTTTTTGTTACTGTGCTTCAAGCTTGCTGAAGTCCTTGCTTGTAGGTAGATCTGCTTTTTGTTGGGGCCCAGTATTCTTCTTAAACCTTGTTCACTGTAGGAGACTTTTCTCTCTTGGGATTCATATGTCTTCAGCGGTTTTCAGTTCCATGAGAAAGAGATGACAGCAGACAGGAGAGAGATGTTTTCAGTCCAGGAGTCAAGAGCTTTTCCAGTTTAAAACTCTGTGGCAAGTTCAAATCCAAAAAACTCCCAACAGCCAGTTAGTCATGTGACTAAACTGGTCTAACCACGTCTGTTTGTGTATTGGAGCAGGGACTGGTTCCTTTGTTCCAACACTGTCTGCTAATATGAAAAAATAAATGTCTTTCCAGCCAGGGGCTTGGCAACCCCTTGTAATAGGGCTTCTTTTCTTCCCAGCAGCAGTTTTAAAATTTAATGTCCATGTGGTGAAATATATGTGCCTCATTCTTGGCAGGTGGGGGCCTGCATGACAGTAGGCAAATGCAGTAGCGAATTTCCATGCAGTAAGGTCCTACAAAGAGCAAATTGATTGGTGAGCTAATCTGTATTTGGTGGTGTCGATTCAGAGGCGATAACATTGGCTAGGACACAGGGAGAACTCACTTTGGAGGTTGAGAGATCTTCAGTATTTATCAATGCAGCACTCCCTCAGTGCTGCACAAATTGTCAGCCTTGAATTATGTACCCAAGTATTGGGGTAGGGCTCGAATCTACAATCTTCTGACTTGCAGGTGAGGGTGTCAGCAACTGAGCCAAGCTGACACTTGATCACAACTTGCCAAACATGTCTTGAATAAGTTGTAATGGTCTTCTGAAAAGAGGCAATGTATAGTTCCATAATTTTCCTCGAAGCCTTTTATTTATATTACAAGTTATGAAAATATTAGAACAAGGTATTTTAAAAAATGTTCCCAATTTTTGGATTGACTATTTAAGCAATGAAGCCCAATTTAATGTTCTGTATACTCGATTAAAGTGATCTTTATCCGTTCAGAAGCAGTCGCTGTTATGTTTAAAATATCATATTTTAGCATTTTGTTAATGGAGATCATGTATTTTGGGATGGCTAACTGTTGCTCATCAAACAGAATGATGTCCTTGCTGAAAAGTGAAATACTTAGCTACTTACATCACTGAGTGTCAAGACTTGTACAGCATGGGCCAGATGCAGAGTCATAGGACAGAATTTTCCCAGGCCATTGGAGGCAGGTTTGGGGCTGAGCGGCATGGGAAAATCCTGAAAATTGACGTTGGGCTGGGATGCAGACGTGATCCCACTCTCTTGGAGCTTTCACAGGGGCAGCATTGAAGCTGAGCGGGCAACCCACTTGAATCTGTCTGGTAACTAATCAAGAGATGGTTGAGGTTGTTAAGCCAATTCCAAACTGCTTTGGCCTTGAATCCTGGATTTCCCAGCCATGGAACTTGTTTCCCCACCTGCCAGCAACTCACCAGGGTCACTGAAGAGAGTGCGTAGCAGGAAGAGCTTCTTCAGTGAAACTGACAAGCTGGGAAGACTTTAAATCAGTTACAGTGAAGAGCTCCAGCCATGGCCATTGCAGAACTGCTGTTCAAAGCAGTTCTTCTCTCAGAGACTGCTTTCAATGCTTGACAGGTGATTGTCAACTTTTTGGAAGGCACTTTGCTGTCTAGCACTTCATTTGCCTTTGGCTGCTCTTCCTTGCTGCCAGCCTTCAATGTGGTGTGGGAGCAGCTTATGCAGCTCCACCTTCCACCTCTACCGAGTGTCAAGAGCAGAGACCACACCAACACCAGCTGCCTTCTCCTCAGTTGCATGCCCCTCCACAGGACAGATGGACTGGACACCGAGATCCAGCTGGAAGGAAGCAAAAGCTGCAACGTAAGGTCTACAGGCATAGGATCAGCTCTAGCGACATATCTGAGCACCAGTGTCTCAAAAGGCTCAGGCTGTCAAAACAGGTCACTGCTGACATCTGCAGCCTCTTGGAAGAAGACCTCCTTCCCAGTGAAGCAGGTGGGTATGCATTGGCAATGGCCAACAAGGTCCCTATCGCTGCAGGGAGCTCTGCCGCCCCTGGGTCTCTGCCTTTTACCAGGTTATGTGCTTCTTCTGCAAGGAGAGAAAGCAGAGAGGTGTGAGTGGTCCTAATGGCTTGTGTGGAAAGGAGGGAAGTGCAGGGTGACTGAGAGGCTTGTGGGGAGGCATGGGTGCGAGAGGGAAATAAGCTGAGGTTGAATGTGAGTGTTAGATACTCAGATTGGTATGTGATGTTTGTGGAGCAAAAGGAATGAGTGGATTTGCAAGATGTGTTGACCTGAGGCTTGCTGTGCTGGAAATGCTGGGCAAGTCAGTGTGGGGTTTGGCACCTGAAAGTGCTATGCTACTTATCTGTCATGCCCTCCTGAGGTCTTACATCCTCAGTGCACTGTCCCCAGGTTGAAGGGACTACACTTCTGCTACTGACTTCCTCAGTCACTTCCATTCATGCCTGCTGGTTAAAGAGGTTGTCCTCTTCCTCCCGTCCTTGGTAGAGCTCACCTCACTGCCGCCCCTCAGATTCTGCAGCAGGACCTTCAGGTAAGAGTGAGACGGCCGGCCCCCACGCCCCCCCCCCCCCCCCCCCCCCCCGACAAGGAGCAGCCTTCCCAGGCCTTGTCACCATTCCTGTGGTTGCTGCAACTTCAAAAAGTGCTGGTGAGCTTTTCTTACCAGTGGTCCCTTTAATTATAAATCCTTCCTTTGACAGAATGGGTGCATCATCCCTTGTACCCTCCCTAACTGGCCGTGGAGCCCGAGGTGGAATGACAATTGCCTAGCTGTGGTAAAGAGCAACTGATGGGTACGTCATTCAGAGAGTTGGGTGCTCTCATACACTATATTGTTCTTTAACTCAGAATTTGATAAAACTGACCCTAATCCTAAATTAAGGTTTAGAGTTCAATTGCAAATCTACCTACCCGTTTATTGAGAATGGCTAATACTTAACTGGGCTGTTGGTGCATAGCCACTGTGGTACAGTTCCAGCAACATACAGTAAAGCTAGTGCTTTTAAATTATTACATATCAGAATGTGTAATTTATTCTTTTTCCCTTTCATAAGTAATACTGATACAGTATAATTCTGTTTAAATGGCAAACAAATCATTTTATTTTGATGAGAGAAACACCTACATTGACTGTGGGGACGATGTATGTATATTATTGTTGAGTTAATGGTTTATAAGAAGAAGCTTTTCAGTAGGATATACTGGGATATTAATGGTTACACATGAGTAACCAGGCAGCTGGGCTGAAAGGATTTGGTGGCCGGAGGGTAAATGTTGTCACTTCTCATGATTAAGTCTCCTACTGTGATGGGTGATGATCTTCCTAGTAGGGAGAAGCAAGGTGGGCAAAAGTGAATAAAATTGTGTGCTTTTTTGCCATTTGGTGATGCTGATGAGAGAGGTGGCTAAATACAAGTGAAGTTGAAATTAAAAAATGTTAAGTTAATCGGATGAAACCTACCTGTTGGAGTGAAGAACAAGCCCTAACCTGATCCTGTGCTTTGAAATTGCAGCTTTCAGGAACATAAGGATTATACATGCTGCAGCTTTTGCTTAATATGATTTGTGCTCCTACTTTATCAATGTCAAATTCTGGGCAGAAGACAAAATTAGTGCCTTTTATTTCTCAGTACGATACATAAAAGTTACTTCGCTTTTCCTTTAAAAAAAAAATGCCTTTGTAATATACAATGTGTTTTCAGCTTGCTTCCCATTGCGATTCTACACAAGTGATTTTGCAACAAAACCAAAACTGATTTAAGCAACATGCTTTTTAAAAAAAAACCTTCCTGGCACGATATAATTGGATACAAGAGTTGGTAAACAAAACAATGGACCAGCAGTGGGCAATATTTAAGTGTGAGATGGATAGAGTACATATTGATCAAGCATAAAAAATAATAAAACGTCAGAATTCTTTGTGTAAATAGAGGAAGTTGGCTAAAACTGAGGCCAAGAAAGAGCTGTGCATAAAATTAATGCTCTAAATACAGAAGAAAATCAAGAGAACCAAAAAGTGAGATTAAGAGCTATGAGATTATGAAAAAAACTAGCAAGAAACATTAAGGGTTATAGAAAATACTTTATAAATGCATCAGAAGAAAGAGGATAACCGGGGAAGGGTGAGGCTATTAAGAGATGAAGAAAACAATCTTATAGTAGAAAATAGAAGAATGAGAGAAATGCTTAACATTTTATCTATTTACAAAGGTGGGTAAAGGAATGATTGCAGGATTACCAGAGGAGGCCATTGAAGTGCAACTAATAAAACATTTAAATATTAAAAGAAAAATGGGACATAAAGTTGATAAGTCACGAGGCTCAGATGGTCTGAACTCTAGGATGTTGAGAGAAATTAGTGATTAAATAGCAGAAGTACAAACTACAACATTCCAAAATTGTTTGCAAACTGGAATTGCACCAAATGATTAGAAAGTGGCAACAGTTAAAACCCTTGGGAAATGGATAAGCCAAGTAATCATCGATCTTTTTGTTTTACATTAGTAGTAAATAAACTCTGAAAGATTATAACAAGGGATACCATTTAGTGGTTTTGAAAGTTATGGACTAATTTAATTTGAATAATTTTGAGGAAATGTGTATAGAGAAAGGCAATATCGTAATTGTGATTATAGTTGTACTTCTAGTATAGTAGGGATCACAAAAAATACTGCATAAGAGATGTGTTGCAAAGACCTTGATATTAAAGATAAAATTACAAACTTAGTGATAGTTGAAGGAAGGAATTTGGAGAGTAGAAGTGAATAGATGTTTTTGAGATTGACAGAACATAGTATTACGGACAGGTGGTAAGGGTGTATGTGGTCCCCATTTCTCACCTCCCAACTGACTGCAGTTGTGTTTTGTTAAAATAATGCTTTAGCCCCTGAGTGTCTTTAGGGTCAAATAAACAGACAAATTACAGGTTTTCTCATAGGTAAAATAAAATAACTATTTTTGAAGAAATCCTGAAATGATCGCAACCTCACTCCCACACGCATTCACCCACACATACATGCACAATAATAGATAGAGAGAAAAGGGTAAGAGGTAGTTTAAAGTTCCAAGTGAGATAAGTGTTCGTGGTTTACTGAAGATTATTGAGTCCTCTTGGGAGGAAATGTCTTTTTAAAGTTGCAAGCCTGATTATTCACAGTCTTGAACTTGCGGAGGTATTGTTGAGCCCTAGTGGTTGTAATATAGCCAAAGCTGGTGGTGTGTAGTTTGTTACCTTCACAGATGGTTAGTCTCAAAGTCACTTTGTGATGTCTCTGCTATGGTGGCTATTCTGGGTCAGCAGGGTTCTTCTCTTGCCTGCTGGATTGTTCTCACAGACTTTCTATGATGTTGGCTTGCTCTCCCACCCCCCCAATCTCTCTCTCACGAGAGAGCTACCTTTTTAAGGTCAAAATCTATCACATTGGAGTTTCTGTAGGAGACACATGGCCCTCTCCCCTGTTGTAACCAGACAATGGACCAGGATGATAACCATGGCTGTTGTTTGATGTTTGAATAGGAATAATTCTGTTATGATGTTGCTGCTTCACAGTTTATTCACCTTGGTTTGGCTATAAGTAAAGGTCTTTTCAGCCCATAATTAACAGTTTGACCTGTGCTAAGAAAGCTTATACATATTTAATTCATTGCTGGGATATGATTCCATAGGTGACAGGCATTCTCCATCGCCTTGTCCAAGTGGCATTATGCACTTGAGGCCTGGCAATGAGTGTTGGTAAATTCTTTTACCATTTGACCACAGCCTATCTTGTCTTCACCTGATGTCTACATATACATTTCCAGTAGGGATCACAATAAGGAATAGAAATGCTGCTGAATTTCTTTCTCTCTCCCCACACTCCAGGCTTGTTGTCCCAGAGCATTAAGGCCAAAATTAGTATCCCTGCTAGTCCTAGCTGAGATCAAAGCGGGTGATTCTACAATTGGGCAATTTTTGTGTAGAATGGTGTTAACAGGGAAAGTTTCCCAGGAAATTGCTAGCACACAGTGGCTGTTTTTCTGACCATTTAATTTAATGGATGGACGATCCATCCACTGTAGGCTTACAATTTCCCAGTCAACACTCACAGAGTATCATTCCGTCCAACCGTGGAATCAGCCCTCAACTATTGGAGATTGAACCCAGAATATTCTTTGTCTGTATGGCTCAGCTGTCTTGCTGAATATATTTACTGAGCAGTCGGGAAGCCCATTTACAATTATGTGCAAATTACCAGATGACTGGGGAAATTGATCTGTCATTGATTTTAGATTTATATGTGCAATTACAAGTGTGAAAACTGGTGCATATACTGGTCTGAAATGAGCTTTAGATCACATACACTTCTGAGATTGTATTTGCATGACTTTTGTAAATTGTATATCAGTTGGATGTTAATAGTATTCAGGTGGTGGGTATTAATTAGGAATTCATTTGTGTTCATATATATAGGAGCAGACTAAACGAGGGGTTGTTGGTTGGAGATGCACAACATACAATGTGTGCCTCTGTAATTAAAAGCTTATAGGTATATAAAGACCAGCGTTATGTCTTCTGGTTCTCATAAATTAGGAAGAGTCACACTTTAGACTCGGAAAGACTGGAACTCTTTGTGCTTAATACAGCTCGCCATGCTGCCTGGTAAGAAATGCTTGTAGAATGCTTCAGTGAGTTGCTTTCTCACTTCCTCCTGGTCACTTGGAGGATGTATTTTACTTGGCAGAGCTCTGTAGGTGATTTCATGTCAGCCTTGAGAGGTGTGGTTCAGAGTGGCAATAAGGCAAGGTTTGGGTCTTCCTTCGTCTCTTGGCATTTCACGGGTTCTTTTGACCGTCTGGACGCGCCTTTCTACAAACCCGTAAGTAGTGTGGTGATGAGATGATGTTGTTGAACCCATACTGTTCAGCAAATTCCTTAAATTCTCTGGAGGTGAATTGGGTGCCATTGTCTCATTAATCTTTCAGGAATCCCTTGTTCAACGTACAGAACTTGTACTGCTGAGAGGATTGTTGTAGCTCTCAAGTCTTTCACCTTTCTGAACAAAGGGCACTTTGAGTAGTAGTCTGTGACTATGAGATACGATTCGTGTGTGTGTGTGTGTGTGTGTGTGCGCGTGATTCAACCGGCTCCTACAGTATGCCATAGTCCCGGGAGGGGTGGGGGGGGGGGGGGTACTTCAGTAGCTATCATCTCCTTTTTCTGCTCTGCGTTTCTGCACTGCTGGCATACATTGCATGCAGACACAATATGTTCCATGTCTGTGTATATGCCTATCCACTACACAGCTGATCTGGCTCTGAATTTGCACTTCTCCATTCCCATGTGGCCTTCATGTATCGTCTGGAGAAGTTCTTGCTGCATTGTTTTGGGTATGATTATTCTGGATCTGGCTAGCAGAACACTATCTTCTAGTGACATGTCATCTCTGATAAGCCAGTACTGCCGTATTGCTGGCTTTGTTTGCTGTATCTTATCCCTGGATCACTTGCTGAGAGAGCATCTGTAACTCCTCGTCTTTGCTGGTCTCATCTCTAATTTGATTCCGTTTTGGTGGTATTTTCACCAGGTGATGAATCTTTATACCTAGATAATCTTTGCTTCTGATCGGAGGGCGCTTTTCAATATCTTCAACCCTCAATGTCGCCTCCTTCACCTCATGGTCTACTGAAATAATCAGCAGCTCTTTGCAACTGGTCAACCCCAGGATAGCAGGACCATCTGTTTCAATGACATAGAACATACGGTTAACATCTTTTCTTTTGTGTGTGCCTCTGATTTGGGTTGTTCCTCGCTGTTGAGTCTTAGTTCCCCTGTATGCCATTAGCATGACCTTGTTTGGTTTCAGAGCACCTTTCCTTGGATCTTTTGGTATAGTCTGAGCGGGATGATGTATCAATCTTCACCTTCAGATTTATCATTGTAGGCTTATTTCTCACCCTCTTCCTGGTCTAAATGATTGTGTGAATTTCTTCTCTCTGGAAACTGTTGCATCTAGATATTTCATGCAATTGTATGGTTACTAAGTCTATCGTGTTCTCAAACTCATCGTCCAGGGTATGGATGTTTCGGTTTCTTTTCCTACTCATTTGACCTGTTTTTATTCTTGGGATGTGGCGTCGCTGGCTCGGCCAGCATTTATTTCCCACCCCTAATTGCCCTTAAACTAAGTGGCTTGCTAGGGCATTTAAGAGTCAACCACATTGCTGTGGGTCTGGAGTCAAATGTAGGTCAGACCAGGTAAGGACAGCAGATTTCCTTTCCTAAAGGACATGAGTGAACCAGATGGGTTTTTACAACAATTGACAGTGGTTTCATGGTCACTATTAGACTAGATTTTAATTCCAGATTTATTAATTGAATTCAAATTTCACCATCTGCCATGGTGGGATTCGAACCAATGTCCCCAGAGCATTAGCCTGGGGCTCTGGGTTATTAGTCTAATGACATTGCCACTACGCCACCGCCTCCCCTGTTGCTCTGTCTCTGGTGACTCATCTACCACCTTCCTTTGTTCTGCACATCTTTTCCCAGTGATTGGCCTTTCTGCAAGCTCTGCAGATTGATCCATATGCGGGACATTTACTTTTGTCTATGAATTCATGTGGTCGTCTATAGATCTTGTCTGTCTTTCTCTCTGGTGTGCATTCTTTTATTGTTGTTTCACTCCATCAACTGCTGCCTTTCTTTTGGCTTAACTGAAGACTGGGTAGTCATGGCTTCATGTATTCTGGCAGTGCCTGCAACTTGTGATATTGTGAGCTTGTCCTTTCCAATTAGCACTTTCTGTGACTCAGGGTGTGCAAAACCTCAGATTAGTTGATCTGTCAGCCTTTCATCTGTGTCTTTGAATTTGCATTTTCTAACTGCATTTTTCAATCTTGTTACAAAATTGTCAATAGGCTCAACTAATTCCTGTCTGAGGCCTTGAAATTCATATCAGTAGATCCGATGATTTGATTTTGGCTGGAGATGAGTGCTGAATTTTTCAAAGATTTTTGTCTTAGTTTCTGATGTGCTCTTCACTCAGCTCCCAGCTATTAAACAAATGTAATCCTTTATCTCTCCTGCCCACAGAAGGATATAGCTCCCCTCTTTTCATTCCTAGTGCTTTTTAGAAAACTATTGAATGTCAATCTGCACTTTTGTTTAAACTTCTTAAATGCCTCGACAATATCATCAGCATCCCAATTAATTGAGTTGTAGCTGTGCATTCATTGCTGTGCCGGTGACATTTCGTTTTTCACGTTGGCACGATTCACTCAGCTTTTTTTTCTTTTTCTCTCATACTAAGTTGAGTCGATTTTTCCCTATCTAATTCAGCATTAAATGTGTTTAAAATGTTTTAGGCTTATTCACAGACACCTGCTGCCACCATATTATGTCTCCTGGTTCCCATAAGTTAGAAATAATCACACTTTAGACTTGGAAAGGCTGGAGCTCTTTGTGTTTAATACTGCTTGCCATGCTGCCTGGTAAGAACTGCTTGTAGACTGGTACAGTGTTAAATGTAATGTGATTCTCCAGTGCAGCTGTGAATGTGGCCCGCTGGAACACTTACACACAACAATTAGTTCCTAGTTCTCTACAGATAATATAACAGTATATAACAACTAAGCTCCAGTGTTCTGTCCTTCATTGCCTGGCTATCTAAGTTCTAAAAGCACATGATGAACTGGGAGCCAATTGGTCTCAAATTATCTGTGATTTTTGAGTTGATTTACATTGGTTTTACCAACCACCTTCTCAGTTTCTTTTTATGAAACCAGTTTTCAAGCTTCATAATGTTCTGGCATTACAAGAGAGCCTGCAATAGGAATGAAGGGCTTGAAACCTGAACAGTTGAAGGTGAAGTTTAGACTGCAATCAAGGATTTGCCATTTGGGTTTGAAATCACCACCTCGCTGCTTCCGAGTGTAATTGGTAATCAGATGACTTAACTAACTGTGTTTTTACTTTAACTTTGCTATTGCAACAAAAGAGAAACTGCATCACTGGCAGGTAATTACACCCTTAAGTTCACCTCAGCCATGTATTCAGGGTTTTATGTAAAAAGCTGTTACATTCTAGACACAATCCAAAGGAGCCTGAAGAGAAAAAGATTTACACCTGCTCACTTGGACAGCTTTAAATGGAAAGACAACTGCCTCTGTTTAAACACTATTTAAATGTCACCTGCTGTAGTCTCTGGAATCTGCAGTCTTGGTAGTTGAAGGCTTAACAAGGACCAGGATGGGGTCTAATTTTTTGAAAGCAGGGCAGCAATAGGAATTGAATAGCAGAAAGTAACTGTTTCCTACAGGAATTACCTTAATGCTTGTAAAAATGAAAATAGTGTACAGTTAAAAGGAATGTGTGTTTATTTAAATGGTACATTTGTTCAAAAACAATAATAAGGCAACTATTTGCATTGATATAGCACCTTTTAACTTAGATAAACGTTCCTCGGCACTTCACAGATGTTAATCAGACAAAAATAGATGTGGAATCAAAAAGGAAATATTAGAAGTGATGGCTAAACGTTTGATCAAAGTGATGCATTTTAAACAGCAAGAGATGACTGAGGGCATGGCCAATGGCGGGAAGGGAAAGGGGATGCATAAAGGCCCAGAGTCAGAGGAATGTAGAGTTCTCAGCTTATCAAGCTGGAGGATGTTAACTGCATTAAGGAGGAATGAAGCCATGAAGGGATTTAACCATGCGGATGAGGATTTGGATTTTAAATTTCAGGCATTGGGAGACTGGGAGAAAATGTAAGTCAGCTAGCACAAGGTGGTGTGTAAGTGGTTCTTGGAGGGTGGAGGATTGGGAGTTGGCCAGGAGAACATTGGAATAGTCATGTTTAGAGATGACAAAGGGATGTATGAGGATTTCAGTAGCAAATAGGCTGAGGTAATGCTGGAGGCGGGTGATATCATAAAGTTGGAAGTTGGTGATCTGTATGATGGAGCAAATATGGGGTTGGAAAATCAGCTTGGGGTGAAATAGGATGCCAACAAATGTGAACAGTCTGGTTCAACCCCCTACAGTGGTACTGGAATCGGTGATGAAGGTATGAAGTCTGTACTGAGGCCAAAGGCTTTAGTCTTCCCACTGTTTAACTGAAGGAAATTGTGGCTGATCCAGGGTTGCATGTAGAACGAGCAATCTGACAACTTGGTGGTGTTCAGGATAGGGCATGGAGAGGTAGAATTGAGTGTCGTCAGCATATATGCGGAACTTAACTCCCATGTTTTTGGATGATGTTGGCAAAGGGCAGCATTTAGATTAGGAGGAGGAGGCGCCCAAAGAGAGATCCTTGGTGGACTTCAGAAGTAACAGTGCAGGGATGGGGAGAGAAGTCATTGATTGGACAGGTAGAGCAAAACCAAGCAAGGGCAGTACCACTGAGCTGGATAAGAGAGAAGTGTTGGATGAGGATGGCGTAGTTGACCGTGTAGAAGGTTGCTGAGAGCTTGTGTTGTTAAGGAGGGGATAGCACACTTACAGTCAGTTGCAGAGGCTGTTAATTGCAACTTTAATTATGGCTGTTTCGGTGCTGTGAGAGGGGTGGAAAATGGATTGAAGAGGTTCAGTTTAAAAGTAAATTTGTGACAAGTTCAGATTTTAAAAAGCTGTTAGTTTATACATTCAATTATGAGGGGAGCAGCCACATTATGGATAAAGTTATTAGTTGGTGCTGGGACAAATCCATTATTTTGTTCTGATACACAGTGCTGCACTTACAAGCCTAGAGGTTTAGAATTGTGTGTCCGGTAAGTTAATGTTCTATACTGGTTTTACTTGATAAAATTGCACATTAGTTGAGAGAAATATCACCGTACAAGGTTTCATGGCTTCACTTGCTTTGTAATTGAATTAGCAGCTCTTCAATAGTTTGTTCATAGTCTTTAAAGTGAAAAACTCTTTACTGAGACTGTGCGTTTGCTTTCCCTTGATCAACTGTGGGAACGTTTCCAGGTGTTGGAAGGTACTTGTTCATTTGACTAGGATCAGCTGTTCTTTGTTAGGTAGATTAGCAGATGTACAGTTGCAATACACATATATGCAAGCAATTTCCTAACAATGTGCTGATGTAGTCTAACTGTTAGCTAGTAAGTACCAAGTTTGCTCGTTGTGTGGTGTAATCAGGCATATTGTTTTCAAGAGTGCTTGTATGCAACTTTTTTGTCCTGTTTGTAATCAGGTATCTCTGTTCTTTTTTGGCCTCCTTGTCTCGAGAGACAATGGGTAAGCGCCTAGAGGTGGTCAGTGATTTGTGGAGCAGCGCCTGGAGTGGCTATAAAGGCCAATTCTAGAGTGACAGACTCTTCCACAGGCACTGCAGATAAAATTGGTTGTCGGGGCTGTTATATAGTTGGCTCTCTCCTTGCACTTCTGTCTTTTTCCCTGCCAACTGCTAAGTCTCTTCGACTCGCCACTCTTTAGCCCCGCCTTTATGGCTGTTTGCCAGCTCTGGCGATCACTGGCAACTGACTCCCACGACTTGTGGGCAATGTGACAGGACTTCATGTCGCATTTGCAGACATCTTTAAAGCAGAGATATGGATAGCCGGTGGGTCTGATACCAGTGATGAGCTCACTGTACAATGCATCCTTGAGGATCCTGCCATCTTCCTTCCGGCTCACATGGCTACATCTCGAGCGCCGCTGTCTCAGTAGGATGTATATGCTGGGGATGTTGGCCACTTCTGCGTTGGAGATACGGCCCTGCCACCTGATGCCAAGGATTCTCTGGAGGTAGCAAAGATGGAATGAGTTGAGACGTCGCTCTTGGCTGACATACATTGTCTAGGCCTCGCTGCCATAGAGCAAGGTACTGAGGACACAGGTTTGAAACACTCAGACTTTTGTATATCTCTGTATTGTAAACGAAAGCATAAGGTCAGCATAAGAACTTGCAAAGTGCAATCCTTTGTACTGAGTAGTAATAAAAAAGAACTTACACATTATATCATTATATATTTATATATTGTCTCTGAACACTCCCATTTGAAAAAACTAGAGAAAAGAACTGAAATTTTTAACCTGCTGCTTTTGTATTTTAGTTCTTGAAATACAGCAGTCTTAAATGTGGCATTCTTTGTTGGAAAATATCCAAGAAAAATAAAGTGGAAAATAGAATGTGATATCGGTGCAGTAGGGGTCCTCTTAGCATTGTTGTAATTCAATGTAATAGTGAAGGTACTTATCCTGCTTACCTTTAATATTTAGTGCTGCGTCTGATTGCAAAATGCAATACTACTACGTTGTGGAAAGCCCTGAAGTGAAAGGCAATGACCAGGTTATTCTGGCCACCTGTGATTTCACATCATTATAATCTATTGTTTAGGTGCCCTTCGTCTGGAAAAGTTCATAGATGGAAATTTCTTTTGCTCTCTTTGATGGAATAAGGCGTATGATAGAGCGGATAGTCAGAAGCTTTTTCCCAGGGTGTAAGAGTCAGTTACTAGGGGACATAGGTTTAAGGTGCGACGGGCAAAGTTTAGAGGGGATGTGCGAGGCAAGTTCTTTACACAGAGGGTGGTGAGTGCCTGGAACTTGCTGCCGGGGGAGGTGGTGGAAGCAGGTACGATAGCGACGTTTAAGAGGCATCTTGACAAATACATGAATAGGATGGGAATAGAGGGATATGGTCCCCGGAAGTGCAGAAGGTTTTAGTTTAGACAGGCATCAAGATCGGCGCAGGCTTGGAGGGCCGAATGGCCTGTTCCTGTGTTGTACTGTTCTTTGTTCTTTGACAGATATTGCGCAGCATAGAATTAATGAGAGGAAAGGAGAAGGGAATATGTTAATACAGGTAGAGGGTTTCCTGAAGTGTATTTTAAGAATGAGTTTAACATTTTTAAAATTACACCTAATTATATTTAGTAATAAATATTTAACATAAGTGAATTTAGTTCACATTTACAGTATCTACATAGTTCAACTTAATTAACATAGAGGTGCTGTGTAATGTGATTAGCATGAAGCATTTTCGTTTTTGACAAAAATGTTTTCATAACTCAAAAACAGGTTGTTAGCTCTGTTGTCTTTAAAGCTGTCATGGAGCCATGTTTCAATATTACCCAAATCAGATGTATACTAAATCTTCATTATGATGCATTAGTTTTTTTGCAAGTCTCTTGAATTAAAACAAATTACCAGTGCGGAATATTTCTCGTGTTGTATAGATTAATTTGATGTTGCAGTACAATTAAATCCATCTATCATTCCTAAACCTGATCAGCAAAATTTTGGTGCCTTCCAGACATAAGGAAACGGTTTTAAAAATCCTAGTAGTGTTGGTTTAGCTGAATTGTTCTATTGACTTTGGTTACTTACAAGTTCCCAGTCTACATTTGGTAATTCCTTTAAAGCTGCTCCTATCTGAAACACTTGTACTATGTTGATGTGGCCACTGTAGCAGAATCTTCCCATTTACATACAGTCCCAAATGCAACAGTTACAACACAGAAAAATATATGGTAATTCCTTGTGCAACATGATAAAGTAATTCTATTTAACTTCTTGCAAAAGTGGCAAAAGAAGGGGGATGCTTCCTTGCTGTTTTGTAAGAATGTCTAAAAGTCAGTTATTTTTGGAAAGCTTTGATCAGTAACCTAAAATCTCAACCCTATCCCTTCAATGTTACACATTTTTAAGATCCAAGAGAGATAGTGACCTTGATAATACATGCTACATGCTTAGCTCAATTTTGTCACCACATATACTAACCATTTTGGGCAAGGAAAATACGAAAAATTGGTTAAGCTAGGGAAAATAGTGCTTTCTGAACATCTATTATCCAAATGATAACTGGAAGCATTTCTGTTAGGATTAAAGAAGCAAGAGCTAAGAACCCTCCCACATTTTGCAGTGTGTTAGAGATTGACACATCTTCCATGTTTAGAGTTACCAATGGTGCATCCCAATGATAAATTTAATTTGTTATGATAGGTATATTACTTTATTAATGGTTTGAAATAAATCTTCCTTTAAAAAAAAGTCAAGACATACTGCAGAGATACCATCACATTCTAGGAAGATTTCCCGTCAGATATATGGTCGAAACTGTAACTTATTTTGAAAGAATGGGTTTATTTCATCCTTACATACAGTACAGAGGGGAAATTTCTCCTTTACCATCCCCCATCCCCACTCCTCAGTTTCTAATCTCACAAAACACCTTTGTCATACAAATGACTCCAGTATTTGTATTTTCATTTTTGTTGGTGAAATGTGCTCAGGTTGAGGGATATGAGCACTGGGAATCTAATTACCTATCTGAATGGTACACAGAGATAAACATCATGGCACCTTAGATTGGTCATAGCACAGTTCCATGTGGAGTTGGCTCCCTCTTTTGTGGTTAAACAATGTGTCTCATTGTCACTGGAAGTTGCCTAAACTCATTCCATGTAGGATCTTGCAGCCAAGAGACAAAGATTTTCATCTGATTAGTTTGGATTGAAATTTAATCCATTTCCCAGAAGTGAAAACCTGCCTGTCCCTCTGTGCCAAGCAGTCCCTTACCTAGCTGATCTCATATTATATTTTGTAACTTAGTTTCTGCTGTTTTGGACCATTCTATGTGCGAAAGGGTTAAAATCACTTTTGAATATTAAGTACTTTGAGATGATTTGGAGAGTATTTTTTAAAAGATTTAAAAAGTGTTCTTATAACATCTTGTGAAAGTGATGTATGTGGTATATAAACCACCGATACCTTTGTTTCCTATGCCCTTCACTTGCAAAATTGTTCAAAGCATTTATCCGTTGCATCATAGGTCAGTACCCTAATAATGAGAGAAAGTGTCTTTTGCGATTGCAGATAATTTGGAATGCTCAAATAGCTGTATAATATTGATGAGAAGAGATGCTGATTATGTTCTTGGGAATTATGTTTGATGGGAACAATCTGGAAGGAATGAAAAATTATTAAACACACTCAGCGGGTGTTGTAGGATTTACCATTGTCATGTGGAGCCATTAATTCTCATTGCAATATACAGCAGCTTGATTGCATGCTGTGAATTCTGTTTGTTACAGATCTGGTCCAATTTTGATGCTGTGGTTGTAGTGTTGGACTAAATGCTAATTAGTCTTACAATACTGCTGGTAAAAACCCGTCTGTCAGTAAAATGATACAGGATATCAGCCAGTTGTATCTGTGCAAGCAGAGGAATATGCAGCAACTCATTTGAAACATTAATTTATAAGCATCTCTTTTTCACTGTCTGTATTTTTAAAAAAAAAATTGATCAAATTTAAACTTCTCCAAATGCTTTTTCTTCTGCCCAAAACCAGGTAGTCCAAATAACAAACTTTGAACCAATTGATGAATGAATTAAACCATCAAACCAGTGAGTTGAGTTCCTTTGGATGGCTTTTTTCACAGATCTGTAGAAAACCATTTCTCAAAGAAAGTAGAAACTCAATGCCTACTTGTTGCAATCTACCTTACTGTTAAGTAGGCATTCCTACCTACAGAGTAATGTCTTGCTTCAGTGTCTGATATGGCCAGACCAAGCCATAACTAACTAATATATATCAAAAGTGTCTGATCCCTATATCACACAAAACCTCTTGAAATATATTCCTGCACCTTGAGAAATCAAACAGTGTGACTGAGGTACCTTACTTGAACAGTGAACAGTCTGTTCCAGAATGCATAATGACATACCTATGATCATTTATCCTAGGACTATCTTGATTGTGTTGTGATAATGCTTAATACCCCAATGATGTGTATAAATTGTTTCGAGAATTCGGGTGTAATCAATTACTTTTCTATGCATCTTATAATCAATAATATTGGCTTTGGTGGCTTCTTTTGGTAATTCATGCAGACCCAAAAAATAACCAACATCCCAGCATGCTGTTCTTGAAACCATTTTATAGATGGTATCTTTCTTAAAAGAACCTATTTAGAAGCAAGAAATGAAGAGCAAAGACAGCACCCATAATTTATGGGCACAAATGCCACATTTTTGTCATAAAGTCTGTGCAGAAATTGTTCATTGTGGCTTCACTCTAACTAATGCAGTGTAGATTGTAAACTACTCTGCGTTGCCATCTTCTAGATAAAATCATACCAATTTCTAAACTTGGTATAGCATTTGAAAATGGAAGTTTAATTGGTTTAAATATGACCCGTTGCATTATGTTTGTACAACAATCAGTAGACAAAAATCTGCTACCTTACTTTAGCATCTTTGGAATAATTTTTACAATTGAAAGTTTAATGTACTATGTTTGTGGCAAATCTTTTGCTGGTTAATGAATGGGATACAACATGTATACACACTAAATCGCTAGACAAAACTAGACCAAGATCCATCTTGTTTGCCTTCTAACATCCTGGTAGTCGAGTCATACAATGGTAATGAAGTTGATGATCAAGCATAGCAATCAATTTCTATCAGTTAGTTTACATAAGACCGAGAAATGTTATGAGGAAAACCCGTGGTGGAGAGTTTTGGCAACCATAGATCCAAAGTCACCATTTTCCTCCACTGAAATATTGGCAGGAATTTTAACCCCCAAGAACGGGTGGGTAGTTAAAATGATTGTTTTTGGATTTCGACCGCATCCATCCCCAATGCATCCACTTCCGGGTTTAACGGAGACAGGTTTGGATGTCTGCAAGTAACCTACTCGCTGAAGTCAAGACTTTAGTGCAGGCTGGCGGGCAGTTATTGCTGCAGTTAATGTCCTGAAGAGCTGTTAATGATGTACATTGAATTTTACTTGGATATAAATTTAAGCCCAGGTTTCCTTGACATCAGGAAACTGACCAGTGAAATGGAAATGAGATTCAGCCAGTTCAGGTAGGTATCTAAACTTGTTTTTGCCTCAACGGAATAAAGTCTCACTTATTAGAGCTGGTGCCTCAGTTCCCTCTGGCAAATGTTTGGCAGATAGTTCTTGTGTGGATACATTTTTTTTCTAAACTTGGTAGGCTTTCAAACTGACAAGAATAATACATCAGAAGAGGAAGACCATCACCATGCAAGGCAGTGACAGCATGCTTTGATGGGATGAGCTCATTCAGAGGAGGAAGGTAACAGGAGACACTGGCAACATCTAAAGGTATACAGACAGAGACACAGCCTCTCGGAAGAGCAGTGCTTATGCAGTCTGAGATTGTCACATCAGGTTGTGGCAGACATCTGCGGCCTCCTACAAGAAGATCTGCGACCTGCTGGATCTGGCAGACATGCATGACCATGAACTGTGAAGGTCACCACCATTGTCAATTTATTTTTGCTTCCGGTTCCTACCAGGGTGTTATGGAGACATCTTGAGGGTCTCACAGTCCACTGCACATAAATGTGTAAGGCAGGTGATGGATGGATTATTTTCCAGGTGGGGAGTTATGTAAGCTTTGCCAGTGATGACAATAGCCAAGATGAGTAGGCACTAAAGTTCACTTCTTTGGATGAATTCCCTCAGGTGTAGGGTGTCATCGATTGCACACATACACGTGACATTCTGAGCACCACCATGCCAATTGGGAGCTTTTATAAACCGTTACGACCAAGGCGGGAGCAGTGCACCGTTTATTCCAGTTCCACCTCTCCACAGGTCACAACATATATTTAAATTTTTCCCCACTTACCAATACGGACAATCATAGACTTTATTTTTATACCAGAATAAAACACAGCAACCAGATTTCTTTAATAAACAACAACAATTCTTCATTTATTATAAAACAAGTCTTAACCAGTAATGAAGCAAAGCATAAACACACAGATCGAAATATAAAAGTTCCCTTTTTACCTTAGACCCTCACACACACACGCACTCACTCACACTGGTTAACTGGAAAAATAAAGGGATTTGTGTTTCAGAGCTCTGTTACAAAAAAGACCAAAAAAAAACACGTGGGCTAAATACTTGCTAATTCTTGAAGAAGACAGAGAAGATGTGGAAAGATGTCCTTTGTTTTGGTTTGGCGTCCCAAATGCATATAGATTGCTGTCACTGGGATCTCTCTAGAACAGTTCTTTTCAGTTGATGTTGAAGATCAGTTTGGGTATGCTTTCCAGGAAATGCAGCAACAAAGGTTTCAGACAGCCTTATAGTTGAAATGCAGCAACAGTTTCAGCCTGCTTCTTACACTTCTCAGCTCCTTGAGAGATGGAAAACGAGCAGGCTTTTTTCAAACTGCTGGAACAGACTGAGTTGGGGTGGTTTGTTGTTCTTGGCAAGTTTTCTCCAACTGTCTTTACAAACCATTGTCCTTATACCAATTCACTGTCCAAGGCGAAACCATAAAATATGTCACAAGTGACAAGCCTTCTGACCTCTATAAATCTTGACCTGTCACTTCTCCACAAACATCTACCGCAAGTCAAAAATAACCCTTGCTGAGTAATTATTTGAAAACAGGTGCCTTCCAGTAACTGTTTGCTTTCAAAGCCAGACCTCTCAGTGACCCTGGTTAAGAAAAAATCCATGGAGTCTTTTTCAGTTTTCCCAAAAAAAACAATGTCCAGCTCTAAAATGCATGAGTCCTCAAAACAAACTTCAAAATATAGGAGCACTCATAACAAAACCCCAAGTTATATTCACCCATCAATGTACAGCTGGTGCGCAACCACTTGAAGAGGTTCATGCAGGGCAGTGCCAGGTTCCCTGGGAGCTGTCATGATATTTTCATACTGTGGCAGTCTAACATTCCAGACCATTTTGTTCTGGGAAGCATACTTAAAGGCTGGCTCTTAGGAGACAAAGGATACCCCCTTTAAACTTGGTTCATGACACCTGTAAGGAACCCTACCAATGAGGCACAGAAGTATGACCACGAGCCACATGACCCACCAGGTGTGTCATACAGCAAGCCATTGAGGGGTGGCGCAGTGGTTAGCACCGCAGCCTCACAGCTCCAGTGACCCGGGTTCGATTCTGGGTACTGCCTGTGCGGAGTTTGCAAGTTCTCCCTGTGACCGCGTGGGTTTTCGCCGGGTGCTCCGGTTTCCTCCCACAGCCAAAAGACTTGCAGGTTGATAGGTAAATTGACCATTATAAATTGCCCCTAGTGTAGGTAGGTGGGAGGGAATATGGGATTACTATAGGGTTAGTATAAATGGGTGGTTGTTGGTCGGCACAGACTCGGTGGGCCGAAGGGCCTGTTTCAGTGCTGTATCTCTAAATAAATAAATAAATTGGAATGTTGAAGATGCAGTTCAGGTGCCTAGCTAGGTCTGGAGGTGCCCTTACTACTCCCTAGGAAGAGTGCCAGAATAATAGTGGTGTGCTATGTCTTGCACAACATTAGAACCATAGGCAGTGAATTCCAGATACCCACCACCCTCTGGGTGAAAATCTTTTTCCTCATGTCCCCTCTAATCATTCTACCAATCACCTTAAAGCTGTGCCTCCTGATAATTGACCTCTCCGCTAGGGGAAACAGGTCCTTCCTGTCTACTCTATCTAGGCACCTCATAATTTGTACACCTCTATTAAGTCAGCCCTCAGCCTCCTCCATTCTAAGGAAACAACCCTAGTCGATCCAATCTTTCCTCAGGGCTGCAACTTTCAAGCCCTGGCAACATTCTTGTAAAACTCCTTTGTATTCTCTCCAAAGCAATTTTGCCCTTCCTGTAATGTGGTGACCAGAACTGTACGCAATACTCCAGCTGTGGCCTAACCAGCATTTTATACAGTTCCTCCTGCTATTATATTCTGTACCTCAGCCAATAAAGGAAAGCATTCCATATGCCTTCTTCACCACTCTATCTCCCCGTCCTGCCACCTTCAGGGACCTGTGGACATGCGCTCCAAGATCTCTCACTTCTTCTACCCCTCTCAATATCCTCCCGTTTATTGTTATTCCCTTGCTTTGTTTGCCCACCCCAAATGCATTCCCTCACACTTCTCTGGATTGAATTCCATTTGCCATTTTTCCGCCCACTCAACCAAACCATTGATATCATTCTGGAGTCTACAGCTATCCTTTTCACCATCAACTACATGGCCAATTTTTGTGTCATCAACAAATTTCCCAATCATGCCTCCCACATTTAAGTTCAAATCATTAATATATACCACAAACAGCAAGGGACCCAACACTGAGCCCTGTGGAATGCCACTGGAAACCGCTTTCCATTTGCAAAAACATCTGTCGACTACTACCCTTTGTTTCCTGTCACTGAGCCAATTTGAATCCAACCTGCCACATTCCCATGGGCTTTCGTTTTACTGACCAGTCTGCCATGCGGGACCTTGTCAAATGCCTTACTAAAATCCATGTAGACCATATCCACTGCACTACCCTCTTTGTTACTTCCTCAGAAAACTCAATCAAGTTAGTAAGACATGACCTTCCCTTAACAAATCCATGCTGACTATCCCTAATTAATCCATATCTTTCTAAGTGGCAGTTTATCCTGTCCCTCAGAATTGATTCTAATAATTTACCCGCCACTGAGGTCAGACTGACCGGCCTACAATTAGTTGGCCTATCCCTCGCACCCTTTTTCAACAATGGTACAACGTTCGCAGACCTCCAATCCTCTGATACCTCGCCCATATCCAATGAGGATTTGAAGATGATCCTCAGCACATCCACTATTTCCTCCCTGGCTTCCTTTAACAACCTGGGATGCAATCCATCTGGCCCTGGCGATTATCCACTTTCAAGGATGTCAGACCCTCTAGTACTTCCTCTCTCATTTATGCTTATGTATCTAATATTTCACACTCCTCTTTAACTGCAATGTCTGCATCATCCCTCTCCTTTGTGAAGACAGAGACAAATGTTACGACCAGGCGAGAAGGGTGTCTAAGGGTCTTTCTGAGCCTTCACCTGGTCTTATTGTAACAAGATTTAATTTTTAAACACTTGTTCATCACTATCCAATTATAAGGCAAAGAAATGATCACAAACAGGCCGCTTTAGGTTTAAAGAAGAAAAGGGAAATTTATTAAAACTTAAACTCTCATTCGGTTAACGCCTACGGATACACGCCGTGCCCCATGCAAGTATGCATACGCGATACACACATGCAAATAGAGACAGAAAAGAGCAGAAGAAAAATCAAGTGGAGATGTTTGAGGCAATATCAGAAGAGATTCTTGTTACTGTGCTTCGAGCTCACTGTAGTCCTTTTGTAGGTAGTTCTTGCTTGTAGGTAATTCTTGCTTTTTGTTGGGACCACGTATTCTTCTTAAACCTTTTTACTGTAGGAGACTTTTCTCTCTCAGGGTTCATGTGTCTTCAATGGGTCTTCCGTTCCGTGTGAAAGCGATGGGGACAGACAGGAGAGAGATGTTCTCAGTCCAGGAGCAAACAGCTTTCTGAGTTCAAATTCTCTGTGGCAAGTTCAAATTCAAAAAAACTCCAACAACCAGTTAGTCATGTGACTAAACTGGTCTGACTACGTCTGTTTGTGTATTCGGTCATTTTAGCAGTTAACCTGGAATGCTAGTCTCTCCACCTTCAACGTCTGGTAATCAAAAATCCATTGTGGATTAAATTGGAGCAGGGAGTGGCCCTTTGTCCTTTCCAAGTACTGTCTGTTACTATGCAAATGTCTTTCCAGTCAAGGGTCTGTTTTTTTTTAAACAAGTTCTTTCTTTACTCCAGTAACAGTTTAAAAATCAATGTTCATGGGGTAAAATTAATGTCTCATTCTTGGCAGCTGGGGGCCTGCATGACACCTCCACACCCAGGGGAATGAAATGCGATTTGAAAAGAAACGGCGCATGTCATTAAAAGGTTTGAGTAAAATATAAGACACAGAAAGAAAAACCATGCATTTCTCTCATTCATTTCCATTCATTCATCAATCTTAAAGCCTATTAGAATTGTATTTTCTGGGTGTCAGCGCTGCTTTAATTTCCCCTTTTTTGGCATCCCAGTAACCATGTGGTTCTTTGGGGAAGCTTTTCTTCAGTTTGCCCATTGCCATGACTGCCTAGGGTTTTGTTCCTGTTGAGGTAATGTTTTTTCCAGGAGAGTTAGTAGTGGGTGAGTCTATCCTGAACACACACTCAGTGCTTTATCTTCAGCGGATTGATGGTTTCCTTTTCCTCTGACTGTGGGGGAGGATTCTTTGTTAATCTCCCCTTTGTTCTCTGGGGCACTCCGACCTGCAGGTATTTGTGCAGCCTTGACTGCACTCTCCTGTGGCACTTCGACTGGATGAGGCATCACCCTCATGATTTTTGTGCCCCCTAGAGGTCTCTCTTTGTCTCTGCAGATTCCTGTAAATGCTGTTAACAATTCTGGTGGGGTGCTTCTCGAGTCTGCATTTACATAGGAGGATGTGGGGTCTAACTTTTCACATTTTTCGGGATTGGCTGACCATACAGTAGGGGTCTTCATCCGGGATTCCTCCCGGACTTCGTTTAACCTGCCATCTTGGTCACTTTTTACCTTTCTCTTTCTAAACTTTTGCCAGCCCTATGCCTGCCTGTCCCCTTTTCTTCTTGGCGGGGGCCCCTTACAGTTCACCAGCCCTCAGCTGGAGGGTCCTTCTAACACCAGTACAAGACTTAGGGGTGCATGTTTCACTGTAGGTTGGGGTTTCCCCTCAACCTGGCACATGTGGAAACTCCTGCAGTACTCCACCACATCTTTGTGGGGTTTTGGCCAGTCAAATTGCTGTCTTATGCGGGCTTTGGCCTTTCGTATACCGGCATGTACAGCCACTGTAGTCTCGTGGGCCCTTCTTAATATTTCTCCCCAGTACCTCTGCGGCACCACTAACTGGTGAACTACTGCCCACTCCTTACCCTCAGGTGTGTGAGGAGAACTCCATTTCCTCATCAGTACCTCTTTCTTTAAATAGTAGCAGTCAGGGACTCCTTCTGCTTCACTTTCAGACTGGGCAGCCTGTGCTAACTCTTACAATACTGGGTCAGCTCGCTGAGCCTCAGCTAGGGAAAATCCATTTAATTCATTCCCTGGGTCTCCTAACTTTCCAAAGAAAGTCTCGGACAGGCAGACCTCATGGTCATCTGCCTGCCGTGCCAATGCAGTCTCCTCTGGGGGAGCTGGTTTGATCATGGCCTGACCCACTTCACATTCAGGGAGACTGCAGGGGACCGTCTCCTGTCACTGCCATGTCTCTCTGGCTTCTTGTGGTCTTTCTTTCACTACTGGGAGGTTACCACCTTCACCCCCTCCAGACCATTACCTAGGGGCAGGTCAACCCCGTCCACAGACAAACTAGGGACAACCCCTATGGTCACCGGTCCTGAAACTAGATCGCACTCCAGGTGCACCCGCTGTACAGGTACAGGCATGCACTGCCCTCTAATACCATTCACCACCATTTTGGTGTTCACTGCATTCTCTGGGGGAAAGGTCAAGCCTTTTCCCAGTAAAAGGGATCTGGTGGCCCCTGTGTCCCTGAGAATCACTATGGGCTTGCTTGCCCCACTCGAGGGGTATGGGGTTACTTTCCCTTCAGACACAAAACCCTGATAACCTTCAGGAATCCTATTAACTTTTCCTGCACTGGCCGTAGTAAGCTTCCTGGGTTGCACTCTTACTGCAATTAAAGCCACAGTTTGTTCTGCTGTGCTTTGCATCAGGTCCCTGTCTTCACTGAGCAGATGTGCCCTAATTAACCCCAGTTTCCCCTTTAGTTTCCAGCAGTCAGCTTTTAAATGCCCTGCTTTATTATAATGGAAACACCCAGGTCTCCGAGTCTCACTCCTGCTCACAGCACCTTTTTGGCTGGAGGAGGACCCCCTGTGTCTCCTCCTTTCCTTTCTCTCCCAGGACTGCCTAGGCAGAGATCACCCCACCCTTTGTCCTTTTCGGATTTGTGATTAGGAAAGGTTCTCCCTCGGGAAACCGACTTGTACATTAAAGCAAACTCATCAGCCAGAACGGCTGCTTGCCGGGCTCCCTGAACCCACTGCTCCTCTACATGGGTCTTTATTGAGAGTGGGAAAGAGTTTTTAAATTCCTCTAACAGAATTACTTCTCTGAGAGTCTCATAGCTGAGCTGTATGTTAAGACCCTTCAGCCACTGGTCAAAAGCCAGCTGCTTACTATTTTCAGACAAGTTTGATTAGCTTGCTTTTTGAGGGTTCTAAACTTTTGGCAGTCGGCTTCGGGCACTAATTCATAGGCCCCGAGAATAGCATTTTTGGTCAGTTCATAATTTGATGAACTCTCATCTGGCAACAAGGAAGAAAGCTTTTCCAGTTAGCTTGCTTTGTATCAAAAGAGACCAGGGCTGGAATTTTACGGTGGGCGGCTGGGAGCCAGCCTCTGGCGTAAATGTCGGTGGTGAACCTGCTTCCGCCTCATCTGGGGATCCGTTGCATATTTTACGGATCCCCAGGCTTTAATTTTGCCGAGGCGGAACTTCCACCCGCTTGAGGTGGGAAATCCCACCTCATTGAGTTGCCGGCCAATCAGCGGGCCGGCAGCTCTTAGTCCCAGCAGTGCCATCGGGAGCGGTGGCCACTGCTGGGACTGCAGCCGAGCCGAAGATAGAAGAAGACGTGGAGCCGGGAAGAAAGGTAAATTTTGGTTGCCTCGCCAAGGGTAATCAGCTGGGCCCCGGCGAGGCAAGGGTGGCTGGTTGGGGGGAAAGCGGACGTGTTGGGTGCTAGGGGTTGTTGGAGTAGTGGGGGCGGCCATTGTCTCATTCTTGGCAGGTGGGGGCCTGCATGAAACAAAAACCTCATTAAGAGCCCTGCCCATATCTTCTGCATCCACACAAGTTCCCTTGTACATCTCTGATAGGCCCTACCCTTTTTCCTCTTGCTCTTACTGTACTGATAAAAAATCTTAGGGTTTTCCTTGATTTTACATGCCAATAATTTTTCATGTCCTCTCTTTGCTTTTCTAATTTCCTTTTTTATTCACCCCTGCACTTTCTATACTCCTCTAGGTTTTCTAAAGTATTAAGTTTTTTGTGATCGTCATAAGTTTTCTTTTTCTGCTTTAACTTACCCTATAAGCTTCTAGATAACCAGGGGGCTCTAGATTTGGCCGTACCACCTTTGTGCAGCATACCTACACTGTGCCTGTAGATCTCGCTTTTGAATGCCTCCTACTAGTTTGCCACTGATTTTCCTTCAAGTAGCTGTATTCCTTCGTTTCGTATAATTTTCCTTTTACTCCTGTTTTATCTTGGTCCTTTTCCATGATTGTGCTAAAACTAACTGTATTATGGTCACAATCTCCAAAATGATCACCACTGCTACTTCATCCACTTGCCCAGCTTCATTACCGAAGACTAAATCTAGAATTGCGTCCCCTCCCATTGGGCTTGTTACGTGCTGGCTAAAAATGTTCTCTCGACTGCAGTTCAAGAATTTTGTGCCCTTTGAGCCCTTCATACTGTTTGTATCCCAGTTGATAGGGTAGCTGAAATCCCCAACTATAAAGTTGTTGTTTTCTCTTACATTGATATTCTTTCAGATTGTCCTGATGAGTGCAAGATGAAAAGCTTTGACAACATGTCTCTATTCTCAGCAATGCTCAAGTTCTGTACTACCAAATGACTATTTGGATATGGTTTAGTTGTGACAAAGTCACAATCTTGACAATCACCAGACTTTGTTTTTGCATAGTTCAGTTATTGATGAAATAAAGTCAGTATATGTGTGTCAAAGATATTTGTACTTCTGTCTCCATCAAGTTCCCTGTCTTTCCATCTCCAACTGAGAGGGATGCAGATGTCCAACTTAACTCCAGGGCTGTCTCCTCTTCATCTATTAGCTGCAGTATTTGTGGCAGGCCACCTCTAATCCACTCCTCCTCCTTTATGTTTTGCGCCGCCTTCTCCTACAAGGGGAGAAAAACAGATGTGTGAGTGCTGGATGCAGTGCATTCGGCAGGGGTGACTATGGACTAAAATTTATACCTCCGCCACCAATTTC
Organism: Heterodontus francisci; assembly: GCF_036365525.1. NCBI lineage: Eukaryota > Metazoa > Chordata > Chondrichthyes > Heterodontiformes > Heterodontidae > Heterodontus > Heterodontus francisci. The sequence continues at coordinate 13,966,194 of NC_090412.1, read as the reverse complement.
GGCGGTGGGTGAAAACAATGGTGGGCCATACGTCGTGGAGCCGCTGCAATATTAAGTGTGGTGGCTCATTTAAATAATTTAAATACGCCGGATGATGTGGAGGGAGCAGGCTGTTTCCCCGCAATGGTGTCAGATGCCTGTGCGCAGGCGCCGATGCCATTTTTGAAGAGCTTCGAGCCCTACTGTTCAATTTAAATTTTTGAAGAGATAGTGAATGAAAAAATCATTTAGTTTGCCCCTCTCCCCGCCCCCAATAACCATAGAATGAATTACTTGCCCTCTCCCCAACCCCCCCCAAACATACTTACCTTGTTCACCTGCCTTCCCCCCCCCCCCTCCCAAGTGCATAAACTTTAAACTACAACCTTTCCCAAAATCCTCTGCATCACTGATATTACTTTGATCCTGCTCCCCCCCCACCCCAACATAGAGAAACTTAGCTCCTCCCCTCCCTCCCCACCAGCGTTCTGCCTCGGTTCGCCAGATGGGGATCCGTAAACACGGGAGTGCCGGCCAGCAGCATGAAGATTGCACTGGGACAAACGGCGGGAACATGAATATAGTTAATTCAGTGATTTATTTAATTATGTAAATGGTGGTCCCGTCACTGAGCAGCAGGGGGACCGCCACATGGCCTCGCCGCCGCCAGCAATATTGGGCCAGGCCCTCCCGGCGTCAGGGTGCGTGGCGGCCCTCTCCTGAGGCATTTTCCGGCCCCCTCACACCATGTCCCCAATGCTGGAGGGTCTGTAAAATTCAGCCCTATGAGACAGATGCATCACATTACATAAGGATTGGAGTGCGTGGCAACAGTGGATGGATAAATGGGGAGGTGATGAAGTGCGTAGAAAGTGAAGGCTGGGTGCCACTGAAAGCTGAGTGAGTGTGAGAAGTGATGTGATGGAAAACACTCGGCAAGACACTGAAAGGGGGCACGTTTTTAATCAAATTCACTCATTTTTCCTTACCTGGTTGGGGTATTAAACCACTTCCTATATTGCATCCAATACCTGAGCAAAATGCTTCTGCTTGTCAACTCAGTTACCTCCAAGCGCGCCTTGGTGAGATCCATAGGTTTCTTCCTCCAATTTCTGGAGAAAAGTATGTCACTGCTATTCCTGACTGCATCCAGCAATAAATCCAGTGATGTGTGATTGAATCTGGGTACAACCCTTGCTCTATTTGCATTGTCCATTGTGAACACCTCCAATTTCCATCTGTATATTGTCCCTTTAAATGCAGCTGAGGTTGCATCATGTGGGTGTGCATCAAGCTTGCACCCAGCCTTCACTTTCTACACACTTCATCACCTCCCCATTTATCCATCCCCCGTTGCCACTCACTCCAATCTCTATGTAATGTGATGCATCTGTCTCATCGTCATCCTTGGGAACAGGAAACCTGGAAGTCAACATGAATTGTTTCAATTCAATTCCGATTGTAGATTCTGACCCACTGAATTAACTTTTGGGTTTCACCCAAGCAACTCCACACCCCCAACCCCCACCTGATGGCAATCCCTGTATCACTACCCTCTGTGTTCTATCGGTCGACCAATTAAGTATCCATTTTAAAATATTTTCACTGATTCCCGCTTTCTCGACTTTCAGTAGAAGTCTTTCCAGAGGAACTGTAGCAAAGGACTTATTGAAATCCAGATACTCCACATCCATTGCCTTACCCATATTGAGCTCCGTTGACACATCTTCAAAGAAAACCAGTAAGTTAGATTGGCAAGTCTATCCTTTCATGAATCTGTATTGGCTACTTTTTATGATTTTGTTTCTAGCCAGATCTTCCATAATATTTTTAATTCGTGTTTCCATAACTTTTCCCACATTGGACATTTAACTCAATGGTCTGTTGCTTCCTGGATCACTTCTAACAATAGAAGTAACCTCTCTCTTTCTCCAGTGCCCAGGCATTGCTCGAGTACAAATGCACTAGTAAAAGTGTTCTTTTCTGGATTTCATTTGCATTTCCACCATTACTTGAAATTTTGCATATTCTTCAAAATCTGGTGTGTAGAAATTGACTTGATCTTGAACATCCACGGCAGATTGAAAGATCTTTAGAAATGAATGCAGTAATTGCAAGACACGTTTGTGCCTAAAAATCTACTGACAAAGTAGTCATTAGGATTAGTTCTTTTTCTTCTGGTTCACGCAGCTGGTTGGAGCATGTATGTTGGGAATTGCTTGTAATTTTTCTTGCTATTTTTAAAACTTTTGTGAATGAAGCAACCATCTGGAATTGTCAGATTGTTTTTTTATATTTCTTGTTTTGAGTATGTTATTGCCTTTCCACATATCTGGCATCTCGCAATGCAGCAGACAAAGCAATTGCATTCCACACACACACATGCTGCAGTCTTGTGTGTAAGATGATAGTCTAGATGACCTAAAACAAGTTGACTTGGGTGAGGTAACTAGAGTCTTGGAGATGCTTTCCATAGTGCTGTTATTCTATACTCTCTCGGAACTTGAAAGAGAGCCTAATTCTTCCCACAGCTTGTTTTCACCTCCAGTTTCCTCTTGTAGACGATTTACCCTCAACTTCAGGGCAAGTGGAGAAAAACAGAAGAAACACTCTTAGCACTCGATAGCATTGTTGGATAAAGGGACAAACATTTGACATCTAACTTCTGGCAATGCCTTCTAAGTTGACTTTGGATGTTTTTTTCTCTCAACTTTTTGATAAATGTTATCTAACAGGATCTAACAGAGCCTTTCTGCTCCTTTCTAGTCTCCTCCAGTGTCAACTATCAGTACTGATTGTTGTAGAATTGGACAGCATTCTCGCTGCCAAAACCTTTGAATGCTTCAGATTCAAATGCCAGGAATGTTAATCTGTTCTAGTTAATGGAGCTTTGTATTGCTGAATTAAGAAAAACAAGCTGCAACAGTTACTGCCTTTCAAACAGTGATTCAACATATGCTATGAGCATTTATTCTCTTAGTTGACTCCATCACTGCAATTTTTTTGTATAGAAAGAAAGGAAGTTGAGAAAAATAGATTTTTTGGAGGATAACTCTTTTGGGGTGATACTGTCCAAGTACACTATAAGGGCTTAAAATTAATAAGGAGGGCGTATTTGATAGGCTGTCAGTACTTAAAGTGGATAAGACACCAGGACCAGATGAGATGCATCCAAGGTTACTGAGGGAAGTGAGAGTGGAAATTGTGGAGGCACTGGTTATCATTGTTCAGCCTTCCTTGGACTCGGGAGTGGTGCCAGAGGACTGGAGAATTCAGAACAAAATCAATAGTCACATGGGCAAGTAATTAAAGAAAGCCAGCATGGATTTCTTGAGGGAAAATTATGTTTGACTCACCTTCCTGGAGTTTTTTGAGGAGGTAAGGGGGTTATTGAGGGCAATGCTGTTGATGTGTATATGGACTTTCAAAAGGTGTTTGATACAGTGCCACACAACAGACTTGTGAGCAAACTTGTAGCTCATGGAATAAAAGGGATGGTAGCAACATTGTTAGGAAATTGGCTGAGTGACAGAAAACAAAGAGTAGAGGTTAATGGATGTTTTTCAGGCTGGAGGAAGGTTTGTAGTGGAGTTCCCCAGATGTCAGTGTTGGCACCCTTGCCTTTCCTGACATATATTAATGACCTAGATCTTGGTGTATAGGGCACAATTTCAAAGTTTGCGGATAATACGAAACTTGAAAGCATTGTGAACGATGAGGAGGATGGTGTAGAACTAAAAAAGTGCATCGACAAGTTGGTGGATTGGGCAGATAGGTGGCAGATAAAGTTCAATGTAGAGAAATGTGATGTGCTTCTTTTGGTAGGAATAACAAGGGGAGACAATATAAATTAAAGGATACAATTCTAAATGGGGTGCAGGAGCAGAGGCACCTGGGTGTATATGTGCATAAGACATTGAAGATGGCAGGACAGGTTGAGAGAGCAGTTAATAAAGCATACAGTATCCTGGAGTTTATTAATAGGGGCATAGAGCACAAGAGCAAGGAAGTTATGTTGAACTTAAATAAGACACTAGTTCGGCCTCAGCTGGAGTATTGCGTCCAGTTCTGGGTGCCGCACTTTAATAAAGATGTGAGGACATTGGAGAGGGTGCAGAAAAAATTCACGAGAATGTTTCCAGTTATGAAGATAGATTGGAGAAGTTAGGACTGTTTTCCTTGGAGAAGAGAAGGCTGAGAGGTGATTTGATAGCAGTATTCAAAATCATGAGGGGTAGATAGAGAGAAAATGTTGCCACTCGTGAAAGAATCAAGAGCGAGAGGGCACAGATTTAAAGTAATGGGTAAGAGAAGCAAAAGCGACATGAGGAGAAACTTTTTCACACAGCAAGTAGTTAAGGTCTGGAAAGCGCTGCCTGAGAGTGTGGTGGAGGCAGGTTCAATTGAAGCATTCAAAAGGGAATTAGACTGTTATATGAAAAGGAAGAATGTGCAGGGTTACAGGGAGACGGCGGGGGAATGACACTCAGTGAATTGCTGTTTCGGAGAGCTGATGCAGACATGATGGGCCAAATGGCTACCTTCTGCGCTGTAACAATTCTGTGATTCTGAATGAATTACAAAATACCAAATTTACATGGTTTATTATCAGATTTTATTATGTACAATGTGCTATATATAGAAACATCGAAACATAGAAAATAGGAGCAGGAGTAGGCCATTTGGCCCTTCGAGTCTACACCGCCATTCAATACGATCATACCTGATTTTCCAAACTCAGTACCCTGTTCCCGCTTTCTCCCCGCATCCCTTGATTCCTTTAGCCTGAAGACCTATATCTAACTTTTTCTTGAATATATTTAATGATTTGGCCTCAACTGCTTTCTGTGATAGAGAATTCCACGGGTTCACCACTCTCTGGGTGAAGAAATCCCTCCTCATCTCAGTCCTAAATGGCTTACCCCTTATCCTTAGATTGTGACCCCTGGTCCTGAACTCCCCTGCCATCAGCAACATCCTTCCTGCATCTAGTCTGTCCAGTCCTGTTAGAATTTTGTAGGTTTCTATGAGATCCCCCCTCATTCTTCTAAACTCTAGCGAATACAAGCCTAATCGACCCAGTCTCTCTTCATACTTCAGTCCTGCCGTCTCGGGAATCAGTCTGGTGAACCTTTGCTGCACTCCCTACATAGCAAGAACATCTTTCCTCAGATAAGGAGACCAAAACTGCACACACTACTCCAGATGTGGTCTCACCAAGGCCTTGTATAATTGCAGCAAGACATCCTTGCTACTGTACTCGAATCCTCTCGCTATGAAGGCCAACATACCATTTGCCTTCTTAACTGCCTGCTGCACCTGCATGTTTACTTTCAGTGACTGGTGCACAAGGACACCCAGGTCTTGCTGCACCTCCCCCTTTCCCAATCTACCACCGTTCAGATAATTTGCCTTTCTGTTTTTGCCACCAAAGTGGATAACCTCACATTTATCCACATTATACTGCATCTGCCATGTATTTGCCCACTCACTCAACCTGTCCAAATCACACTGGAGCTTCTCTGCATCCTCCTTACAGCTCACACTCCCATCCAGTTTTGTGTCATCTGCAAACTTGGATATATTACATTTAATTCCCTCATCTGTATCATTAATATATATTGTGAATAGCAGGGGTCCTAGCACTGATCCCTGCGGTACCCCACTAGTCGTTGACTGCCACTCGGAAAAAGACCCGTTTATTCCTACTCTTTGCTTCCTGTCTGCCAACCAGCTCTCTATCCATGTCAGTACCTTACCCCCAATCCCATGTGCTTTAATTTTGCATGCTAATTTCTTATGTGGGACCTTATCGAAAGCCTTCTGAAAGTCCAAATACACCACATCCACTGGTTTTCCCTTATCTATTCTATTAGTTACATTCTCAAAAAATTCCAGTAGATTTGTCAAGCATGATTTCCCTTTCATAAATCCATGTTGACATTGTCCGATCTTGTCATTGTTTTCCAAGTCTGCTGTTACATCTTTTATAATGGACTCTAGCATTTTCCCCACTACTGATGCCAGGCTTAACCAGTCTATAATTCCCTGTTTTCTCCCTGCCTCCTTTTTTAAATGGTGGGGTTACATTAGCTACCCTCCAATCCGTTGGAACTGTTCCAGATTCTATAGAATTTTGAAAAATGACCAGCAATGCATCTACTATTTCAAGGGCCACTTCCTTAAATACTCTGGGATGTAGATTATCAGGCCCTGGGGATTTATCGGCCTTCAATCCCATCAATTTCCCTAACACCATTTCCCTACTAATACTGATTTCATACAGTTCCTCCTTCTCACTAGACCCTATGATCCCCAACATTTCTGGGAGGTAATTTGTGTCCTCCTTTGTGAAGAGCGAACTAAAGTTTGTATTTAATTGGTCTGCCATTTCTTTGTTCCCCATTATTAGTTCCCCCGTTTCTGACTGTAAGGGACCCACATTTGTCTTCACTAATCTTTTTCTCCTCACATATCTATAGAAGCTTTTACATTCAGTTTGTTTTATTCTCTGCAAGCTTACTCTCATACTGTATTTTCCCCTTCTTAATCAATCCCTTTGTCCTCCTTTGCTGAATTCTAACCTGCTTCCGATCGTCAGGTTTGCTGCTTGTTCTGGCCATTTTATATTTCTCCTCCTTGGATCTAATACTATCCCTAATTTCTTTTGTAAATCACAGTTGAGCTGCCCTTCCTGTTTTATTTTTGCGCCAGACAGGAATGAACAATTGTTGTAATTCATCTATGCGCTCTTTAAATGCTAGCCATTGCCTATCCACTGTCAACCTTTTAAGTAACATTCCCCAATATATCATAGCCAACTCGCGCCTCATACCTTCATAGTTTCCTTTATTTAGAATCAGGCTCCTAGTCTCGGAATCAACTCTCTTACTCTCTTAATGAAGAATTCTATCATGTTATGGTTGCTCTTCCCCAAGGGACCCTGCACAACAAGATTGTTAACTAATCCTTTCTCATTACACAATACCCAGTCTAGGATGGCCTGTTCTCTGGTTGGTTCCTCAATGTATGGTTCAAAAATATAATCCCCCTCTGACTATAAAAGGCTTCCAAATATGAGAAGGTTAATGAAACAATGCAGTTTCAACTTCAAGCGGCTTTTAACCATTTCAATACTGGTGCTTGGTCTACAGTCTTCACTTTAAGACATTCGTTAAGAGAATTGGGCAAAGACATGAGTTTTCCTCTAAATTTAGTGTTATCTATTTGACCTTTTATGGACAATGAAAACTCTTCAGAGCTGTAATATGTTCCTTTCTAATAAAGGCACAAATTATTTAACACATGATCTCTTTATTTGATGCCTCTATCATTACATTGGCACCATACCGCAAGAATATCAGGGGGGATTATTTGCCCGTTTAGATTTGCCAGTCAGATTTTCCAATGCCTTTTTCAAGAAAGACAAAATACCAGACAGAAGACTAGAAACTAGGGATCACTAATTCAAACCAATTTCAAAATCATGCCTGTACTAGTTTCTCTTTTGCCCTGTTATGTTGTGATCTGTATTGTTATCACTAAAATTCTTTTCAACATACTTGACTGGTATTCAAATCCCAAGAACTTCATTTTACAATTGGACTCCAAAGTCGGCGCTTGACAGTTACCTTTTTAAAGATCCATGCCAAACCTTGGACTGGATTGGATCACTAGTCAGTAGAGTGTAACTGGATACATCAGAAAAGGGAAAATACTCTTGATATTTCTACTTATTCTCTCATTCCCCCTCCATTTTAGTCTGCCTTATCAATAGGATCTCTTGCTTTCCCATTTCAGTTTCGAAATATTGTCCTATCCTGTCTCCTTTCAAACGCTCATGAACTGGACGTGCATTCCCAAAATTTTCTGATTTTATTCCATGAAAGTCCTTCATGTCAATCTTCTGCCATGAATACACAACAAATAAAAGCTCAAATAAAAACAAGAAATGCTGGAAATACTCAGCAGGTCCAGCAGCATCTGTGGAGAGAGAAGCAGTGTCAACATTTCAGGTCAGTGATCCTTCATCAGAACTGGCAGATATTAAAAATGTAAAAGGTTTTAAGCAAGTAAAGCGGGGGGTGGGGCAAGAGATAGCAAAAGAGGTGTTGATAGGACAGAGAGTCACAGAAAATAACTGACCAGAAGGTCAGTTGGGGAGAGCAAACGCAGATTGGGTGACCCCGAGCTTCTGGTTGCTGGCCATTTCCCCCCCCCCACCCCCGCCCCCCCCCCCCCCCCCACTGCCCCCCTGCTCTCATGCTCACATCTTTGTCCTGGGATTGTTCCAGTGAACATCAACACAAGCTCGAGGAACAGCATCTCATTTACCGATTAGGCACGCTACAGCCTGCCGGACTGACCATTGAGTTCAAAAATTTCAGAGCATGACTGGCCCCCTTTTTATGTTTAGTTATTTTTTCTTTTTTTTCTTTTTTATTTGGTTATTTTATTTTAGTTTTTTAGTTTGTTTCTACTGTGCCTACCCACTGTTTTTTAAAAAAATGTTTGTGCTTGAAGTGCTTTGTGCTTTACAGTCTATTCGCACCTTCTCTGTACTAACGCTTTGTCTTTCAGCACACCATTAACATACCATTTGTCTTTGTTCCATGACCTTCTGGTCAGTTATTCTCTGTGACCGTCTGTCCTATCAAAACCTCTTTTGTTATCTCTTGGCGCAACCCCCGCTTTATTTGCTTGAAACCTTTTATATTTCTAATATCTGCAAGTTCTGATGAAGTGTCACTGACCTGAAATGTTGACTCTGCTTCTCTCCCCACAGATGCTGCTGGACCTGCTGAGTATTTCCAGCATTTCTTGTTTTTATTTCAGATTTCCAGCATCTGCAGTATTTTGCTTTTAAATAAAAGCTCAAACTCTTGTTGTTGATTTTATGAGAGGCCTATTTGTGCTTCCACCTCCAATTAAGTCCATTCAGTCAGTGGGAATCTAATTTTTATTTTCTGAACTTGCATCATATCTGCTCAAACTATCAGTGACATTTGACAATTTTTCATTTAGTATACAGCACTTTTCCTTGCTGTAAAGTTAGCCAGATTAATTATCAAGCTGTAAGTTTTGGGTATCAGTTTCCTACTTAATCAGATATTGAAGGGTAAAGCTGCTCTTTCTCTGAATTAAAAATTTGGCACTTGTTAGTTTAATCTACATACAGTCTTGCATAGATTTAGCCCATGCGAGTCTAAACTGGATTACTGAAAACATCCCTTATAAATTTTCAGGCCAACTTGTTTTTGCATTGGCCTTCAATGTACAGTTGTCCTTCACAAAGAGTGTATTAAGGTACTCTGTCACCAAAACATCTAAGTAGATTATGCAAAGTAGTTGTTCCTCCAGTTAATCATTTGTCTTTGGCCCCTGGCCAGGAACTCCTTACCCTCACCACCAACTCATCACCCTCCCTGGCCACTGCCTTAGCCTGAACCAGACAGTTTGCAATTTCTTATTCGACGACGAGCTGATCTTCTGACCCTATATCCTCCCCATACAAAGACCATCTACTTCTACCTCCATAACCTTGCTTGCCTCTGCCCCTACATTAGTCCATCTGTCAGTGAAACATTCATTCATACCTATGTCATCTCCAGACTGGATAACTTTAATGACCTCCTGGCTTGCCTCCCACCTTTGACCCTTTGTAAAATTCAGCATATTCAAGATTCTGCTGCTCATATTCTAATCTGCAGAAAGCCCTGTTTGCCCATCACTGCTATAATTACTGACCTACATAGCCCGTCCTCCAATGTCTCAAATTTAAATCATTGATGTCCTTGTTTTTTATCTTTCCCATTTCCCACATCCCCCGCCTAGCTCTCTGATCTTCACTGTTCTTCTGACTCCTGCCTTTATTGGACCCCACAATTGGCAAACTGTCACATTAGTTACCTCCAGCCCACGCTCTAATTCCCTTCTTAAGCCCACTCTGGTTCTCTACCTCTCAATCCTCCTTTAGCAATCTACTTAAAACTCAACTCTGACCAAATGTTTTGTCACCCATTTCATACATCTCTTTCTTTGACTTGGTATCTAACTTTTTCCTTCAATCTCTGAAGTAGTATAGGACGTTTTTCAATATTAAAAGTCCGATGCAAGGGGAAGCTTTTAGGAATCATAATCCATGAGAACATTTACAGCTGTTTGAGTAAGCATGGAATAATAAAGGAGAGTCAGCACAGATTTGTTGAGAGCAAATTATGACTAACTTTTAACTTAATTTTTTGATGAGGTAACAGAGAGACTGACTGAGGATGGTGTAGTTGATGAACTTCCAAAAGATGTTTGATAAAGTGCCACATATTAAGCTTGTTTGCAAAATTGAAGCCCATGGGATAAAAGAGGGAGTAACAGCGTGAATATAAAATTGGCTAAGGGATAGAAAATAGAGTTGTTGTGAATAGCTGTTCGCTAGTCTGCAGGGAGGTATATAGTGGCATTCCCCAATGTTTAGTCCTAGGACCACTGCTGCTTCTGATATGCATTAATGACTTGGACATGGGAGTATATGGTACAATTTAAAAATTTGAAGATAATGCAAAACTTGGAAGTGTAGTAAACAGGAAGATAATAATTGAATTCAAGTGAACATAGGTTGTTAGAATGGGTGTACACATTGCATTTGAAATTCAACACAGAAAACTAAGAGATGGTGCATTTTGGTAGAAAGAATGAGGAGAGACAATATATGCTAAATGGTACAATTTCATAAGGATGCAAGAAGACAGAGACCTGGGAGTGTTTGTGCAGAAATTTTTGAAGTTGGCAGGATAGGCTAACACAGCAGTTCGTAAAGCATATGGGATCCTGGGCTTTATAAATAGAGTACAAAAGCCAGGAAGTTATGCAAAACCTAAAACATCAGTTTGGTCCCAGTGTTATGATTCCTGTGAGACCACCAACAAATGAAAAGAATCAAATCTACTGAATGACCCCAATTTAGAAAACAAAAAAACCAATCTGACAAGTTTTCACTTCTATAAATTTTACTTTTACACACAAACCAAAACCAACATAAATTAAACACAAACTAACAGTTAAATACCAGCTGATATATGTATTTCAAAAGTTACTTGTTAATTAGCTGATGTATCAAATCCTTACAGATCTGCTGAACAGTTTTATCAGCAAAGTGGCGTCAGAGACTCCCACAGTACAACAAAATCAGGATCCTCCTCGGGTAGTTTTCAAGTTCTGTCCTCTTGGATGCGGAGACAGAAGTAATGACGTCCTGTCGATAGCGAGCGATGCAATCTTCCCCTTAACGGCTGGGTCTTGTCACATTTCGAACAACCTCAGCTTTGCCCACTACCCTCCTGATGGCATGGTATCATGGCTAGTTCTTTTAGTCACCAAAGACAGTGGCTGTAAGTCATTCACCAATGGTCAGCCCTCAATCCAGGCTCCTTTACCTGTAGCCAAACTGTTGCCTTGTAGTCTGCTTTAGCTTCAAGCAGAAATTCACCACTCTGAAAGCCTTTTCAAAAAAAAAACACATATGGTTCTTAGCTGACTCCAACAACCTGTCAGGTTTTTTTTGACAAGCTGAAACTTAACTTCCCTATCACATGTCCTTGGTAAATAAAAGAAAATAACTGTTTGTTTTCAATCACAGTACTGTTTGTCTAACCTGGGTTTGACTTCCAACCTGGAAACCCCCAGCCCCAAATCAGGGACTGTCTTAAAAACACAAACAAGAGCTGTACTGCATCACACCCAGCTGGAATATTGTGTCGAGTTCTAGGCCTCATACTTAAGGAAGGATGTGAAAGCTTTGGTGAGGGTACGGAGAGATTGACTAGAATGGTTCCAGGGTTGAGGAATTAGTTATGTGGATAGACGGGAGAAGTTTGGGTTGCTTTCCTTCGTGGAGGGAAGGCTAAGAGAAGATTTGATGGATAAGTTTAAAATCATGAATGGTTTAGAGTAAATGAAGAGAAATAGGCCACAATTTTACGCCCCTCCTGGGAGCGGGCGGGGGCATGGTGGGTCGTAAAATCAAGTGGGAGGCGGGGAGTGCCGTTCCCGTCACCTACCCACCCCTGGTGCCATTTTACCAGCAGTGGGGGGAGGTGGCAAATAGCAGCAGGGGTGCCAGCAGCAGCTGGGCACTTCGCCAGCTGAGGGGGGTGCCCAGTAATACGAGGCGGCCTCATTGCAGGCTTGGGGTGGGGGTCATGTGGGATGTCTGGTCGTGTATTATTAGTTCAGGTCATGGCTTGTTCTTCCCGCACTCGCACCCTGTGCCCCTCAGAGGGCCCCCCAGCAGTACAAGCCTCCCCCTGCCCTCCTGATTGACCCCTTACCGGGGCTCAGCCGATTGTCCCTGGCAAAGCCTGAAACCCAGCTTCCCCTTCTCGGGGCCGGCATCCACGCTGCTTCTCGCGCTGAGTGCAGTTCTAGCAGTGGCTACCACTCCGGTGGCGTCGTTGGGACTGAAGTACTGCCAGCCTGCTGATTGTCCACCAGCATTTGGAGGCGGGACTTCCTGCCTCAGCAGGGTGGAAGTCCCGCCCAAGCCCTATTAAGGGCTTGGGTCACACAAAGTCGCTGCGTGGCTTCCAGGTCCAGCGAAGGCGGGCTGTCCCCCGACTTCTAAGCCGGTGGGCAGGGTCTCCGACTCCATGTAAAATTCTGGCCATTGTTTCCAATGCTCCTCTTGCTCAATGTGGGAGCTCAGGGACACGGCTGATGTCCCGGACTCCTTCACGTGCTGGAAGTGTGTCCAGCTGCAGCTCTTAGAACGCATGATGGCTCTGGAGGTGCGGATGGACTCACTTTGGAGCATCCGCGATGCTGAGGAGGTCGTGGATAGCACGTTTAGCAAATTGGTCACACTGCAGAATAGGATTGCTGAGGGAGAAAGGAAATGGGTGACCAAAAGGCAGAGAAAGAGCAGGAAGGCAGTGCAGGTGTCCCCTGCGGTCATCTCCCTCCAAAACAGGTATACCGTTTTGGATACTGATGGGGGAGATGGCTCACCAGGGGAAGGCAGCAGTAGCCAGGTTCATGGCACCGTGGCTGGCTCTGCTGTTCAGAAGGGCGGGAAAAAGAAGGGCTATAGTCAGCTTGAGAAGGGTAAGCTGGCCAAGGTTCCCCATGGCAGGCTGATGGAGAAAGTGAAGGCGCATGGGGTCCAAGGTGTACTCGCTAGATGGATAAAGAACTGGCTGGGCAACAGGAGACAGAGAGTAGCAGTGGAAGGGAGTTTCTCAAAATGGAGACGTGTGACCAGTGGTGTTCCACAGGGATCCGTGCTGGGACCACTGTTGTTTGTGATATACATTAATGATTTGGAGGAAAGTATAGGTGGACTGATTAGCAAGTTTGCAGACAACACGAAGATTGGTGGAGTAGCAGATAGTGAAGGGGACTGTCAGAGAATTCTTTTGGGCCTCCTTATCTCGAGAGACAATGGATACGCGCCTGGAGGTGGTCAGTGGTTTGTGAAGCAGCGCCTGGAGTGGCTATAAAGGCCAATTCTGGAGTAACAGGCTCTTCCACAGGTGCTGCAGAGAAATTTGTTTGTTGGGGCTGTTGCACAGTTGGCTCTCCCCTTGCGCCAGAGAATACAGCAGAATATAGATAGATTGGAGAGTTGGGCAGAGAAATGGCAGATGGAGTTCAATCAGGGCAAATGCGAGGTGATGCATTTTGGAAGATCCAATTCAAGAGTGAACTATACAGTAAATGGAAAAGTCCTGGGGAAAATTGATGTACAGAGAGATTTGGGTGTTCAGGTCCACTGTTCCCTGAAGGTGGCAACGCAGGTAAATAGAGTGGTCAAGAAGGCATACGGCATGCTTTCCTTCATCGGACGGGGTATTGAGTACAAGAGTTGGCAGGTCATGTTACAGTTGTATAGGACTTTGGTTCGGCCACATTTGGAATACTGCGTGCAGTTCTGGTCGCCACATTACCAAAAGGATGTGGATGCTTTGGAGAGGGTGCAGAGGAGGTTCACCAGGATGTTGCCTGGTATGGAGGGCGCTAGCTATGAAGAGAGGTTGAGTAGATTAGGATTATTTTCATTAGAAAGACGGAGGTTGAGGGGGGACCTGATTGAGGTGTACAAAATCATGAGAGGTATAGACAGGGTGGATAGCAAGAGGCTTTTTCCCAGAGTGGGGGATTCAATTACTAGAGGACACGAGTTCAAAGTGAAAGGGGAAAAGTTTAGGGGGGATATGCGTGGAAAGTTCTTTACGCAGAGGGTGGTGGGTGCCTGGAACGCGTTGCCAGCGGAGGTGGTAGATGCGGGCACGATGGCGTCTTTTAAGATGTATCTAGACAGATACATGAATGGGCAGGAAGAAAAGAGATACAGACCCTTAGAAAATAGGCGACATGTTTAGATAGAGGATCTGGATCGGCGCAGGCTTGAAGGGCCGAAGGGCCTGTTCCTGTGCTGTAATTTTCTTTGTTCTTTGTTCATAGGGGATTCGATTGTAAGGGGAGTAGATGGGCGGTTCTGTGGTCGAAAACGAGACTCCCGAATGGTATGTTGCCTCCCAGGTGCACGGGTCAGGGATGTCTCAGATCGGCTGCAGAACATTCTGAAGGGGGAGGGTGAACAGCCAGTTGTCATTGTGCACATAGGCACCAATGATATAGGTAAAAAATGGGATGAGGTCCTACAAGCAGAATTTAGGGAGTTAGGAGCCAAGTTAAAAAGTAGGACCTCAGAGGTAGTAATCTCAGGATTACTACCAGTGCCATGTGCTAGTCAGAGTAGAAATGAAAGAATAGTCAGGATGAATGCGTGGCTTGAGAGATGGTGCAGGAGGGAGGGGTTCAGATTTTTGGGACATTGGGACCGGTTCTGGGGGAGGTGGGACTATTACAAATTGGACGGTCTACACCTGGGCCGGACTGGAACCAATGTCCTTGGGGGTGGTTTTGCTAACGCTGTTGGGGAGGGTTTAAACTAATGTGGCAGGGGGATGGGAACCAAATGAGGAGGTCAGTGGACAGTAAGGAGGTAGTAACTAAAGCCTGTAAGGAACTAGATAATGAAGTCAGCGTGACTAAGGGGAAGAGTAGGCAGGGAGCAGATGATGAACGCAAAGGGACTGGTGGTCTGAGGTGCATTTGTTTTAATGCAAGAAGTGTAGTAGGTAAGGCAGATGAACTTAGGGCCTGGATTAGTACCTGGGAGTATGATATTGCTATTACTGAGACTTGGTTGAGGGAAGGGCACAATTGGCAACTAAATATCCCAGGATATCGATGCTTCAGGCGGGATAGAGAGGGAGGTAAAAGGGGTGGAGAAGTTGCATTACTGGTCAAAGAGGATATCACAGCTGTGCTGAAGGAGGGCACTATGGAGGACTCGCGCAGTGAGGCAATATGGGCAGAACTCAGAAATAGGAAGGGTGCGGTAACAATTTTGGGGCTGTACTACAGGCCTCCCAACAGCGAGCGTGAGATAGAGGTACAAATATGTAAACAGATTATGGAACGATGTAGGAGCAACAGGGTGGTGGTGATAGGAGATTTAAATTTTCCCAACATTGACTGGGATTCACTTAGTGTCAGAGGTCTAGATGGAGCAGAATTTGTAAGGAGCATCCAGGAGGGTTTTCTAGAGCAGTATGTAAATAGTCCAACTCGGGAAGGGGCCATACTGGACCTGGTGTTGGGGAATGAGCCCGGCCAGGTGGTTGAAGTTTCAGTAGGGGACTACTTTGGGAATAGTGATCACAATTCCGTAAGTTTTAGAATACTCATGGACAAAGATGAGAGTGGTCCTAAAGGAAGAGTGCTAAATTGGGGGAAGGCCAACTATACCAAAATTCGGCAGGAGCTGGGGAATGTAGATTGGGAGCAGCTGTTTGAAGATAAATCCACATTTGATATGTGGGAGGCTTTTAAAGAGAGGTTGATTAGCGTGCAGGAGAGACATGTTCCTTTGAAAATGAGGGATAGAAATGGCAAGATTAGGGAACCATGGATGACAGGTGAAATTGTGAAACTAGCTGAGAGGAAAAAGGAAGCATACATAAGGTCTAGGCGGCTGAAGAAAGACGAAGCTTTGGAAGAATATCGGGAATGTAGGACCAAACTGAAACGAGGAATTAAGAGGGCTAAAAGGGGTCATGAAATATCTTTAGCAAACAGGGTTAAGGAAAATCCCAAAGCCTTTTATTCATATATAAGGAGCAAGAGGGTAACTAGAGAAAGGATTGGCCCACTCAAGGACAAAGGAGGAAAATTATACGTGGCGTCAGAGAAAATGGGTGAGATTCTAAACGAGTACTTTGCATCGGTATTCACCGAGGAGAGGGACATGACGGATGTTGAGGTTAGGGATAGATGTTTGATTACTCGAGGTCAAGTCGGTATAAGGAGGGAGGAAGTGTTGGGTATTCTAAAAGGCATTAAGGTGGACAAGTCCCCAGGTCCGGATGGGATCTATCCCAGGTTACTGAGGGAAGCGAGAGAGGAAATAGCTGGGGCCTTAACAGATATCTTTGCAGCATCCTTAAACACAGGTGAGGTCCCGGAGGACTGGAGAATTGCTAATGTAGTCCCCTTGTTTAAGAAAGGTAGCAGGGATAATCCAGGTAATTATAGACCGGTGAGCCTGACGTCAGTGGTAGGGAAGCTGCTAGAGAAGATACTGAGGGATAGGATCTATTCCCATTTGGAAGAAAATGGGCTTATCAGTGATAGGCAACATGGTTTTGTGCAGGGAAGGTCATGTCTTACCAACTTAATAGAATTCTTTGAGGAACTGACAAAGTTGATTGATGAAGGGAAGGGCTGTAGATGTCATATACATGGACTTCAGTAAGGCGTTTGATAAGGTTCCCCATGGTAGGCTGATGGAGAAAGTGAAGTCGCATGGGGTCCAGGGTGTACTAGCTGGATGGATAAAGAACTGGCTGGGCAACAGGAGACAGAGAGTAGCAGTGGAAGGGAGTTTCTCAAAATGGAGACGTGTGACCAGTGGTGTTCCACAGGGATCCGTGCTGGGACCACTGTTGTTTGTGATATACATAAATGATTTGGAGGAAAGTATAGGTGGACTGATTAGCAAGTTTGCAGACGACACTAAGATTGGTGGAGTAGCAGATAGTGAAGGGGACTGTCAGTGAATACAGCAGAATATCGATAGATTGGAGAGTTGGGCAGAGAAATGGCAGATGGAGTTCAATCCGGGCAAATATGAGGTGATGCATTTTGGAAGATCCAATTCAAGAGTGAACTATACAATAAATGGAAAAGTCCTGGGGAAAATTGATGTACAGAGAGATTTGGGTGTTCAGGTCCATTGTTCCCTGAAGGTGGCAACGCAGGTCAATAGAGTGGTCAAGAAGGCATACGGCATGCTTTCCTTCATCGGACGGGGTATTGAGTACAAGAGTTGGCGGATCATGTTACAGTTATATAAGACTTTGGTTCGGCCACATTTGGAATACTGCGTGCAGTTCTGGTCGCCACATTACCAAAAGGATGTAGATGCTTTGGAGAGGGTGCAGAGGAGGTTCACCAGGATGTTGCCTGGTATGGAGGGCACTAGCTATGAAGAGAGGTTGAGTAGATTAGGATTATTTTCATTAGAAAGACAGAGGTTGAGGGGGGACCTGATTGAGGTGTACAAAATCATGAGAGGTATAGACAGGGTGGATAGCAAGAAGCTTTTTCCCCAGACTGGGGGATTCAATTACTAGGGGTCACGAGTTCAAAGTGAGAGGGAAAAGTTTAGGGGGGATATGCGTGGAAAGTTCTTTACGCAGAGGGTGGTGGGTGCCTGGAACGCGTTGCCAGCGGAGGTGGTAGACGCGGGCACGATAGCGTCTTTTAAGATGTATCTAGACAGATACATGAATGGGCAGGAAGCAAAGAGATACAGACCCTTAGAAAATAGGCGACAGGTTGAGATAGAGGATCTGGATCGGCGCAGGCTTGGAGGGCCGAAGGGCCTGTTCCTGTCCTGTAATTTTCTTCTTTGTTCTTTGACACAGATTTAAGGTAATGAAAAAAAGGAAAAATGAGGATAAACTTCTTTACTCATTGAGTGGTTAGGATATGGAATTCACTGCCTGATAAGGTGGTGGATATCGATTCAATAGCTGCCTTCGAAAGGGAATTTGAAAAAATGCTGATGGAGAAAAAAATGCAGGGATATGGGGAAAGAAAGAGCCAGCACAGATTCAATGGGCCAAGTGTCTTCCTTCTGTGTTGTATGCTTCTGTGATAAATGTAAGATTTCTTTGTTGCTTATTTGTAATTGACATCAACTAGGCATCAAGTAATTCTGCCAAAGTCGTTTTCAGCAGTAGTCATAACAGCTGTTGGAGGAAATCTATAGAACATGTGGACTTATCTGGTTATGTTTTTGCACCCTAATCTTTCAAGCTGTGTTACATTGAGAAAGATAATTATAGAAATGGCTTTTATTGCAGGTGACTATTTTTCTTTGAAACTTGTCTTTTTATCTTTCAAATTTGTTTTTCTTGTCTTTAAAATTTTACCAGGGCAACTGTTTCTGGTAATACTGACATAGAAGTGCTGGTGCATGAAAGATTTGACCTGAAAGAAAAATAATTGTGTCTTATAGTAAGAACTGTTTTTTTTAAAGAATGGTCTTTGAAACAAAATATGACGTCCAACTTCCTAACTGCTTGGATCCTATTGCATTCTTAAGTTCATTTCATTGTTTCTCATGCAACTGCTGTCTGGAACTGATGGGCACCTTCATGGGAGTAAACGTTACATTGAATGAACCTCTAACCCAATGGAGGTGTTTTATCTTTTCAGAATGCGCTTTCAGTATCTATTAAGCATCTTCAAAACCTCTAGCATTTGTGTTTTTTTTTAAATGCTCCTTCAGAAAAACAGTGATTACTTTTGCTATTGTTCATGGAATCTGACATCGACCTATATTAATGTAATGGAAGAGATTGCAAATGCCAAATATGTCACTGGAGTCTGATGTCAAGTACGACAATTTAATACTGTGTCAGATACCAGGCTCCCAAAGCAAGTCGTCATCTCCCAGCTCAGTCAGGACAGATGCACCTGAGGAGGGCAAAAGAAGCGTTTCAAGGATGTGTGCTGAAAGCCAACATGAAGAAGTGCAACATTGGCATCAACTCCTGGGAGACCATCACCCTGGACCGAACCAGATGGAGGCA
Organism: Heterodontus francisci; assembly: GCF_036365525.1. Classification (NCBI taxonomy): domain Eukaryota; kingdom Metazoa; phylum Chordata; class Chondrichthyes; order Heterodontiformes; family Heterodontidae; genus Heterodontus; species Heterodontus francisci. The sequence continues at coordinate 13,947,055 of NC_090412.1, read as the reverse complement.
AAGATTCCAGCATTTTGAGACCCAGTGATGACAAAATGAAGAGGAACAGCGCGAGCGGCGGGAAGAACAAGCCATGAACTGAACTAATAATACACAACCAGACATTCTACATGACAACAAATGCCGTATGTGCCATAAGGTCTGTAGATTCTGAATCGGCCTCATCAGCTATCTTTGGACTCACGGAAGACAATTATCCTCACCTACAAGGGATAGCCAATAATAATAATAATACCTTGTGAAATTTTCCACAATTGGCAATGAAAGGATAACAGAAATTGGAGATAGATGATGAGAGTTGAGGATTCAGTTTAGTGTCTGTAATGTTCTGGTATAATAATGGTCTTGTATTTGGAATGTTGCTTTTATGTTGAATTCTGTTTGTTCAAAACTGAATATTTTCAGAACAAACTTGGTTAATTTTTACCTCACACATATTTGGTGTCTGACATTCACTGGTTGCTGTTTGATTAGAACTGCCAAATGATTAATAAAATCTTAATTTTAACTAACACAATGGACAGGTACAAGAGCACATAGCCCGTCTGTGCTTGCTCATTTTAGAATATTAATATGTGCACAATTGAACTTCAGTCTGCGTGAAAAGTTGCTGAAGTTGCAACTTGCTTACTAGCAAATACCTGCAGACTTGTCTGCCCTATTACTATACATTGGCTATTAAATTACCTCCCTCTGAAAATACAGCTTTCAGTGCACAGCATTGAAAGGTCAGTCCAATGTGGCTGATGTGTATTGAGTTCTCCTCCTGTCTGTTATTAAACACAGGGTAGACTATGACAAACTACTGTTTTGTGACCCTATATGCCCAGGTCAGTAAAAGAGAAATTGGAGTTGTACTGAGATGTATGTAAATACATATATTATTTATATAGGCATTACTGAGTGGTATTGTTGTATCAGCACATCCAAAGCCCGGGCCATGGCCTTGGGGCTTTCAGTAGTACACTTTATCATGTTTTTTTCTCATGAATAATTAAAAACTTAAATTACTTGCCATGTACAAAATTCATATCCTCAGAAAAAGGCTACACGAAAATTAATTTTCTGTTCTGTGAGAGTGACGGGAAATCAATTAATCTTGATGTATTATTTTATGCAGAGACAGGGTACAGGAGCAGAGGGAAGATGGGCTACAGCTGTTCTTATTGGTAAGGCCATATATTATAGTTGGGGAGTTTGACAGCTGCTGAAGAAAATGGCTGAAGGGTATCAGGCAGGTGAATCAACTGTAAAAATTTATTGGAGGATGCAAACTATTTCCAGGCATTGATATAAAACTCAGACTTGAGCTGGTGTATTGAATGTTACATGACAGGAGTTGGCTGTCAATATTTGCAGTGTAACACTTATGGCTTTTCCAGTATGTCCTGTTTCTTGATTAACTAGTCAGATGTTCATCTGCTGATAGTTCATTGGTTGTGTAATCTGTAACAAATTTAGCAAGTAGAGTTTTACCTGCAGTCAGGAACATGATTATAGTTCATGTAATGATTACTGCAGACCACACAAACTTTGGAATATATGTTTGGTCTCCAATATTTGTTCTTGCTATTAATTTGGAGCAAACGGGGCTCTACAGAGTCTGTTTTTAAGCTGTAAATAGACTTTTTCCATTGGAAAACAAATTGCTTTGACTGAACCAGAGCATGAAGTTCTGGATACACAGACGATAATTTCCTATAGGCTGAATTCCCATTCTTGACTGTACTAGTGGGGATACATCTTTCGAAAAGGGTGCACATTTTCACTTGAATCATAGAATGTTTACAACACAGAAAGAAGTCACTTTGCCCATCGTGTCCGCGCCGGCCGAAAAACAAGCCACCCAGCCTAATCCCACCTTCCAGCATTTGGTCCGTAGACCTGCAGGTTGGGGAACTTGAGGTGCATATCCAGACACCTTTTAAATGAGTTGAGGGTTTCTGCCTCTACTAGCCTTTCAGACAGTGAGTTTCAGACATCTACCACCCTCTGGGTGAAAAATGTTTTCCTCATATCCCCTCTAATCTTGCTACCAATCACTTTAAATCTATGCCTCCTCGTCACTGACCACTCTGCTAAGGTAAGTAAGCCCTTCACATCCACACGATCTGGGCCCCTCACAATTTTGTACATTTCAATCAAATCTCCCCTCAGCATTAAAATAAAAGCAAAATACTGCAGATTCTGGAAATCTGAAATAAAAACACAAAATGCTGGAAATACTCTGCAGGTCTGGCAGCATCTTATTCTCAATTGAGGATTCTCCCTCCCCCCACCCCACCTCCCACTGTGGTTGACAGGGCCCTCAACTGTGTCCGGCCCATTTCCCGCACCTCTACCTACACCCCTTCCGCTCCTTCCCAGAACCGCAACAGGGTTCCCTTGTCCTCACTTTCCACCCTACCAGCCTCCACCAAAGAATCATCCTCCGCCATTTCCAGCATGATGCCACTATCAAATGCATCTTCCCCTCTTCTGTCAGCATTCCAAAGGGATTGTTCCCTCCGCGACACCCTGGTCCACTCCTCCATTACCCCCAACACCTCGTCCCCTTCCCATGCAATCGCAGGAGGTGTAATACCTGCCCCTTTACCTCCTCTCTCCTCACTATCCAAGGCCCCAAACTCCTTTCAGGTGAAGCAGCAATTTACTTGTACTTCTTTCAATTTAATATACTGTATTCACTGCTCACAATGTGGTCTCCTGTACATTGGGGAGACCAAACGCAGATTGGATGACTGCTTTGCGGAACACCTTCGCTCAGTCCGAAAACATGACCCCGAGCTTCCTGTCTCTTGCCATTTCAACACACCCCCTGCTCCCATGCCCACCTCTCTGTCCTGGGCTTGCTGCAGTGTTCCAGTGAACATCAACGCAGGCTCGAGGAACAGCATCACATTTACCGAGTAGGCAATCTACAGCCTACCAGACTGAACATTGAGTTGAATAATTTCAGAGAATGACTGGCTCCCCCTTTTTTATTTTTAGTTTTTTTTTCCTTTTTTCTTTTGTTTTAGTTTTTTTCTATCATTGATTTTTTTACCATGTGCCTGCCCACTGTTTTTTTCATGTTTGTGCTTTTGGCCAGGGTTGTTCATTATTGCGTCAGTTAACACCTAATGCTTTGTCTTTCACCACGCCATTAACACACCCTTTGCCTTTGATCCATAACCTTCTGGTCAGTTATTCTCTGTGACCCTTTGTCCTAACAGCACCTTTCCTTTTGTTATCTTTTACCCCACCCCCGCTTTATTTGCTCAAAAACCAATTACATTTCTAACCTTTGCCAGTTCTGATGAAAGGTCACTGACCTGAAACGTTAACTCTGCTTCTCTCTCCACAGATACTGCCAGACCGGCTGAGTATTTCTGGCATTTTTTGTTTTTACTCCCCTCAGCAGTCTCTCTTCCAAGGAGAACCATCCCAGCCTATCCAATCTTTCCTCATAGCTGCATTTTTCCAGTCTGGGCAAAATCCTCATAAATCTCCTCTTTACCCTCTCTAGTGCTATTACATCCTTTCTATAATGAGGTGACCAGAACTGTGCACCAGTACTCAAGTTGTGGCCTAACCAATTATTTATACAGTTTCAGCATAACTTCCCTGCTCTTGTATGAACATACAAATTAGGAGCAGAAGTAGGTCATTCTGCCCCTCGAGCCTGCTCTGCCTTTCAATAAGATCATGGCTGATCTGTTTATGTTTTGAATTCCACACTCCCATCTACCCCCAATAACCTTTGATTCCCTTGCCTAACAAGAATCTATCTACCTCCGCCTTAAATAATATTCAATGGCCCCGCTTCCACCACCTTCTGAGGCAGAGAGGTCCAAAGTTGCACAATCCCCTGAGAGAAAAAAATTCTCCTCATCTCTGTCCTAATAGGGTGATGCCTAATTTTAAAACAGTGCCCCCAAGTCCTGGACTCACCCACAAGAGGTAACATCCTTTCCACATCCACCTTGTCAAGACCGTACAGGATCTTATATACTTCAGTCAAGTCTTCCCTCCCTCTTCTACACTCCAGTTAAAACAAGCCCAGTCTGTCTAACCTTTCTTCATAAGATAGCCCGCTCATTCCAGGTATCAATCTAGTAAACCTCCTCTGACCCGCCTCCAATGCAGTTACATCCTTCCCTAAATCTTTCTTTGGCCTCCTTATCTCGAGAGACAATGGGTAAGCGCCTGGAGGTGGTCAGTGGTGTGTGGAGCAGCGCCTGGAGTGGCTATAAAGGCCAATTCTAGAGTGACAGGCTCTTCCACAGGTGCTGCAGAAAAATTTGTTTGTCCGGGCTGTTACACAGTTGGCTCTCCCCTTGCGCCTCTGTCTTTTTTCCTGCCAACTGCTGAGTCTCTTCGACTCGCCACACTTTAGTCCCGCCTTTATGGCTGCCCGCCAGCTCTGGCAAATGCTGGCAACTGACTCCCACGACTTGTGATCAATGTCACAGGACTTCATTTCGCGTTTGCAGACGTCTTTAAAGCGGAGACATGGACGGCCGGTGGGTCTGATACCAGTGGCGAGCTCGCTGTACAATGTGTCTTTGGGGATCCTGCCATCTTCCCTAAATAAGGAGACCAAATTTGCACACAGTAATCAAGATGTGGTCTCACCAATGCCCTGTATGACTGAAGCATAACATCCTTACTTTTATTTTCAATTCCTCTCTTAATAAAGGATAGCGTTCCATTAGCCTTCTTTATTACTTGCTGTAGCTGCATACTAACTTTTGGTGACTCATGCACTAGAACACCAAATCCTCTGCACTCCGGAATTCTGCAGCCATTCTCCGTTTAAGTAATACTCTGCTTTGTTTATTCTTCCTGCCAAAGTGAACAACTTCACATTTTCCACATTATACTCCATCTGTCAGATTTTTGCCCACTCACTCAACCTATCTATATTGGTCTGCAACCTCCTTATGTCCTCTTCACAACATACTTTCCTACCTATCTTTGTGTCAACTGCAAATTTAGCTTCCATGCCATCACTCCCCTCATCTAAATCATTGATATAAATTGTAAAAAGTTGAGGTCCCAGCACAGACCCCTGTGGGACTCCACTCGTCACATCCTGCTACTCCGAAAAGGACCCATTTATGCATAATCTCTATTTTCTTCCAGCCAGCCAATCTTCTATCCATCCTAATATGTTACCCCCTGTACCATGAACTCCTACTTTGCGCAATAACCTTTTATGTGGCACCTTGTCAAATGCCTTCTGGAAATCCAAGCACAGTATGTCAACATGCTCCCCTTTATCCACAGCGCAGGTGTCAAAGAATTCCAATAAATTGGTTAAACATGATTTCCCTTTCACAAAACCTTGCTGACTCTTCCTGATTACCTTGAGTTTTTCCAAGTGCCCAGCTATAACCTCCTTAATAATCGATTCCAACACCTTCCCCATGACAGACTTCAAGCTAACTGGCCTATAGTTACCTGTTTCCTGCCTGCCCCCCCACTCTTCTTGAATAATGGGGTTATATTTTCTACTTTCCAGTCAGATAGAACCTTTCCAGAATCTAGCGAATTTTGACAAATTAACACCAACGCATTTACTACCTCCTTAGCCACCTCTTTTAAGATCCTAGGATGAAGTCCATCAGGACCTGGGGACTTGACAGCTCACAGCTCCATCATATATATTCTATATCTTGCCTATATATCACCTTATCAGCCTGTCCTGTTACCTTCAGGGATCTGTGGACATTCACTCCAAGGTCCCTCACTTCCTCTGCACCCATTAATTGTGTATTCCTTTGCCTTATTTGACCTCCCCAAATGCAGCACCCCTCACTTCTGGTGAAGTTCCTTAAATATTTTTTATTTTCGTAATTTGTTTGATTCTTTCCATTTTTCTCTCCATAAAGTCATCTTTGCTGATCATGTTATGCAGCAAAAAGCACAATTGAAGATTAGCTCCCAGGATTTGGAAATACTACTATTTGGCCAGCCTTTGAGACGTGTCTGAGCGAAGAATGAGATAATTTTCTGTTAATTTTTCCTTTCTGCTTGTTTCTGGTTGGGAACTGCCCTGGTGCAATGGACACAGAAATATTTCCATCACTGGGAAGCCTGTTTTCCTGAAATTTGAAACTGTACAGCTCTACTGGGAACACTTGTTTTGTTTGATTTGCTACGGTCAAGCAAGGAGAGTTCGAAGAGGTAGAAGACTGATTCATTTGGTTTCTTGGAGTTAGTGATGTGTATGGTTTCTTCCAGCGGGGCTTCGGATTGTGGCCAGAGTATGCAAAGGTGGTCAGTCAACAAGCAGGATTTGAAAGCTTTCAGGCTGGAATGGAGAGGGGGAACTCCGCTTCGGGTCTGCACATGTCAGAGTCCAGAAGCTGCTTCTCTCTGCTGCAGAAAGACTTGAACTAAAAACCACAGATGGGAAGGGACTTGTCACATGACAGTCACTCAGTCATTCAAACATAGTGGTTATCAGTATTTCTCTCTTGCTAAAAATAACAGGTAGTTAAACTTCCCGGGTCTTGGTTCTTGTTGGGACATGAGCAGACATTTTGTCTCCCTCCTCACAAACATTGCAGTGTAGGATACAGTGTTGCAAATTAGGTAGCCATCTTAAACTGCCAGCAAAGTCATCCTTTTAGCTGGTCTTTTTAAAATATCTTTAAAAAGATATATAAATTCAGATCTCTGTCAGTGGATGAAAGAAAATTATCGTTCAGAAAAGCATATTGATGTAAAAAATTTAGATCCTTCATGCACTGCTGCATTTTATTTACCAACATACTAGGAAGATAGGAGTCCATCTAGGAAATATATATATCCCATGATACCCATCATACATCTTTAGATATACACAAGCACATAGCTGGCTGGTTCCTAGGTTCTTGCTGATGCCAATGTATAACCAGTTGTTAGGAACTGCATATTATTTCTGCTCACCCCTTGCCCTTTAACCCACTCCCTTGACATTCAGGATTCAGTTGACAGTTAGTTGATGATGTAGTATGTTGGTGGACTAAGACATCCTTATAAAATAATTTTAAATAATCAGACAAGCATTTTAGTAATAAAATAAGAACCTTGTTTTGCCAGCATAAAACCATAATATCTTGTTTTCTCAAAATTTTGAAGTTGGGACGTACACCTAAGATTTAAGATTCCCCAACAAAAACCACATTTCTTCCTAAAGTTGTAGCTTGTGCTATCTCTGTTAGGTGGGTCCATTCTTCATCTGCTACTAGTAATTCTGGTGGAAATTATGCTGTGATCATATATTAATTGAGTTACTCAACGACACAGTAATAGTAAAACGAGGCTTTCATTTTCAAGCAGACATTTGATCTGATAGCGCATACAAGTAAAACTAAAGCTTATACTCTGTTGTAAAGTGGCTGGATTTATAATAATCTCGATAAATAAAAGGCAACTGATAATTTATGAATTTAACCTTATTTTCCAATTAAATTACTGTATTCTATCAAGTCAAACACAAGTACAAATACTGCAAGTCAAAGTAGAATATATTCAATATTTTGAAGTCATATACTCTGATTTTTACAATGAATAACACTTAGCACTTTTAAAAATACACATATCTTGACCACAGAATTGGCATGTCTTTCTGAAGGCATTGGAACAGAAGCATTCTCTTAATTTAAGCTGCATCAGACACTGCTCAGGAAATGCCCATGATATTTTGCCCCAGATTTCCCCTTATTGGTAAAAACAGTCTTAATTTATGTACTTTATCATTAGACCATCTGTGCAATATATATATGGAAGGTCGAAATGAGGAACAGTGATATTTTGTATACTTTGGGAACTGGATCTTGAAGCAGTTAATGGCAGAAAAGATGACCCACAACAGGTTGACGGTTATGATGAGGTAATGCCCAGCCGCCCTCCCAGTGATTTAGGAATTACATGCAAAAACTATGAAGCTGTATGAAACGGCTGATGGAAGTTAGACAGCATGACCTCTTTTTTTTTATTTAAAAAAAAAATTGTTGTTCCAAATTCCACAGATGTTGAACAGTTGTTGATGTGGTGTCAGCCCCCCATGAAGTATATTAAAGTAAGCCATTAGAGTGCTGAAACAGTTGGATGTTATAGTGCGGTATACATATAGACAATAGCATCAGAAAAATTTGAATTGTTAACTGTTCAGAAGTGACAGCCAGATTTCACTTGCTCTTTTTGACATTAATAACAATGTTGAAATCAATATATTTGATGAAAGTATTTTATTTCACAGTCATGTAATTAATGCTTGACGCAAGCACCTTAAACAATTTGTAAAGAAATTGTGCTGCTTAATTATATAATACGATTTTTCCATTTTTAAATTGTTTTCCCCCTGCTTCAGTAATACTGCAGCATTCTGAGAATTAACTAGCCTTTTTGCAACTGACAACATTTAAAATGTGATAACCTTATACTCCATGCTTCCATGTACTTATTACCCTTTGTGCGTGTTTGGACTTCACAGATTGCTTATATGATGTGAAGTAAATTAAGTAGTGAAAAGAATAAATGCTGTGGACCTGAAATTATGTAGAAACACATAATACATTCTTATGTTTCTTGAATACTGGTAACTCATTTAATATTCCTATGCTCCTATTCAATGGTGGAAGTTTGATGCCAAACTTCTACTTTACATTTTCTGTGCCATTACAATACAAACATGGTCTGATTTGCACTTAATATAAAAATATAAACAAAATGTTAAAGTTTTAGAATTCAAAGTTGCATTTATTGAAAATAAGAGTCTCTTGTTGAAATATCCAGCATAATATAGTTTAAAAGAACAGTTCATAAAAGAGTAAAATCATGCTTCCAATGTAGCACAAATATTACATTGTGAAGTGAGAAGTATATACAAAAATGGTGCTTTTTAAAAATAAAATATATCCACTATCGATTTATATTTTGGGTTTGACATCAAACTTGATTTTTCTGCTCATTGTAACTATTTTTGTTACATGATATAAAACAATTCTTGAAACATTCAGAGGTGAAGGATTGTGATAAATCTAAGTGAAAAGCATATGGTTGTTAGAAGGAGACTGATGCTGTTTTGGGGAGAACATTTCATTTGTAAGGTTAAAATATAATACCAGTAGAACTGAATGTGGGCCCTTTGTTTCTTAAGGGTGTCATTTATAAGTTGAGTGGCACACGACAAAACTTTTAGCGACATGATAAACAGTCGACAGCATGTCAACAAATTTATGTCTTTATGAATTAATCTGACCTTGGTGCATTCCTTTGAATTTGTTGTTAATCCAGTATTTACAGAAGGGGATAAGTTTAAATTTTACAGTACGTGTATGTGCAAGGCTTTGATGAGCAAATGTGATGAGACATTGGACTTGGGACATATAATGTATGATACAGCTAACTTAATATGTTACTTTGGTGCCAAGCATATGGGATCTGAAGTTTAATTGATTTGGAATGAGGTGTAATTATAAAGCAGATAAGAGGTAATGGGTTTGTTTTTCCATTTTACCTCAGCAGGGTGGTGCTGTCAATTAAATGATATGAGCAAGTGGTTATGTTTCTCTTGCTTTAAGGAAAATATATTGAAATTTAAAGGTTTAATTTATTGTGAACTTTAAATAGACATGCTGTATTTAACTTGATTTGTCTTAAATGCTGAACTAGGAGAATAAACTGCCGTGTATTATAGCATGACTGTCAATGAAAGACCTCAATATTTTGCTAAATGGAGCAAGATTCCCTGTAATAAATCAAAAGAGCTTGCACTTGATTCCTTAAATGAGAGATTTTCAGAATACAAAAAAACCCTACTTTCAGTGCTTATATTCTTTCCCCTTAACACTTTTATTGGGGTTGAAAAGCAAGGACAGATAAATATACATATCAGTCATGCCTATTAAAGTAATGAATTTCACTGTTATGCTACAATATATTTTATTCATGAACTTGTCAACTACAGATGACAATTTTGATCTGTTTCTTCTCTTCAAAAAATCACTCACTACTCACTTCAATATGTGCAATTTATTTATTTCCCTTTGGATTCAACAAAGTATAAATTGGATAAAAGCTGAACATTAATTGAGCCAAATTTTAAACAAGCTTGCCATGACTTTTATTGATTCGGGAGGATATAACCAAAACAATTAACCTCAATTTCCTCATTAGTTTTTATATAGTAGAAATATTTCAAGGATTGGTGCACCCTGCGAGATGTTTTAACCATGAAGATAGGTCAGTCTATTTTGTTTCCTGAAGTACAGTCCTATTTTTCTTTTCTGGCCATCCATGACTATCGTCATTCAGCAGTTAGAGGGGGACAGTTGCCCTGGTCTCTTCCAATTGCCACTCTAACTGGCAATGTAAAGGCAAATGGAAGATCCTTGAAGATTTGGCTGAGAGCTTGCTAGCATATTGTGGCTGAAGCTCTTACTCTGCAAGTACTTGCTGTGACATTGCTGATACCCCAACATATGATATAATCATTTTATTTAGTATTGTCTCTGTTTCAGTAATCTGCACTGTAAGATCTCTGCGGTTCATGTGAAGAAGCCAGCATGATGTCAGTGTTCTGTGATAACCATGCAAGATTAGACTATTTACTTAAAAGAACAAGAGAATAGATTGGGGATTAAATATTAGTACTATCCAAGCTGTGATGTAGGGAATGCATTCATGGCAATGTAGAAAACGATACCATACATTGGAATCTGCAGAATACAAGGTTACCACAATGACTGCTTTGTTTTATATATGAGAGAGAGCCAGTTTCTCGAAGAATTATGGGAAAGTTTGGGAGCAGACAGCAGGCAGGTTTGCATTTTTCCAGGTTAATTCACTCAATGAAGAGCTGCTGTGTGATGTGTCATTTATCAAAGCCAGGGCATCAGTAATCTTTGCTCAAGGGCATGGATAACAGACAGATAGACATGTGAATGAGATGGAAAAAAGTAACTCATCCTTTTCTGCTAACACCATGAAGGAGATAAAGGAAGATTTATGACACATCTTGGACCACATACCAGCAACCACAACATTTTTCATATGCACCAAAAATTGGAGCTGGAAAGCAATATGCTGTCATTTTGTCTATCAGATGCTTTAATAGGAAATTGGTTCCTTTGGGCTTTACTGTTCAAGCCAGCCTTTGCTTTACTAACAGTTTTGTTAAATGGTAGCCATAATTGTACTTTAAAATGATTGTATGTTTATCCTGTTGTATGTGATAGAGTAGTTTGAAATGTACATGGGAAATATAACTACTGATGAAAGAAGTGAGATGAGATATGCTATCAGATATGAACATAACTTGTACTACCTTATAAACAAGTCTGTGGTTTTGATATTGCAGTGTCAATGTGTTACTTGTATACTATGTTGAAATTTAAAAAAAAAGATTGAGTTGAATTAATTTAGAGATTTGTTTACACGCAAACTTAGCTTAAAAATCCTATTTTTGGCTTTACGTTGCAAAGCAGACAGATGCTTGGGAATTGATATTTGTGTTCTACTCAAACTTCTTAATGATTATTAAACCCTTCTGATTATTAAACTCTATTGATGATTGTCAATGTTGTCAGCAAGCAGGTGTGTATGAAAAAATAATTTTAATGTGTTGCTAACTTTGATTTCTGAGGCTATTGCTGCTGAGTAGTGTTAGAAGAAAGTAGGAGAAAATACCATTGGTTTTTGTTGTCAGCCCACTGGGACTAATCTTATTGATAATGATCAGGATTATGTATAACGCAATAGTGAAACTAAGTATTCAGCTACCCCACCACTGTGAATCATGCATGTATTTTGATGCAAAATGTCAATTTTTTTTAATGCTTTTTGCTTTGAATTTCTTTCTCTTGAATGTTTAAATGTGTCTGCTTTGATCACGGTTCTTAATTTAGGTACATGTATCTGTATTCATTGACTATTCTTGTTTGAAGCTAGAATAAGTGAAAATAAATCTGGGGAGAAATGTAGAAGTGCACAATATTCTTGAAAACAGTTTTTGCATGGGTGTAAATTTGATCACATTTTGAAGTTTCTACAAATACTGATTGTAGTTGTACCGTTTAGTTTATAGGCTGACATGCATTTGTTGTCAATCTGCTTATTCCTGGAATAATTTAAAGCTATTGAATTCCCTGGATATAGAAGATGACTGCTGTTACAACCAGGTGAGAAAGGGGTCTAGGGGTTCCCTCAGCCTTTTCCTGGTTTGGCCGTAACAGGGTTTAATTTTTTAAACACTGTGTTTTAGCTTCCCCTCAGTGAATCCTTGTTCACTGCTCTCCAATTGTAGTGGCAAAGAAATCAACCAGACAGGTTTTCTTAGATTTAAATAAGAAAGGTGTAAGTTTATTAACCTTAAAACTCTAATTCAGTTAAAACTACTAAAATATGCAACGCGACCACGCTAGCATGCACACACAATAAACACACACGGATAGAGACAGAAAAGGGGAAAGAACCAAGTGGAAAGGTTTGAAGCAATAGCTGGAGTTCATTTACTGGCTTTTGAGTTTGATGGATAGTCTTTGATTTCAGTTCAATCTTGCCGTCTCGTTGGGGCCCAGTACACACTTTCAAACTTGTTTCGATGGTTTTCTGTCTTCTTGAGATCCAGTTGCAGTTTCTTCTTTTCGTGAGAGAGAGAGGGGTAGATGCTCTCTCTTCAAGTTCAGTTGCAGTCTGACCTCAAACTGTTGTGTGAACACAATTCAAACCAAACCGGGGCCAGCAGGCCAGTCATGTGACTAGCTTTTTTCGGGACAACCTGCCCGGAATGGTTTTGTGGATTCTTTCAATCTTAGTAGACATCCTCAGTAGGGGGCTGGAATGCTGACCTTTACACATTCAATGTCTGGTGGTCATAATCCATTTGGTTAATTGAATCAGGGAGCAGTTCCATTGTCCTCTCCAGGCAACTGTCTCTTAGAATGCAAATGTTTCCAACCACTGTCCTGTTAGAATGCAGGTGAAGTCGTGTTTTAAGTCCAGTAAGTGTTTAAAATTAATGCTCCATATGACAAAATTAATATGCCTCATTCTTGGCAAGTGTGGTTTTCATCACCCTATTGTTACAGGCATCTGTGATATGTAGTAAATAACTCAAACCTATTTTCAATATTTCTACCAGATAAATTTTAGCTCAATATATTTTTGCATTAATAGATACATCTCTGTAACATTAAGGTACATCATCGGAGAGAGTGAGATTTGAAAGGATGAAGTACAGACAGTCACATGGACATGTAAACAAAATGGCCCAGACTTTGCAGTCAGTGGCGAAGCAATGGCGCGTGCCGCTGACCTCCAAGAAAGCTGCCCACAAAGATCTAGTGATGTCTGTGGCATTGTTTTCCCCTTCCCTGACAGCAGCTTAAATCTAGCGACAAGTCAAGGGGATGTCTTGGAGTGCAACAGCAGTTATGTCACCGAAGCAGCCAATCACATTGAAATGTTCACACACAGTATACTAGGAAGTTAAAAGCATTTAATATCCTCCACTTTTAATTAAAATTTTCAGATAATGAAGTAAATGATTATGATTGGGTTAAGGTAGAAAACAAAAGAAAGGTAAACTTGAAATTTTTTTTAAAATGTGAACTTTTTTATCATTATGGACATATTTGATGCTCGAGCAATTCAAGAGGGAAGCTCACCACCACCTTCTCAAGGGCAATTAGGGATGGGCAGCAAATGCTGGCCTTGCCAGCAATGCCCACATCCCATGAAATGCATAAAAAAATTAGCTTTTCGGTGCCAGTAAGGGTGTTTAGCAGTAATAATAAAGTTAGTACACAGGGGCGGCGCAGTGGTTAGTACCGCAGCCTCACAGCTCCAGCGACCCGGGTTCAATTCTGGGTACTGCCTGTGTGGAGTTTGCAAGTTCTCCCTGTGTCTGCGTGGGTTTCCTCCGGGTGCTCCGGTTTCCTCCCACATGCCAAAGACTTGCAGGTTGAAGGTTAATTGGCCATTATAAATTGCCCCTAGTATAGGTAGGTGGTAGGGAAATATAGGGACAGGTGGGGATGTGGTAGGAATATGGGATTAGTGTAGGATTAGTATAAATGGGTGTTGATGGTCGGCACAGACTCGGTGGGCCGAAGGGCCTGTTTCAGTGCTGTATCTCGAAACTAAACTAAACTAAAAATCCAGTTACACCTCATTCAACAATTTTTCAAGGGTTTTTGCAGCGAGACTAACAGCGTGAGAGTGGACATTCTCGTGAATTCATAAGATTGCCCATCTATTATAGGCTGAGGGGTGGGGGGATGCCTGAACAGCACACCCTCTGGAGCAGCATAGAATTACTGACAGCAACCTCTGGATTTCTGCACTTGTACAGTCTCCAGAAGTTGCAGTTAGTTTCAGTGGAGTCACAGTGAATGCTAACAGTTTTGTCATCATTACTGCTGGAGTATCCAAGCCAATAAAATTGAGGGCTACATGACTAGTAACCTCTACAGCAATGCTGAACTGGTTGATAGATGAATGAGTGTTCTATATGGAGTATTAGTACCACAGGAATGATGTACATGGAAATATATAGCTAGAACACAGAATCAGCCATTTGCCCTAACTAATCCTTGTTACCATTTATCCTACATGTGTGCAAATAGTCTTAATCACATTTACCCACCCTATTCCCATAGTTTCTGCCTCCCTCACTAACCCTGGAAGTAAATTCCACTGTTTCAATGCTCTGTGTCAAGAAATTTCTCTTATGAATCTCATGTAGTCTTTTATCTATGGCCCCTTGTTCTAAGCTCTCCCACTCCTGAAAACAGTCTGCTTCTATCCACCCTGTGCTATCATAATTTTAAACATTCCTCTATCATGTCATCCCTTAGTCCATGTAGTAATGAAAAAGGCCCAATTTTCCATGTGTTTCTTTGTATTTGTATTTCTATATACCAGCCAATGTTCCAGCTTTATACCTTCTCTGCAACCTCAATGTTATTCTTGTAGTATGGAATTCAATACTGCACACAGTACTCTAACTGAAATGGTATTAAGGTTTTACATAGGTTTATCATTACCTCTTGGCTTTTATATTAGTTTAGTTTAGTTTAGAGATACAGCACTGAAACAGGCCCTTCGGCCCACCGAGTCTGTGCCGACCATCAACCACCCATTTATACTAATCCTACACTAATCCCATATTCCTACCACATCCCCACCTGTCCCTATATTTCCCTACCACCTACATATACTAGGGACAATTTATAATGGCCAATTTACCTACCAACCTGCAAGTCTTTATGTTCTATAACTCTTGCCATAACCTAGAATTTCAATAACATTTTTATGGATTTAAGATGCTGCATTCAATGCTATGTGACCTTGTACCTCAAATCCCTCTGCTTTTCCAACACATGAAGTTTACTTCCATTCAGAGTATAATTACTGCTTTTTCCTCTATGTTTCACCTCACATTTGCTGACATTGAATTATATTTGTGACTTCTTAACCCATTCCCAATCCTACCAATGTTGAGAACTGCTGAAAATAGAGACATGTTGTCGAAGCTTTTCGTCTTGCACTCATCAGGACAATATGCAAGAATAACAATGTAAGGGAAAACAACAACTTATACTGCATGAGAAGAGAGTGCTGATTGGTTGGCAAGTGAACTCTGATTGGTGGAGGCATTGCCCTAGAGAATATGTAGCTTCCAGTGCAAAACTCAAAACACAGTATCCAACGTTAGATGTGATTCCGTGATTGGACAACATTTGCTAAATAATCCGCAGGTACTAAGAATTACGTTGACAATCAATTTAAGATTGTCAGTAGGGCTCGCAGTGTGGCACATTTGCGCATACTTCTTCTTCTCCTCCTCTTCTTTGGCCTCCTTGTCTCGAGAGACAATGGGTAAGCGCCTGGAGGTGGTCAGTGGTTTGTGGAGCAGCGCCTGGAGTGGCTATAAAGGCCAATTCTAGAGTGACAGACTCTTCCACAGGTGCTGCAGATAAAATTGGTTGTCAGGGCTGTTTCGCAGTTGGCTCTCCCTTTGCGCTTCTGTCTTTTTTCCTGCCAACTGCTAAGTCTCTTCGACTCGCCACACTTTAGCCCCGCCTTTAAGGCTGCCCGCCAGCTCTGGTGATCGCTGGCAACTGACTCCCACGACTTGTGATCAATGTCACAGGACTTCATGTCGCGTTTGCAGACGTCCTTAAAGCGGAGACATAGACGGCCGGTGGGTCTGATTCCAGTGGCAAGCTCGCTGTACAATGTGTCCTTGGGGATCCTGCCATCTTCTATGTGGCTCACATGACCAAGCCATCTCAAGCGCCGCTGACTCAGTAGGGTGTATAAGCTGGGGATGTTGGCCGCCTCGAGGACTTCTGTGTTGGAGATACGGTCCTGCCACCTGATTCCAAGGATTCTCCGGAGGCAGCGAAGATGGAATGAATTGAGACGTCGCTCTTGGCTAACATACGTTGTCCAGGCCTCGCTGCCGTAGAGCAAGGTACTGAGGACACAGGCTTGATACACGCGGTCTTTTGTGTTCCGTGTCAGTGCGCCATTTTCTCACACTCTCTTGGCCAGTCTGGACATAGCATTGGAAGCCTTTCCCATGTGCTTGTTGATTTCTGCATCGAGAGACAGGTTACTGGTGATAGTTGAGCCTAGGTAGGTGAACTCTTGAACCACTTCCAGAGCGTGGTCGCCAATATTGATGGATGGAGCATTTCTGACGTCCTGTCCCATGATGTACGTTTTCTTGAGGCTGATGGTTAGGCCAAATACGTTGCAGGCAGCCATAAACCTGTCGATGAGATTCTGCAGACACTCTTCAGTGTGAGATGTTAATGCAACATCGTCAGCAAAGAGAAGTTCCCTGATGAGGACTTTCCGTACTTTGGTCTTCGCTCTTAGACGGGCAAGGTTTAACAACCTGCCACCTGATCTTGCGTGGAGGAAAATTCCTTCTTCTGAAGACTTGAACGCATGTGAGAGCAGCAGGGAGAAGAAAATCCCAAACAGTGTAGGTGCGAGATCACAGCCCTGTTTCACGCCACTCAGGATAGGAAAGGAGTCTGATGAGGCGCCGCTATGCTGAATTGTGCCTTTCATTATTGTCATGGAATGAGGTGATGATACTTAGTAGCTTTGGTGAACATCCGATCTTTTCTAGTAGTGTGAAGAGACCACGTCTGCTGACGAGGTCAAAGGCTTTGGTGAGATCAATGAAAGCAACGTAGAGGGGCATCTGTTGTTCGCGGTATTTCTCCTGTAGCTGACGAAGGGAGAACAGCATGTCAATGGTCAGTGTGGCTTTCGAGCAGAGAGATCGACAAACAGATGCCCCTCTACGTTGCTTTCATTGATCTGCGCATACTGGAAGCTACATATATTAATACACAGGGCCCTGTTCTTTGCAGACAGAACATGTACATACATTGTGCCTGTTTTAGCTAAACATAATAAGTGACAGCTATTCGCTGGTTCATTCCTCAGGGCAATACCTTGACCAATCAGAGTCAAACTGCCTGGTTTAAATTTCAAACAAAGCTTGGCAGTTAACTGCCATTCACCGTAAACTGGTGCATTCTCCATGGCAACACCTCGACCAGAGTTCACTTGCCAACCAATCAGCACTCTCTTCTCATGCAGTATAAGTTGGGTTTTCCCTTACATTTGCTATTGTGTATTGTCCTGATGAGTGCAAGATGAAAAGCTTTGACTACATAGCTCTATTTTCAGTAATTCTCAAGTTCTGTACTACCAAATGCCAACTAGTAGTCCTCAGCAGCTTCCAGTTGTCTTTTAAAGAATTAACTATATCTAATATTTTGGTATCATCTGCAAATTTTCACATCACTTCCTTCATGCCAATATCACCAAATGATTGATGTACATAGTGCAAAATTGCGCCTCAAAAACTGCACCCTACAGGACTGTAATAACTTTAGACATTGATATCAACAAATTGAATAATTAATCAATCAGGATCAACTGCAACCAATATGGTGGGTATATTGAGTTTAATCAGAGTTTAAGGTGGTGAGCGATGTGCATAACTTCCATTCCTCACTTCCCAACTGACCGCAATCGTGTTTTGTTATAAATGGTGTGTTAATCCCTGAGTGTTTTAGGATCAAATAAACAGACTCGTAGGTTTAAAAAAAATTATTTAAACAGCAAAAACCCAAATTTCGCAACCTACACCCATTCATGCATTCACACACACATGCATGCACGAAAAGATAAAGGATGCAGTTTAAATTCAAAGGGAGGTAAGAGAGAGTTCATGGTTCACAGAAGACCTGTTGTACCTTAGGAGGAAAAGTCTTTTCAATGGTGCAGGCTTGGATATTTGTAGCTGCGAACTTGCTGAGGTGTTGAAGATTTCTGGTGATTAAAACTTCGGAGTGGAGGCGGTGGTCATTTATGTTCTCTTCTGCAGCAAGTTGTAGTGCAGAATTAGCATCAGGGCTTCTTCCTTGTGCTGGTTCATCTCTCAGCCTTTGGCTGAACTGGCTTTCGTTTGTTTCTCTTGATCTCCCCTCTCTCTCCTGAGAGCCACCTATTAAGGTAAAACTCTATCACATTTGATTTTATGTTAGGTGATTCATGGCCCTCTCCCCTGGTGTGACCACACAATAGACTAGGATATGGAAACCATGACTATATGTTGATGTCTGAATGGGGAGCATTCTGTTATAATGGTGCTGCACCACCCCTATTCATTTTGTCTAGGGGGGTGAGTCAGCTTGTCTCCAGAACCCTTTGTTAGTCCGTTCATGTAGATGGGAGTCATCAATATGTAATGGTACTCCTTTCAATTTCAATGGGTTCACCCCAGAACTATTCGGACGCAGTTAATGAGTTTCATTTTTGTAGACAGGTTTGTTGTTTTTACAGTACAGTAGGGGTCTTGTGACTGCTACTCCATTTTTTACTGTGATACTTATGTCCATGTTCTTTTTTTTAATTTTCATAATTCTTCCAATTCATTGTTCATTTCATCACTGCTCCTTCCATGCATGACAATGTATATAGCCAAGACATATGACCATGACAAGTAGTGAGTACTAGTCCAGGTCAAACATGACAGCTGGCATGCGTGAACAGCTTTCTTTCTTTCTTGTTTCTCTTTTCTTCTCGGTGCCTCACGTCTTCACAACTTCTCAAACTATCCGAGTGTTAGTATGGATCTACCCTTTGGAGCTTCTCTCCACCGCCTATTGCACTGAGGCCTCCCAAAGTCTCTTACTTTATGCCCTTTTTCAGGGTGGGCCTGGATGGATTATTAATGGGCCTAATGGTTGTATCAAGAAATACCTTATTTCAAAGTACCTGATAAAATGGCGGATTCTTTGTCTAAACCATGGGGTGAAACCCCGCCTTTAATGTTATCCATCTGCCATTATATTCTTGAGCCTTCGCACATACCTTCTGTCCTTGAATCAGGCACTTACATCATCTTTTTCTATCTCGCCCCAAGCTATTCCCTATGACTGGTTTTATAACTCCCTTTCATCTTATCCCTGGACTAACTTCAGGGGCTGTGTTGTTTATATTAGCCTGTTAATGAGTTGTTCATAATGGCTATCCAGTCTAAGTGGTCTAATTCCTTATCAGACTATTGAATTATCAGGTTGTTCCCTAAAGTAACTTCTACTTCCACACACTAATTAACTTGCATATTTCAGCAAACAACTTAATAAGCCAAGGTTAAATGAAAAGCCCAACACAGTTTTGTAGTATGGTTGTTTGTTTTAAGTATTTATCCAGTTGCTCTCCCACTATTGCCGAGGCCTCATCTGATTATGGACAGCTTTTCGGGCTAACTATTGCTGTCATCACCTAAGAATAATCATTCCATTGGTTTGGTTCTAGAGAAAAGAAATCTTAAGCAGTTCCAAACACTCTGGAAAAACTACTTCCTCTTTCTTTACTTCCTCCGAACCAATTTTTGATCCAGTTTCCTATCTTCTCACTAACTCCCTTTCCCCTTAATCTTCTCTAGTATTAAGAAATAAACTGAATGGAGTAGAAGAGCAAAGTGATCTCGGGATACAGGTGAATAAATCATTAAAAGCAGCATCACAGGTCAGCAAAGCAATTAAAATGCTTTAAAAAAAGCACCGGGATTTATTTCCAGGGATATAGAATAAAAAAAGGTGAAGTTATGTTAAATTTATGCAGGATCCTGGTCAGGCTGCACTTCGAGTACTGTGCACTGTTCTGGTCTCCATATTATAAAAAGGACATAGAAGCACTGGAAAAGTGCAAAAGGAAATTTACACAGATGGTACCAGAACTGAAAGATTACAGCTATCAGGAAAGATTGAAAGGTTGGGGGGCTTTTCTCTCTAGAAAAGAGAAGGCTTAGCAGATAAATAGAGGTCTTTAAAATAATGAATGGGTTGGACAGGGTAGAGCTGTAGAGAATCCAAAAATGAAGCCATAAATACAATATAGTTACAAATAAATCCAAAAAGAAGTAGGGAGACATTTCTTTATTTAGAAAGTGGTTAGAATGTAGAACTCACCACCACAGCAAATGTTTGACAAATAACTTAGATATTTTAAAAAGGAACCTAGACTAACCTAGAAAAGGGAATAGAAAGATATGCTGAAAAGCGAGATGGGGTCAATGGAATGGGAGGAGATTCATTTGGAATATAAACAGCAGGACAGACTAATTGGGCTGAATGGCCTGTTTCTGTGCTGTATATTCCAAATAATTCCATGCAGTAATCAACATGTTGTAACTTGTCAAAGGCTGTCCTAAAGTCCATGTATACTTGATCCACTGCATTTTCCCCATCTACCATTCATTTTACCATCTCAAGGAATTTGATGACATTTGTTAAGCACGATCAGGCCTTTTGAAATCTTTGCTAACTACTTCTAAAAATGTTCTCTTTATGTACATAGTAGATTTGCCCATAACCGGAAACTGTAAAATTTCTTCAACTATAGATGTTGAACCAACTGGTTTGTAATTACCCACATTTGCTCTGTCTCCCTTTTTAAAAATGGACACTCCATTTGTCATTTTCCAGTCCTTCAGGACACATTCACATTCAAAATAACCCAAAAGTATAATTTTTAAGAGCTTGTCAATTTCTGCCTTCATTTCCCTCAGGATATATCCTGTCGGGCCCTGGGGCTAAGTCTTTTAGCCCAACCAACTTATCTGAAATATTCCTTCTTATCCATCATAATGAGCTCTGAAGAAAGGTCACTGACTTGAAACGTTAACTCTGCTTCTGTCTCCACAGATGCTGCCAGACCTGCTGAACATTTCCAGCATTTCTTGTTTTTATATAATATTTAACACTCAACTGCCCTCTGAAATGGCCTAGCAAGCCACTCAGTTGTATCAAAATGCTACAGAAAAGTCAAATAAGAATAAAACAGGATGGACCACCGGCATGGACCTAGGCATTGGATATGACAATCCCCGCCCAGCCCAGCTGTTCCTGCAAAGTTCTCCTCACTAGCATCTTGGGGATGTGCTAAAATTGGGAGAGAACCAAGATGAAGGAAAAACCTACTTGACATCGCCCACACCAAATCTACTTCTCGCAGATGCATCTGTCCATGGCAGTATTGGTAGGGGTGACCACCACACAGTCCTTGTGGAGACGAAGTCCCATCTTCACACTGAAGGCACTTTCATGTTGTGTGGCCCAACAACCATGTTAAATGGGATAGATTCAGATATGGTCTAGCAGCTCAAAACTGGGCCATCAGCAGCGGCAGAAATGTGTTCCACCATAACCTGTAACTTCATGGCCTGATGTATCTCACCTCTACTATTAATATCAAGCCAAGGGATCAACCTGGTTGAATGAGGAGTGTAGGAAAGCATGCCAGGAGTAGCACCAGGCATACCAAAAAATGAGCCACCAACCTGATGAAGCTACAACCAAGGATTACAAGCATACTAAACATCATGCTATTGACAGAGCAAAGTAATCCCACAATGAACAGATGAGATCAAAGCTCTGCAGTCCTGCTATGTCCAGTTGTGGACAATTGAATGATTAATGGGAGGACAAGGCTCTGTGAGCATCCCCATCCTGAATGACAGCAGAGCCCAGCATGTCAGTGCAAAAGACGAGGCTGAAGCATTTGCAGCCATCTTCAGCCAGGAGTGCCAAGCGAATGATCCATCTCGGCCTACTCTTCAGCTAATTCGATTTACCCTACATAATATCAAGAAACAGTTGAAGGCACTGGATACAGCAAAGGCCATGGGCCCTGACAGCATCCCAGTTGTAGTGCTGAAGAATTGTGATCAATTGGCGTTCGGCCTCTGCTGGGCAGAGGTTGGTATGCCAGATAATAATGGCACTACCCTTGTCAGCAGGTTTGATGATAGGGTTGGATCTGAGAGAACGGAATGCTTCAAGTTCAGAGAGAGATAGGTTAGTGAGTGAGGGGAGCAGAGAAATTAAGACAGCCGTGTCATGCTGGCAGTTCTCAATGGAAAGATCGAGAGAGGGTAAGAGGACAGAGGGAGGGATCCAGGTGGACAGAGAATACTGGAGATAGGTATAAGGGTCCACTGAGCAGGGGGTGGGGGGGTGCGGGGAGACTCCTGGCCAAAGAAGTGGGCAGGGCGGCAAAGGTGATGGAAGAAGAGCTCAGCTTCATGCCTAGCTCGAATGTTGTTGATCTGGGGGCGTAAGGGGATGAAACTGAGGCCTTTGCTGAGGACAGATAGTTCAGAGTCAGAGGGGGAAAGGTCAGAGGGTTTCGTGCATACATGGCAAGGGTGAGACTCGAAGAAGGGATGGGGTCCGAGGGAAGAAAAGGGGAAGAAGGATCCAAAGGAGTATTAGTACCCATGGATTGTTGAAGCTTGCGATCCTTCCCACCCGAAAGGAAGATTAAAATGTTTTTTGTTGAAGCACCAGATGAGGCAAAGGATGAAATGAAACTGTGTACCAGGACAGTTTTGAGATAATGAGTCAGTGCTGCTTAAGAGAGAGGTTGAGAGTGTGCCTGTGGCAATGTATGGTGTTGAGAGTGGATCTTAGGATGCGGCGAGATCAGCGGTTCGAGGAATTCTGAATGTCTAGGAGATGTATCTAATCGTGGGTGGATCCAAAACACAAAGGGTGAAATTACAGTTGGAATCCATGTGAATAAGTTGGAGCTGGACACAGTTGCTAAGGAAGGAGATGTGGCTGTGGAAGCAAGTTTTAGTCAATACCTGGTCAAACACGAGAAGAGAAATATAAAGCAATGAACACGAACAAGGTAGAAGAGACAACGGAGAGAAAAGCAGAACAACTTCAAGGTGGGCATTCCTGAAAAGGAAGTGTTCATGAATTAAACAATAATACAAAAGCAAAATACTACAGATGCTGGCAATCTGATATAAAAGATACACTCAGCAGGTCTGGCATCTTTCCTAATATTACCATCATGTCTCTGTATCTGTTCCATTATTTTATTAATATGTTATTTATTGTTTGTGAAGTACTGTGTGAAGTGCCTTTTCCAAATTAAAAGTGCTTTATAAATTAAAACTTTTGTTGCCGCATACATTTGCTTAATAAAACAGTACCTAGGATGTGCACCAATGCACTGCGCTAAAGAATGGTGCAATGTGCATTTGTGCCCTTAATCCTTCAAACAGTGAGTTACTGATTTAAACCATGATAGTACTTAACCTTCTAGGTTGAGAAAATAATGAAGACAGCTGATGTGAAGGTGCTGTATAGATGGGGTGAAATGGGAAATATGCTTGTTCCTTGATGAAAATATCTTGGACCCTAAAATGCAAGTCCCAAGTGATTTCTCCAGCACGATTGCCTCATTTATTCATGGTAACTGGATGATTACTCCATTTAAAGAATGAGGCATATTAGACGTAAAGATGAGTAATTTAACATTTTTCTCAGCACTAGTCTCATTTATTTTTGTCACTTCCCATTGCTGCAAAAGTGATGCAAAGAAAACAACTGCCTTAAAAAAAATCACTGTTTTATTTTGCTTTGAGGCTTCTTATTACTGGTTAATTGCAAGTGTTCAGAATAGTAGATTTGAAACTAGTATTGGCTTAATATCTTTAGTTCTCAGTGGTCTCTCCTTTTTAATTAATGGCGAGAATTGTGCCATTATGTTCAATCTACCAATTGTGCATGTGTAAGGCACAGCTTTCATAAGCAACCTCACAGTGAAATTGTAGTGTGAATGAGTACTAACACTGATGTTACATAAAGTCAGGTGGATTGTGAAACATATCCTAAGGCCACTTGTAAGTATCAATAGTTTCTTTGACAATAGGATTATTGTAGAAAGAACTAAGGTATTCAAAGTGCAATTACCCATTGAATTATATCACTAACCTGTAATTTGTTGAAGAATGCTTGTTTAAGTTTCTTCTTCTCATGTTTCAAATTTCCAAGTTTATAATGAAAAATAGGTAACCTATTTAAGTTTCTGCATTTGAATGTTAGTCATGATTAATGCTATATTGTGAAACGCTGATGCTGATTAAGAGTGGTATAAATCAAGATCGGTTCACTTAAGCATTTTGAAATGTTACTGTAGATACAGGAAGAAAAGTGACATATCTTTGTTTAGTGACTGAAGTTCAGTTGATGGCTCATACTTGGCACTTGCAGTGTTCGCCATCATTGCAACTGAGAGCAACTTCTGCGGTCCGCAAATGTGCAGTTAAACATGGAATTGCAGAAGGTGTTAGTGATTCCCTGCTTCTTCACATGGTGTACTGTTGAAGTCCCCGTAGATGGCAATCTTTAATTTTTTTTGAAAGTTTGCTTGATATTTCAGCTTCGAATGTGTGTCCAAAATCTTTAGTTTGCTCTTGTAAAATTTATAAAAAGTGAAGAACAATCAATGCATTTTACTTCCCAATTTGCTCTCTGAGAGTTCTTGAATATGAATGGCTGCTTACCCTGCTTGGTTACAACACTGTTGCTGGATGGCTTGGATTCCTTTTGGTGCCAGATTCAAATTAACTTTTGGAAAGGTGGAATCCAGGCCACAGAGATTGCTAGAACTTTGTGGGCAGCTTTCTTCGAGGTCAGGGGCTCGCTTCACCATTGAGCGCAATATCCAGGCTGTTGTGTTCGGCCTTAACGCTATGGTGAACATGGAGGATGCTGCTCGATGCTTCTTTAAAAATTCGTTCATGGGATGTGGGTGTTGCTGGCTAGGCCAGCATTTATTGCCCATTCCTAATTGCCCTTGAGGAGGGGGTGGTGAGCTGCCTTCGTGAACCGCTGCAGTCCTTGGGATGTAGGCACACCAACAGTGCTTTATGAAGGGAGTTCCAGGATTTTGACCCAGCGACAAGATATGAAAGGATCTGGAGCTATCACCAATTTTACTCATTTACATATCATTGGTTTCACATGCAGCTTTCTGTTATATTGTACAATGCTCTACTGGGTTTTAGATTGATTGCCATGCTATGCTGCACTGAATGCGCTTGTGACAGCTCTGACAATATCAGCATGTCAGGAAAATGACAATGTGTTAGAATGTGAATTGTGATGTGGAAACCCAAGGCACCCATCTATTGCCATTGAACAGTTCTCTGAGGTCCACCAAGGGCTTTTGGTGTTAGGGAAAAGGAACCTTCAGCTCCAAAGGAAGTTATTCTGCCAC
Source organism: Heterodontus francisci (assembly GCF_036365525.1). NCBI lineage: Eukaryota > Metazoa > Chordata > Chondrichthyes > Heterodontiformes > Heterodontidae > Heterodontus > Heterodontus francisci. The sequence goes on along the minus strand of NC_090412.1, from coordinate 13,921,459 downwards.
TTCAGAAAGATAATATTAATCCTGTCCAGGGTCAAAGAACAGTACAGCACAGGAACAGGCCATTCGGCCCTCCAAGCCTGCGCCGATCATGATGCCTGTCTAAACTAAAACCTTCTGCACTTCCCAGGTTCGTATCCCTCTATTCCCATCTTATTCATGTATTTGTCAAGATGCCTCTTAAACATCACTTTCGTACCTGCTTCCACCACCCCCCCCGGCAGCAAGTTCCAGGCACTCACCACCCTCTGTGTAAAGAACTTGCCTCGCATATCCCCTCTAAACTTTGCCCCTCGCACCTTAAACCTATGTCCCCGAGTAACTGACTCTTCCACCCTGGGAAAAAGCTTCTGACTATCCACTCTATCCAAGCCACTCATAACTTTGTAAACCTCTATCATGTTGCCCCTCCACCTCCGTCGTTCCAGTGAAAACAATCCGAGTTTATCCAACCTCTCCTCACAGCTAATACCCTCCAGACCAGGCAACATCCTGATTAACTTTTGCTTCTAAAGGTTTGAGGCCTTTCTAAAGATCCTATGAGAATTCACTCAAGCTCTCAGCTGGGAAGCATCCTGCTACCATACATGGGTTTGCTGGTGGAATGTGCCCACTGGCTCCCACCATCCCCAGTGCAAAATCACAGCGTAAAAAAGAGGGGAATTCCAATGGAACTGGTTTTACCGCAGTTCCATCTCCCACTAGGCAATCAACAACAATAGCTTTGCATTCATATACTGCCTTTAACATAGAAAGTTTTCATGAGGCAGAATCAGATTGAAAAAAAAGTTCACTTGCTCACCATCCGGATCAGAAATTTGGCTCCCAAGACTTTACCAAGACAGCGTGCTAATGAAGATATTCAAAGATGCAACACAGTGTTATAAGTAAGTTTCATCATGCTGTTGTGAAAAATGTAAGTTTTGTGTTAAAAACATCTATTTTGAGCCCGGTATATTCCATCTTGTGAGAGAGAAATGGTAACTGAACATATTTTGAATTATTTAATTGGCTCATCTACTTTTGTATTGACAGAGCAGCTAAGCAATAACTCTGGAATTGTGAAGAAAATGTGTGTTAGCTAATACTTTGCTTATTGTTAGAGGATCTCCGATAGTGTGCTGTTCCATGATGGCAGGAGTGTTATACAATTAATGTTTCATCTTCCTTGAATTGACTCAAACAAAATGACTCCTAACTAACCAACATTCTACTTCTGAGCTTGGCCGTAGCTTGCCTTTACGTTCCCCACATCCACCACCACCCCCAGACCCCCTTACCATTCCCCATCAGAAAGGTCTGCAACCACAACCTTGGTTACAGTGTTTTGAACAACTTCCAATACGCAATTCTTCATGTGTGCTATTGTTCACATTTTTGCTGAAGCTCTAAATTCACCCGTGATACCAATTTCAGAGTACCAGCCACCTCTGCATGCAAGAGGACTTTTTTCAGTGAATGGTTCTGAATTTTAATTGCAACAGAAGATGGTTTGGAAATTTCAGTTTATGATGTTCCCGTCATCATTTTTCACCTAGTATGACCAAATCTGAAAGTGTGTGGTATAGATGAATGACCAAGAAGGTGAAATGGGGCAGATTGCTAATGTTGAGATGATGAAATTAGGTGGTCTTGATAATGGTTTGGATTATGGATTCCGATGATCAATTCATAAAAGTCAAACACAACACCAGATATAAATTAGGGAAAGGTTGCAGTGTGGGACCAAGCATTACATTATGAAGTCAAAGATTTTAAGGGCTGATATTGAATATACCTTGAAAAGATGCCCTTTAACTCTGTGTCATTTACAGGATAGAAGGAGGCCATTCAGCCCGTTGAATCCAGGCCAGCTCTCTGCAGAGCAATCCAGTCAGTCCCACATAGAGTCATAGATAAATATTGACCAGGACACCTGGAGATAAACCCTTGCTCTTCTTCGAAATAATGTCATGAGATCTTTTACATCCACCCGAGCAGGCAAATAGGGCCTGCAAATGAGGTTTAACGTCTCATCCAAAATACGGTACCTCCAACAGTGCAGCGCTCCCTCAGTGCTGCACTGGAGTGTCAGCATAGATTTTTCTGCTCAAGCCCTGGAGTGGGGCTTGAACCCAGAACCTTGTGACTTAGAGGTGAGAGTGCGACCGACTGAGCCACAGCTGATACCATAAAACATATTTGGGTATCAGACTTAGTAATGCCACATCTGTAATGTTTCACAAGGTGGATTTGGAAAGTACCCTTGGTAAGGAATGTGGTAGCGATAGGCTGCACCCTGTGATAGTTTGCTTGTTTAGTTTAGTTTAGAGATACAGCACTGAAACAGGCCCTTCGGCCCACCGAGTCTGCGCCGACCATCAACCACCCATTTATATTAATCCTACACTAATTCCATATTCCTACCACATCCCCACATGTCCCTATATTTCCCTACCACCTACCTATACTAGGGGCAATTGCTAATGGCCAATTTACCTATCAACCTGCAAGTCTTTGGCATGTGGGAGGAAACCGGAGCACCCGGAGGAAACCCACGCAGACACAGGGAGAACTTGCAAACTCCACACAGGCAGTACCCAGAATTGAACCCAGGTCGCTGGAGCTGTGAGGTTGCAGTGCTAACCACTGCGCCATTGTGCCGCCCTTGACAGCCTTGTCTCTTGTTATCCAGCCCCACTCACAAAAGCAACCTTCTGCACCTGTTCAAACCTTTGTATAAATTGCCTGAAATACAATAGCTGACTTCAGGGTACATTATAAGACAATTAATTCATAGTACATTCGAATTACATAGGTCTTGATATCCTTCAAAAGAATTGAAATAATAGTCCTTTGTTATTAATCTGATCTGAAGTTGGATCTAATACTGTAAAAGAGGAAAACTTAAACCTAATTGAATGATGCGGGATCTTTCAAACCTGGGTTGTCGCTATGTGTATAGGAAAGTTATAGATAACTTTAATGTCCCTTTAATTTGAGTAATAACCCCTGAACAACATTTTTTTTACTTTTCTTTGGTGAATAGCTGGAGTTGAAAATATTTTAAAGTAACTGAAGTAATTGAGGCTTGAAAATTCATGTTTTAAAATAATCATGTGTGACAGTTAATAACTCCTGTTAGCTTATCTCAGTTGTATTTCAAAACTGCTATTTTAGAAGAGCTGAATTATCATAGTACCTCTTTAACTAATTGAGGATACCTGAATATGTCAATGTGTGCCTTCAACATTCTGTAATATATTTCTATGAAAACATGTCCCTAACATCTCAAAAGAGAATGAAAGCTGGAAATTTCATTAAATCTTCCACAGTGTGGGGAAAATATCCCTTTTATTTTATTTTAGTTCCGACAAACAACAAGTTTGGTGAGACAGGGATAACAGCCAAAGTCGTCGTCGTCGTCTTCTTTGGCCTCCTTGTCTCGGGAGACAATGGGTAAGCGCCTACAGGTGGTCAGTGGTTTGTGGAGCAGCGCCTTTCTTCTTCTCTCTTAGGCCTCCTTATCTCGAGAAACAATGGGTAAGCGCCTGGAGGTGGTCAGTGCTTTGTGGAGCAGTGCCTGGAGTGGCTATAAAGGCCAATTCTAGAGTGACAGGCTCTTGCACAGGTGCTGCAGAAAAATTTGTTTGTCGGGGCTGTTACACAGTTGGCTCTCCCCCTGCGCTTCTGTCTTTTTTCCTGCCAACTGCTAAGTCTTTTCGACTTAGCCAAAGTCGTCGTCGTTTTCTTCTTTGGCCTCCTTGTCTCGGGAGACAATGGGTGAGCGCCTGCAGGTGGTCAGTGGTTTGTGGAGCAGCGCCTGGAGTGGCTATAAAGGCCTATACTACAATGACAGACTCTTCCACAGGTGCTGCAGATAAAATTGGTTGTCAGGGCTGTTGCACAGTTGGCTCTCTCCTTGCACTTCTGTCTTTTTTCCTGCCAACTGCTAAGTCTCTTCGACTCGCCACACTTTAGCCCCGCCTTTATGGCTGCCCGCCAGCTCTGGCGATCGCTGGCAACCGACTCCCACGACTTGTGATCAATGTCACAGGACTTCATGTCGCGTTTGCAGACATCTTTAAAGCGGAGACATGTACGGCCGGTGGGTCTGATACCAGTGGCGAGCTCGCTGTACAATGTGTCCTTGGGGATCCTGCCATCTTCCATGCGGCTCACATGGCCAAGCCATCTCAAGCGCCGCTGGCTCAGTAGGGTGTATAAGCTGGGGATGTTGGCCACCTCGAGGACTTCTGTGTTGGAGATACGGTCCTGCCACCTGATGCCAAGGATTCTCCGGAGACAGCGAAGATGGAATGAATTGAGACGTCGCTCTTGGCTAACATACGTTGTCCAGGCCTCGCTGCCGTAGAGCAAAGGTACTGAGGACACAGGATTGATACACGCGGACTTTTGTGTTCCGTGTCAGTGCACCATTTTCCCACACTCTCTTGGCCAGTCTGGACATAGCAGTGGAAGCCTTTCCCACGCACTTGTTGATTTCAGCATCGAGAGACAGGTTACTGGTGATAGTTGAGCCTAGGTAGGTGAACTCTTGAACCACTTCCAGAGCGTGGTCGCCGATATTGATGGATGGAGCATTACTGACGTCCTGTCCCATGATGTCCGTTTTCTTGAGGCTGATGGTTAGGCCAAATTCGTTGCAGGCAGCCGCAAACCTGTCGATGAGATTCTGCAGACACTCTTCAGTGTGAGATGTTAATGCAGCATCGTCAGCAAAGAGAAGTTCCCTAATGAGGACTTTCCGTACTTTGGTCTTCGCTCTTAGACGGGCAAGGTTTAACAACCTGCCACCTGATCTTGCGTGGAGGAAAATTCCTTCTTCTGAAGACTTGAACACATGTGAGAGCAGCAGGGAGAGGAAAATCCCAAACCGTGTAGGTGCGAGAACACAGCCCTGTTTTATGCCACTCAGGATAGGAAAGGGGTCTGATGAGGCGCCGCTATGCTGAATTGTGCCTTTCATATTGTCATGGAATGAGATGATACTTAGTAGCTTTGGTGGACATCCGATCTTTTCTAGTCGTCTGAAGAGACCACGTCTGCTGACGAGGTCAAAGGCTTTGGTGAGATCAATGAAAGCAATGTAGAGGGGCATCTGTTGTTTGCTGCATTTCTCCTGTAGCTGACGAAGGGAAAACAGCATGTCAATGGTCGATCTCTCTGCTCGAAAGCTACACTGTGCCTCAGGGTAGACATGCTCGACCAGCTTCTGGAGCCTGTTTAAAGCGACTCAAAGAAAGTATAGTCAATCAATCAGAATTTATTAAGGTATACTTAACAATAGGCAATCAGCGACGACTGTCGGTGGTTTCTTTCGTTCCCAAAACTGTTGGACTCTAGATGACGTTCTCCCCTCTGTTCCTCTTCTTCTGGTCTTCAGTAGTAACTAGCGTACCTTGAACAGGCTCCAGGGATTTTTATACCGTTCCAACCATCTGGTGGTTCAGTCTCTGGTCTCATATGGTCCTTTTTTGGTCTTCGGTTCATGAGTTGCTTTCTCATTGGTTACTAATTACTTGTTTTCTTGTTAATGACAAAGCCCCTTCCCCAATCTACATTTTCAGTGTCCCAGCAGTCTGGTTAATCACATTATTCACCACATTATTTGTACACAGGGAGCACATTCCACTCTTGATTTATGCCTTGTCCTAACCCGTACCGTCTGGGTTCTCAGTTTATTCACACTGTCTGATCACATAACACTGTCGACCCTTGCTTTAAGCAAGCTGTACTTTTCCAATAGTTGCAAATGTCTGAAGCTAACTCTATAGTTCCTGAAGGTTCGTACACACTTGTAATGCTCATCAACCTTGTGCTTTTAAGAGCTGCTTCAGCTTCAACAAGACTCACCAGTTTCATAATTTCTCCTACCATATTTGTTACAAGTAACCAACTCACTCCATTCATATGATTAATATAATCAATAGCCCATTTCATTTTCATTTGAAATTTGGCCTAACCATCAGCCTCAAGAAAACGAACATCATGGGGCAGGATGTCAGAAATGCTCCATCCATCAATATTGGCGACCACGCTCTGGAAGTGGTTCAAGAGTTCACCTACCTAGGCTCAACTATCACCAGTAACCTGTCTCTAGATGCAGAAATCAACAAGCGCATGGGTAAGGCTTCCACTGCTATGTTCAGACTGGCCAAGAGAGTGTGGGAAAATGGCGCACTGACACGGAACACAAAAGTCCGAGTGTATCAGGCCTGTGTCCTCAGTACCTTGCTCTACGGCAGCGAGGCCTGGACAACGTATGCCAGCCAAGAGCGACGTCTCAATTCATTCCATCTTCGCTGCCTTCGGAGAATACTTGGCATCAGGTGGCAGGACTATATCTCCAACACAGAAGTCCTTGAAGCGGCCAACATCCCCAGCTTATACACACTACTGAGTCAGCGGCGCTTGAGATGGCTTGGCCATGTGAGCCGCATGGAAGATGGCAGGATCCCCAAAGACACATTGTACAGCGAGCTCGCCACTGGTATCAGACCCACCGGCCGTCCATGTCTCCGTTATAAAGACGTCTGCAAACGCGACATGAAATCGTGTGACATTGATCACAAGTCGTGGGAGTCAGTTGCCAGCATTTGCCAGAGCTGGCGGGCAGCCATAAAGACAGGGCTAAATTGTGGCGAGTCGAAGAGACTTAGTAGTTGGCAGGAAAAAAGACAGAGGCGCAAGGGGAGAGCCAACTGTGCAACAGCCCCAACAAACAAATTTCTCTGCAGCACCTGTGGAAGAGCCTGTCACTCCAGAATTGGCCTTTATAGCCACTCCAGGCGCTGCTTCACAAACCACTGACCACCTCCAGGCGCGTATCCATTGTCTCTCGAGATAAGGAGGCCCAAAAGAAAAAGAAAAGAAGCCCATTTACAGTTACACATAATCGTGGCCATCTCCTGGATTACAATAGACGAAGTTAGCATGCAGACACCTTAAAGACTTGTATTGTCCTTCACAGTTGGGATCTTTTAACAGTATAACCATTTGACTGTCTCTTATTGTTGAACTATACATTCCTCAGACAGTCAATTATTTTAAACTGATCTAATTTCCATTCAATCTTCCTGAATTGTTCTAACATCCCCCCCACCTCTTGGTTTCTATAAGCATTTAGTTTCATCCAACATGTTATCCCTAATTACCACGCCTAACCTAATCAAACAGCTTTCTACATGCCAGCAGTTAACACTCTGCTTACTAAAAGAACCCACACTCCATATATAAAGTACAGTATCTAAAATCCATAGTACAAGGAAAGATATATAAAAAACCCATATTCCTTACAACTGATTTGGTTTGGTCTATTCAAATCTATTTCACCACTTCCGTGCCACAAGGCCCCAAATTGGGCAGCACACCTGGAGAATCTATGTATGTGGTGGTCTTGCCAATCTTACTAGCAGGACATAATTTCAATAATTGTTTCCAGAGTTCCACCCGAGTCTAGCCAAAACCACTACTTGGCCAGCGGGTGAAAACGGGAATTTTGCAGCAGGAAGCCACAGCCAGCAACAGGTGGGAATGGACCCCCCAGTCAGTAGGAGGAGGGGTCTTCAAGCGATTGGGAAAGGAGGGGATTAGAGAGAGGCTCTCTGGGGGTGGGGGCTGCTCTACTGTTCCTCCTGGAGTTCTAACAGAAGACATTATTTGAAACTTGCCTCTTGGGTGTCACAGTTCTGTAGTCGGGCTTTAGGTAGTGTGGGACTCCCCTAGACTTTTTGTTAATATCACATCGCAGCAATGATGATCTCATCATGCTGTGACTTTTGCATTAAAGTATTCTCCCCCTGCCTTGAAAAGTCAGACGAAATGGTACCGGGCGGGAATGGAGAGCCCTCAGGCCGGTAAATTGTCTCGGCCTAATTCTCAATTTCCCACATGCCATTCTTAAGTGGATGAGCGGAGTCAAAATCAAGGTCACAAAGTAATCCGATAAAGCAAAGCCATACTGTAGGTGAAAAATTGTGTTGGAAGTTATTAATCCCTATCCTTGTTTACAAATTTCTTGGTATCACTCCCTTGGTATTTTCCTCCAGCCCTATGTCCTAGCTCAAATCCTTCACTCTTTTGTGTTTGGGTTACTGTATATGTCCCCATGTCCCCATGGCGGGATTTGAACCCATGTCCCCAGAGCATTCAGCCCTACATTCTGGAATTCTGTTCTTAAATTCTTCTATGTTGCTACATCTCTCCCTACTTTTCAAAACCTCAGAATCTACCTCTTCAGCTTTGCTTCCCCTTACCTTTCGTCCCAATTTTAGCTCATTTAAACTTCTTGAACCTTTGAGCCGAAGCAAACTGCAGAAAAAGTTATTCACGCCAAGTGTTGGACTGATCCCAACTAATTTGCTCACAGATTTTTTTAAATGTATATACTACAAATATTGTAGAATACTGTTGAAACCTTTTCCAATAATATCTTACACAATTTCAGACGGTCATAATATATTTTGACTGCACCTTCATATCCGTTTCATTGCTGTTTCTTTTGTTCAGCATTCATATGGACACTTAAGGGACTATATTCTACTTCTGATTTAATGAAAAGAGTACTTCTGTTTAAATCTCCAGTGTATCAAAAGCTACAATTGACTGATGTCAACTCGGCTGAACTTCAAATTCATCAATCAGATACTTCAGTGTGAGATAAAGACAAATGTTTTAAATAGCCAGAAACTTTCATTATGACATACCACAGAATCTGAAAATACTTCACAAATAAAAAAAATCAAATTTGCAATATGTTTAACAGGATCTAATTACAGTCACAGAGTTACTACCTTTGATTTTCAGTCTTCTACAGTATTCTGTGTTCCATTTTATATTGCCGTCAATGGAAAGCACATTAGGAAGGATGTGGCAGTGCTTGCTCTGGGATTTCCTTGTCAGTGGTGGTTAGGGAGATTGCGTGATGGAGGATGCCCTTCACATTGCAAAGGGTCAGTTCACTTTAGTTTTTTTTATTTTTAGTCGTAACATGCAATGCAATTAAAAATAAGGTCAAGGCAAGGCTGGGTTAGGTTTGAGAGAAGAGTTAAATAGAAACAATAAGCGTTTGTTGGATAAAAATTATGGAAAAAATTGGCTGTAAATTCTGTCTTATTCACTTCTTGTGAGCTTTTGGCTTGGTCCAGTGGTGCTTGTATTTTTGTCCTACACTACCTGTACCTGCCGTTGATCTCAAGCTGCTTTCCAATAGTGACATCTGCTTAATGTAAGCACCATGAATTTGAATGTCAATATCTTTGCCTTGAAAGTAACAGCAAAGTATTTGTCACCCACTGGCAATCATTCTTCAAATAAAAGGTTATCCAGACAAGCCCTTTAATCAACGAGCAGGTCTTTTCTGTCAGTAGTACCTTCTAAATATTAGTGACGAACACTTGCTGCCAACACACAGCTTGATGAGTAGGATGATTGATCTCTGAAAATCATTTTCTTATACTCTAGTTGCTACATATTAGATCACTGGAAAACCATAATGTAATTCAGTGTTATCACTTTATGTAGCTGACTGTGGAATCAGTCTTGTGTGTATTGTTCATTTACTGAAACTAGAGCTAAGAAGGGACGTTTTGTGACATTTACAGTTGTTTTGATATATAATGAGTTCACTAAGCTTGCCTTTGGTTATGACTACATGTGCATCATGTTCAAATATAAATGATACCTAACTCTGTGGGGAAAAATAGAGGATAACCACAAATGACAATCAGCTGTATTTTCATGATAGGCAGATTTAAGAGACAAATCAACAGCTTTATGTAGCTTGTCAATACCCTTTATCGTACTTAAGTTTCTTACCGTGGGTCGATGATAAGTGGAACAATCCTAAGTCATAAACAAATTATTGAAACATTGAAACACATCAAATTCTTACACTTAACTCAAAGTTGGTTCTCTGCCCCTCCCTGCCGAAACAAAGTTAATAAATTTAAATTAAATTAAGTTCACATTGTAAGTGATCCTCGTGCTTGTTTTTAGTAGCGGGGAAACTCTTAACTGAATGATTAATTGTGGTTAACATACAGACAGGAGACTGATAACTAGGAATCATAAGCTGCATTGCATTACAGGGCATGACCTTTAATTGATTTTTTTTCATTCTATAAAGCACTGAAATGAAGAGAAGGCTTGTAAACTTCTGTGACAATTTGTTCAGAATGGTTTATATAGGATTACATAGTATTTATAACATAGCCATTCGGTCCAACAGGTTCGTGTAGGTTTATGTTCCATACGAGCCAATTTGAATTAACTTTTATGCTTTCATGTTTATGCCATACACAATTTGAATAAACTTTCTTGTCCTTTTAGTGGAGTGGGCAGGTTTTTATTCTGAAGAAACTTTCTCAGAATTTAATATCTCAGCACAAAATTAATGGCTAATTCACATTTGTCCATCTCTGCATTTCCTAACAAGATGACCAGCTGCTGTCGAAGCAGTAGTGTTGTCACAACACCAGAAATATTGTAAAAGCAAAATACTGCAGACGCTGGAAATCTGAAATAAAAACAGAAAATGCTGGAAATACTCAGCAGATCTGGCAGCATCTGTGGAGAGAGAAACAGAGTTAATGTTTCAGGTTCATGACCCTTCAGACCTTATAGCTCAGTTGGGAAAGCATTAGACTGGAAATCTAAAGGTCCCTGGTTCAATTGTGGGGGGAGATGATGGCACAGTGTAAAGGCCGGCTACCCGACCCAAAACCAACAGGACCTGACAACATGTGTTGGGTTCGGGTCAGGTCGGCTCGAACATCCGGGTCCGGCATTCGGGGTCGGGCCAGGTCGGACACACTCTATCACAACCTCAGGTAAGTGGCTCCACTGTTAAAGTAATTTTTGGACTAGAAAGGTGGTTTTGTTAGTTATTTTAAGCTTGTGCAGATCAGCAACAAAGTGAAAAACGGAAGCTAGATTAATTGATGGTTGGGTCGGGTCGGGCATGGGAAAAAAATGGAAGGACTCTGGCCTGGTCGGGCTCGGGATCGGATGTGGCTCTGTTGGGCTCGGGTCGGGTTTTATTTGCAGACCCGAGCCGGTCTTTAATGCAGTGGTAGTGTCGCTAGACTGGTAATCCAGAGCCCAGGCTAATGCTCTGGGGACATGGGTTCAAATCCCACCATGGCATATTTGAATTCAATTAATAAATCTGGAATTAAAAAGCTAGACTAATGACCATGAAACCATTGTCGATTGTTGTAAAAACCCAACTGGTTCGCTAATGTCCTTTTGGTAAGGAAATCTGCCGTTCTTACCTGGTCTGGCCTACATGTGACTCCAGACCCACAGCAATGTGGCTGACTCTTAAAATGCCCTCTGAAACAGCCTAGCAAGCCACTCAGTTCAAGGGCAATGAGGGATGGGCAATAAATGCTGGTTTAGCCAGTGACGCCCACATCCCGCAAATGAATAATAAAAAAAAACACTGCCACATGCAAGTACAGAATACTTCTGCCTTAGAATCACAGTGATAAGCACTTACTGCTAACAAGATAGGTTTGGCTGAAGAAGACTTCAGCCCGTTTGATATTATTCTTCCATTACAGCATATAACAGTTTCTTAAATGAGTCCAGTATCCTGCTCTCAACACTTTTCATCACCAATCCATTCCAGCTGTTGGCTCTCTATGTAAAGAAATATTTACTGATGTCTGTCTTCAATTTATCATACATAACCATGAACCTGTGCTCCGTTGCCCTTCTGCCCTTGCATTTCAAAGTATTGTTTTTGGTTTATTTTCTTCTTCATGTTCAATATCTTGTCTTCTTCTGGAAAACCTCTTTTTAATAAAGAAGGAAGAATTGCATTTATCTAGGGCCTTTCATGACCTTAGGACATTCCAAAGCACTTTACAGCCAATTAAATAATTTATGAAGTATGGTCACAGTGGTAATGTAAGAAATGGAGTAGCCAATTTGCGCATAGTAAGTTCCCACAAACAGCAATGTTGGTTGAGGGATAAATATGGGCCAGGACATTGAGAGAACCGCCGCCCCCATTTGGTGTTTCCAGTGCTATGGGATCTTTTACACCTACCTTCGAGGGCAGTTGGAGCCTTTATTGGACTTCTCATCTGAAAGACGGAAGTACCAGTCTAGATTAGATGCTCAAGTCTCTGGAATTGTTCTTGAACCCACAAGTTCTGACTCTGAGGCAAAAGTTCTACCAACTGAATCAAGGCTATGAGGTTGAAGAGTCTTGCATCAAACTTTTCTTGTAAGACCTTGGCTCCCTTCCCCTGAGTCCACAGTTCCCCTTACTTTGATGTCAGATCCAGATTTTTCATTCACTGCTTTGACATTGTGGTTTTGATGGAAACTTGACTCATGAGTAATGACACCTTCCCCATAACTGAAGCCCCTCTGCCTGGCTATACCTTCTACCACCTGCCCCACCCAAAACGCTGCAGTGAAATTTATCATCAAATCTCATCTCTTCCCCTCTGACACCTTCTCCTCCTTTGAGCACCATGCCTCATTTCACCCCTCTCTCCTCTCCCTTAAAATCCTCATTTTCGATCACCCACGCAAGCTCCACAACAAGTTTCTCACTGGGATATTAACACTGCCTTCCTCTCTCGGCCTCTGCCATGAGCAACCTCTCATCCTTGGTGACTCTAACCAGCATGTCAACTCCCCCTTGCCCACCAAGTTCACTGCCCTTGTTCTCACTTAACCTTTCCCTCCATATAAATTCCCCACCCCATATTCACAACCTCTCCCTCGACCTTGCCATCTCATGTGATCTCTCTATCCCCATCGTCTCAATCACAGATGAGGTCATTTGACAACTACCTTGTATCACTTACCATGAACATCCCTTTCCCTTTCCAACCCCACTTCCTGCTGTGTCCACCCCTGGAAAAAACAGCACTTTCAAATTCCCAACTGTATAGCCTTTGGCTCTCCATTTGCCACAATACATCTTCAGCTGCCAGTCTTCTCAAATAAACCCTCACCTCCATCTTTGATGCCCTTGTCCCCGATTAAAAACCTTATTCTTTCCCGCTGTTGGTGTGCCCCCATTTTTGCTCCATTAAGCCCCAGTGAGACATATTTGAACATTTATGGTGCACAACTAGTTTAGCTATTTATCACCAGATCTAACTGGATCATATCAAGCACTTACAGGCCATGCTTTCCTGTACCAGAACTGCTCACTCCTCCAGAATCATCCCGGAATACAAAGATAACCCCCAGCTTCTTTTCTGCACTACCAACCATCTCCTTAACCCATTGTTGCTTGCCCCCTCCCCACTCACTTTCAGCAAATTCAAGGATCTCATGGGCTTGTCACCAAGGTTGAAATCATTGATTCAGCTCCCTCTGCAGTATCCTACCCTTCCTGACACCCTGAACCTGCACCTTTATCTAATTTCTCTCCTAACTACCCTTGTTCCCTCTGCAAGCTCATATTGTCCGAGTCCTGCCTCTTGTTCATTCGGGTCTCATCTCACAAAAATGCTGACTACTCAACTTCCCTTTCTGGTCCCCATGCTAATTGATATTGTAAATGATTTCTCCTTCTTAGGTACTATCCCCATCTCTTTCAAATCTGCCATAATCACCCTCTCCTCAAAAACCCACCCTTGTCCCCTCTGTCTTTACAATCTACTAGCCCATCTCCAACCTCCCTTTCCTCTTCAAAGTTCTTGAATGTGTTTTCACATCCTAAATCCATGCCCATCTTTCCCTCATTTCCATGTTTAAATCTCTCCATTCAGGTTTTTACCCATGCCACAGCACTGAAACGTCACTAATGAAAGTCGCTGAGTGGGACTGTCCTCATTTGATTCAACTCCTATCTATCTAATCATAGCCAGAATAACTGCAGTAATTAATTCTATTTCTACTCCCACACCATTACCTCCAACTTTGGCCTCCTCTTTTTCCTTTGAATGCACTCTTAATCGTGTTTGTTACTGAAGAATTGAGCTCATTTCTACCTGCATAATATCACCCATCTCCGGTCTCAGCCCATCTGCTGTCCGAACCTTCATCCATTCTTGTTACTGCCAGACTCGACTATTCCAATGCTCACCTGGCCGGCCTCCAATCATCCAAAACTCTGCCGCCCATATTCTAACTCAAACCAAATTCTGTTCACCCCTGTTCTCGCTGACGTATGTTGGCTTTCGGTCACGAAAGCCTTGAATTTAAAATTCTCAAGCTCGCATTCAGATCCCTACATGGAATCGCCCCTCCCTTTCTCTGTAACCTCCTCCTCCAACCCTACAAGAACTCTGTTCCTCCAACTCTGGCCTCTTGTCCCTCCCCCACTTCCTTCACCCCATTATTGGTGGCCATGCCTTCAGCTGCCTAGGCCCACATCCTGGAATTCCCTCCCCAAACCTCTCTGCCTCTGTCTCTCCTCATTAAAGACCCTGCTTAAACTTATCTCTTTGACAAAGCTTTTGGTCACCTGTCCTAATGTCTCCTCCATTTGCGCTGTCAATTCTAGTCTGATAGGCTGTTGTGAAGTGCCTTGGGATTTTTTATAACTTTAAAGATCCTAGCTAAGTTAATTGCTGTTCGAGTTGAACTCAAAACAACAAAAAGTTGAGTAAGTAAATTATTTGTAGTCAGTTTTGGACAAGTCCTGATGTATTAAATCGGCCAACCTCAAATGATTGTGGGATGGGTCATTATTAATTGTTAATTGTTTTTAATTGTTGGCAGGTGGTGGGCATTACTGGGGATTCACTACTGCCCCTATAAATAGACACTCACTTAAACTGTGATTGTTGGGCGAGGAAGTGCTTGCTCGTAATCTGTAACTGTACAAAAATGCTTATGAAAGTGTGTAAAGATTGACTCCTGTTATACCTTTCACCAACTGGCTTTCTGGAGTGTAATGTAGTAGCCGAGAATGGTTGGTTAAAGGTGAAGGTTGGAAGCTAAGAAAAGAAAATCGGGCAGAAACCTACAATCCCAGTTGCCATTGTGGAAAATGGCAGAAAACAAGTGTAAATTGTCGAGGTATGATTACCCTCTGATGTTCTCTGATTCTGAAGCATATAATCAATGAAAGAATAAAATGGCTAGGTGAAACATTGGTAACGTATCTACCTAAGAAGAAACAAGGTATGGCCTTGGCGATGCTGCTTCCTATAAGAGGTTAAATCAGATATAAAGTAATTTATGAGCTGGATGCCTATCATTTAGACAGTGATGAAGGTTTGGACTTTCTGTTAGAGTTCTTGGATGAAATTTACAAGAGATATGATCTTTTAAATGCGTATGAGACATGGTTGAAATTTGATAGTTTTCAGAAAACAGATGGTCATTCCATGGAAGAATATACCATGGACTTGAACAGATTGTATAAAAGATGAACAAAATTCAATTTGGGGATCCCTGAATCAGTACAAGTGTTTTAATTGCTGGATTGTGTTGAGGTGTCATATATGGACAAGCTACTGGTTCTAATTGGTGATCAGTTCTCAGAGAGGCAGACCTGTTAGAGCAAATGTCTACTGCCTTGAAAAAATTCCTGAGGGAACGGTCATTTCCTTCAGCCTTCTTAGAACAAATAGGGCATTCTGCAGTGACACAAAGAATAGAGGACTCTATGCCAGATTTCAAAATGGACCAGATATTGACGGAGGGGTCACTACAATGAAAGGATTAAAACAGGCAGAATGACGATGAAAACACCTTTAGCAGATCTGGCTATTAGAGCAGAAGTTCGAATTGGAACAGCAGTAATAGGTGAATGAAGCCATGAATGTCCAAAGACAAGTTAATAGGTGCTTCAGGTGTGACTCAAAGCATCATTATGCCGTGACTGCCCCAATGTGGAGAGGCAGGGTCCACAAAGTGACACGTGGCACATGATCAAGAGGATGAAGATAATGAAGCCAAATGAATTGTACTGGTCACAAGGCGTTTTAGTCCTGTGATGAATGCATTGGGTGTGGACTCCTTTAACTATGCAGTGCTGGATAGTGCTTGCACTTTGATATTATGTGGAACAGATTGGATATTATGTTACCTTAATTCACTAAGTAGTGAGGGCCCAAGCAAGGTGAAGGAATATAAAAGTATTACTTTAGATTTGATGATAACACATTGAGGTCACTAAAGAGAGTTGTAATCCCTTGTAAAATCGCTGGAGTTAGCCATTTGATAAGTATTGATGTTGTCTCTAGTGAGATACCTGTGCTATTGAGTAAACCTTCTATGAAAAAGGCACAAATTAACTTAGACATGGGCTATGATAAGGCATGTATTTTGGGGAAGTCAGTGATCTGCAGTTTACCCAGTCAGGACATTATTATAACCCCTCAACAAAAGCTGATGTTTCTCATCAGAATATGAGGCAAGTATTAATGGTATAAGGTGACAAGAGTCTGAGAGGAAAAAGAAAGGTTACATAGGCAATTTTCTCACTCTACTTGTCAAAGGTTAAAAGTCCTGCTAAAAGAGGCAGGTGTGGTTATAAAGAGTTAACGAGGCTGATCGAGATTAGTTAGAGGTATGAAATCTATAAAGTATCAGAGGATGCTGCCACATCCTATTATAAGCCTTCCATTGGCACACAGCTTTAACAAGGTAGTTGCTATGGGTCTAAAGGAAGGAGCAAAGACAGAAATATTTTAATTCTACATTTTGTCGACCTGGCAAGCAGCTTCAGTTTTTTACAATAATATTTAATAAGGATATAATTATAAGGGTTATAATAGATAAAATCATGGAGAAATAGATAGGGGCCAGTGAAGTTCCTGACTGATAATGGAATCGATCTTGCCAATGATGAATTTAGAGACCTGTGTGAAAACATGAACATCATGGTCATGAATATTGCATCTGCGAGTCCTTTCAGCAGTGGACTCTGTGAAAGAATCATGCAGTGATCAACTAAATGCTGCATAAAATTATATCTGATCAACCAGACTGCAAGTTGATAACCGATGGTTCATGCAAGGAATTCATTCCAGATTGTTGGAGGATATAGTCACTAGCGATTAGTCTGTGGGCGAAATCCCAAATTGCCTTGTGTGCGCTTTGATAGTCCTCCTGCTCTAGAAGGTACTACAATTAGTTCAATTTTTTCCTGCACATTTGAATGCCTTTCTTGCAGAGAGAGAGCTTTCATCAAGGCTGAGGTCTTGCAGAAATTTCAGAGGGCACTGAGCCATCATATAAGACCATCTGAGACAATTTAATTCAGGAAATTTGCTGTAAAATAAAAGAGAAGGTCATAGGGAATGTAAAGGCCCTGGTAAGGCAATAGGTCATGATAGTCAGACAGTAGTTATAAAACATGGAAATCAAACTGTTAAGGTTCATTCCTAATGATTGATTAGAATTAATTACAAAATCCTGGACTCTGAGCAGCTGATAGAAGTAAGCAAGGCACTTTGTACCTCAGATGCTCATGTGTTTTATGATGAAGGTCCTGAGGAACAGAATACGGTAGATCGGGGCTTGGTAGTGGTAATCATGGCGCACAGGACAGAGCTGTCGCATCCAAAGGCCAATTGCCTAGAGTGGGTACTCTGATTATATATATTCAAGGAGGAGTCTAGTGAATGGAGGGATGCGACAATAGTGGAACGTGCAAAAAAAGCTACTGGCAAATTTAAGTATCGGTTGAATTTTCAGCATGTGAAAGGTCCATGAACTGGCAGAATGCGGGTGAAAGAGTGGAAAGTAAGAAAGTGCAGTGAGAGTACTAATAGTCCTGAAGTGACTCCTGTGTCAGAAAAGGATCATGTACTGCAGAAAAAGCCTCTGACCATCCAAGAGGGACACCTCACAGTAATAGTCCCGACAGACATAAAAGTGTAAGGAGAGGCCATGGCTTAAATAGATTAGACAATGAAATAAAGGACACAGAACTGTCTTGGAACAGAAGTAGAAGCAGAAGTCCTTGTGATCATGAAGCTTTGGTAGCTGCCAATAAACTTGGGATAAACTAATGAGAGAGACAAAACAAAGGGAATTAAATAGTTGGAGAGAGTTTGGAGTGTATTCAGAGGTACCAGATAAGGGGCAACCAGCTTTGTGACTTAGGTGGATTTGGACTGAAAAAGTCCTTTCAGATGGGACTTATAAGGCTAAAACAAGGCTAGTTATTATGGGTTTTGAAGAGCGATTGGATGATACAGATGTTAGAGTGCCACAGCTAGAAAAGTAATCATGAAAATCTTTTTAGCTCTTTTGGCCACAAGTAGGTCTGTCAACATAAAGTCGACATTTGTGCAGGATGATATTTTTCAAAGAGAAGTGTTGCTGAAACTGACCAAAGAGGCAGCAGATGCAGAAGGAAAACTATGGAATCTAAACAAATGTATCTATGGCCTGAATGTTGCTTCCACAGTGTAGTATATTTCAGTGAGGTCTGTTTTGCTGAAAATAGGTTGTGTTTCTCTAAAAGTAGATCCAGCAATTTTTTTTGGTATTATAAAGGAAAACATACAGGTATCTTCATGATGCATGTTGATGATTTTTTATGGGGTGGTACTGCAGAATTTGAGAAATTTGTTAAGATAAGAGTAGAATTTAAAATTGGGAGTCAGGCTTGTGGGGCATTTAAATATATTGGTTTCGATATTAAACGGATTAGGTCTGGAGTAACTTTAACTTTCTCTCAATAGGATTGGTAATTTAATCCCATCGCAGTTAATTGTAGCAGGTCCTCACAGAAAGATTGTTATATCTAAAGAAGTGACAGAGCAATTGTGAAGCTTGAGTTTGGACAGTTGAACTGGTTGGGGACTCAGACTAGACAGTATGGCAGTTTTCATGTGTTGAGGTTAAGTATTGCAATGAAGACGCTAAACTGTGAAAGTTTAAGGGCAAATTAAATATTAAGGATTAAAACATTGCAGGATCTACTTTTAGATGAACACAACCTATTTTCAGCAACATTTTAAAAACTTTAATCTTGAGAAATGCATATTTAAGTTCCCATCCTTAGGTGACCCAAAGAACATGAAACTAATCATTTTTAGCGATGCGTCACATGCTATTCCTCCTGGTTTCATAGTATTTCTTGTAAGTGAAAATAGGAAATGTTGTCCCTTAGCTTGGAAAGCTGAGAAAATAAAAAAAATTGTCAAAAGTACTTTGGCTGCTGAAACACTGGCTTTGGTGGAGGCAACAGATATAGGATTCTATTTGTCAAATATTTTAAATGAGATCCTGTACAATGCATGTACTGAAATAACATACCCATTGGATGTTATGTGGATAATCGTTTGTTGTGGGGTAATGTACATGTACAAAAAGTGTGAATGCGAAAAGGTTACGATTGACCTTGCTGGCTTGAAACAAGTGCTGGAGAGAAAGGAAATCTCTAAAATTAAATGGGCGGATTCAAGTCATCAACTGTCTGATTCTTTAGCAAAAGGAAATGCATGTACGAAGAAATTGTTTAGGGGTCGCAGAGGAGGGCTCTCTCACAATGTAATGCTTTGTACAGAATATGGAGGTTTATGATTTAATTTTTGAAATTTTGGTTGCAGATATAAGCTCTAATATTTATTTAATAGAGAGAGAAGGGAATCTGTTAATTGTGTTTAATTGTAGGCAGGTGGTGGGCATTACAACAACATTTTAAAAAGTGCCTTTAACATAATAAAACATCCCAAGGCGCGTCGCAGGAGGATAATGAAACACATATGACACTAAGCCACATAAGGAGATATTGGGTCAGATGACCAACGCATGATCGAAGAGGTAGGTTTTAAGGACTGTGTCAAGAATATGCCAAATGGGAAATATCAATTCATTGGTTGGAAACCTGCATTAGACTTTTAATGGAGAAAATCCTACAGTTAACCTTTTTAAAAAAAAACTGGCAGCCATGATGGCCATTACAATTTGCATCTGAAACACCTTTGCACATTCCAAGGCCCAACCGGAGCCAGAACTCTGAGAAGCCCTGGACCCAAAACAATGGCTTTCTCAAAGTAATTGAATTACCTCAGATTGCTTCATTGGTACTAACATAAAAGCAAAACACTGCAGATGCTGGAAATCTGAAATAAAAACAAGAAATGCTGGAAATACTCAGCAGGTCTGGCAGTATCTGTGGGGAGAGAAGCAGAATTAACGTTTCAGGTCAGTGACCTTTCATCAGAACTGGCAAAGGTTCGAAATGTAATAGGTTTTAAGCAAATAAAGAGGGGGTGGGGCAAGAGTTAACAAAGGATAGGACAGGGTCACAGAGAATAACTGACAAGAAGGTCATGGAGCAAAGGCAAACAGTATGTTCATGGTGTGCTGAAAGACAAAGCATTAGTGCAGAGAGGGTGTTAATTGACAGAAAAATGAACAGCCCTAGCCCAAAGCACAAACATGAGAAAGAACAGTGGGCAGGCACATGGTTAAAACAAAAATGAATGACGAAACAAACTAAAATAAAAAGAAAAAATAACTGAAAATAAAAAGAGGAGGGGGCCCATCATGCTCTGAACTCAATGGTCAGTCCGGCAGGCTGTAGCGTGCCTAATTGGTAAATGAGATGCTGTTCCTCGAGCTTGCGTTGATGTTCACTGGAACACTGCAGAAATCCCAGGACAGATATGTGGGCATGAGAGCAGGGGTGTGTGTTGAAATGGCAAGCAACCGGAAGCTCGGGGTCATGCTTTCGGACTGAACGGTCACCCAATCTGCATTTGGTCTCCCCAACATAGAGGAAACCACATTGTGAGCAGTGAATACAGTATACTAAATTGAAAGAAGTACAAGTAAATCGCTGCTTCACCTGAAAGGAGTGTTTAAGGCCTTGGATAGTGAGGAGAGATGAGGTAAAAGGGCAGGTATTACACCTCCTGCGATTGCATGGGAAGGTGCCGTGGGAAGGGGATGAGGTGTTGAGGGTAATGGAGGAGTGGACCAGGGTGCCGTGGCGGGAACGATCCTTTCGGAATGCTGACGGGAAGGGAGGGGAAGATGCATTTGGTAGTGGCATCACGCTGGATGTGGCGGGGCAAAGGATGATCCTTTGGGTGTGGCAGCTGGTGGGGTGGAAAGCTTCATTAGCAAGGCAGCCAAGGCAATCCTGACGCATTGACTTTGAAAGAGCAAACCTCCTGGGTGTAAATATTGGCATCCTGGGGCCAGTGGAACCATTTTGGAACGTTGTATCTCCCTAGTTGAGGCTCAGCAAGCCGGCTTAGTATTAAAGTAGTTATCTCAGACTGCCTAAACTGAAGCTAAAGCAGAAGGCATCCCAGAGTGCTACTATTTAAAGAATGAGGTGCTAATGAGGAAGTGGAGACCTCACAGACCTGCGGACGAAGAGTGGACAGTGGTTCACCAGATAGTGGTGCTGCCAAGGTACCATAAAGAAATACTAAGAATGGCCCACAAACCTCCAATGGCTGGACATGTTGGTGTACGAAAAACCCAAGCCCACATAAGACAGCATTTTGACTGGCCAAAACTCCACAAAGATGTGGTGGAGTTCTGTAAAACTTGCCACGCATGCCAGGTTGTGAGGAAGCCCCAACCTGCAATAAAACCTGCACTCCTAATTCCCATAACGGCTTTCGGGGAACCATTCAGCAGAGTGCTGGTGGATTGTGTGGGACCCCTGCCGAAAACAAAAGGGGACAGACAAGCACAGGTTTGTCAGACAGGGAGGAAGGTGACGGAAAGGACAGTGAAGACAGGTTAGAGGAGGGCCGGAAGGCTTCCCTAGTGGAAACCCCGGGAGGCTTCCCTAGTGGAAACCCTTACTGTCCAGTTAGCCAACCCTGGAATGTTGGAAAAATTAGCCCCAGGACTCTCCCACGTAAATGCAGGCCAAAGAGGCACCCTACCAAGGCTGCTAACAGCATTCACAGAAACCTGCAGGGTCAAGGAAAGTTCCCAAAAAGGCAAACCAACAGTGAGTGAGATGCCTGACATAGTTGAAGTGCCGCAGGGGAGTGCATTGAAAGCTGGACAGACACCTGTGAGCAGGAATGTCCCAGAGGACATGAGGCAGATGAGCAGAGAGACCCTCACCACAGTAAAGGGAAAAGGGAATGTAAAATGCCCTAAAGTAAACAGCACTTGTGTCATTCATCTGAAAACTAAAAGTGAAGTCAGTGTGCATCTACCCACTGAAGAACCCAATGATCAGGTCCCAAACCCAAATTTAATCAAAGCCAACAATTTCAATTCAGAATTCAGCCAGGACAAAGGCCCAGAGGAAATCTCAGGCACCTCACAGGGGCTAAAAACCAATTTATTACCCACTGCCACTTACAGGAGAAAAATTATCAAGATGCTGGAACCTGAATGGTTAAAGCCACGTGTTGTAAAAACAGTAGTTGAGGGGTTAAAGCTTGTACATACAGGAGAACTTGCCTTAAGCAAGAATGGAAATTTGCAGACCCTAAGCTTCACCAACAACCACATGTTTATTGAGATGCACATCCCAGGGTATTACAAATTGATACTAGAGAAACTTTGACCCCATTTGACAATACATGACCACCCAAGACAAAACTCCAAAAGATTATTTAAATCAGCATAGCTGTTGCAGACAAAGCCAGATGCAGCAATTCTAAGATTATTGAGTGAATTTGAGGAGTGAGTGTTGAGAATGAATGTGCGTTTTCTTTTTTCCTTTTCCACAACTAATGAAATGTTCCTATTGTAACATTTCGTTCCATGTGGGGTAGAGATTTCAAGAAAACGCTATATGCCAAACGAGAAATAAATTTGGTTGGAAACTTACGTTAGACTTTTAATGGAGAAAATCCTGCAGTGAACATAAAAAAAAAACTGGCAGCCAAGATGGCGAAAGCAATTTGCATCTGAAACTCCTTTGTACATTCCAAGGCTCAACTGGAGCCAGAAGTCTGAAAAGCCCTGGACCCAGAACAATGACTTGCTCGAGGTAATAGAATTACCTCAGATTGCTTCATTAGCACAAAAGTTAAGGCAATCCTGACAGATTGACTTTGAAAGAGCAAACCCTTCCAAGTGTAAATATTGGCATCCTGGGGCCTATGGAGCCAATTCTGAACCTTGTATCTCATTAGAAGGTTCCAGAGAACACTCTGAAGCAATTATGTGACCGTCTGTCCATCTCTGAAAAAACTGGGAGTCTTGTTAGGCATGAAAGAGACCAGGAGTAACTGAGTGTGCAGTAGCAGAGAAGGTTGTATGGCTCCCTTTCTCTCCCTCTGCAGAAAACATCAAGTTTGAAAACTGTCTGCAACTGTGGACGCTCCAAGCCTATAGATTGCTACAGAGACCAGGGGAAGAAAGCTGCCTACAAGACTGCCTCCAGGAAAACCCGGAGCAAAGCAGGCGAGCCACAAAGTGCACTTTGACCCGCCATAGACTTCAAGAATACAACTCCAGCTGTATGACCACCGAATCATCTCACCTCAGACTTTTACCTATTCTGGACTTTAATCCAACCAAAAAGCTTCCTTTCCACTTTGTAATTTATTTATGTGTGTGTGTGTGAGATCCTCGTGTGAATGTGTGCATGAGCGTGTAGCATTTATTTATTATTTTAGATCAGATTTAGCTTGTTGAGTATAATAAATTTAGCTCTTTCTTGTTTAAACTCAAGAAAACTTGTCCGATTGCTTCTTTCATGATCACATTAAAGGTAAAAGGTAAAACACTCACTGAGGTGGTAAGCACAGCCACTGTTTAAAAGGAATAAGCCCTTTTGTGGTCAAATAAGAGGAAGGGCAAGAGGGTTGACTGTGACCCCCTCCTCACTTGGCCGTAACAATTGACTTAAAGGAGGAAAGCGAGCTAGTGAAGCAGAGGATATTCCAGAGCTTAGGGCCTAGGCAACTGGAGCACGGCCACCAATGGTGGAGCGATTTAAAATCGGAGATGATCAAGAGACCAGAATTAGATGAGTGCAGATATCTGAGAGTTGCTGGAGGAGATTACAGAGATACGGAGGAGCAAGGCCATGGAGGGATTTGAAAACTAGGAGGAGAATTTTAAAATCAAGACATTGCATGACTGGGAACCAATGTAGGTCAGCGAGCGCAGGAGTGATAGGCGAATGGAACTTGGTGCGAGTTAAGACACAAGCAGCAGAATTTTGGATGACTTCAAGTTTACAGAGGGCAGAATATGGGAGAGCAGCCAGGAATGCATTGGAGTGGTCAAGTCTAGAGGTAACAAAGGCTTGAACGATGGTGTCAGCAGCAGATCAGGTGAAGTCAGGCGATATTACAGAGGTCGAAATAGGCGGTCTTAGCACGGATATGAGGTTGGAAGCTCATCTCAAGGTCAAATGGGACACCAAGGTTGTGAACAGACTGGCTTAACCTCAGACTGTTGCCAGGGAGAGGGATGGAGGCAGTAGCTAGGGAACTAGGGATTTACTTGTGCCCCTGACTTAAACTGTGATTGTTGTGTTTGGGGGTGCTTGCTTGTAATCTGTAAGTTTATAAATAAATGCTTATGAAAGTGTGTAAAGATTGGCTCCTGTTATATTGTTCACCAGCTGGCTTTCTGGAGTACAACAGTCATCACCTCCTCTAACTGCCCCCACCCTCAGCACTGACTCTGCCACTGTGCGAGAGAGTGTGTGGGCATGAGAAAGATTGAGTGTGTATGCACGCTAGAATGTGTGTTTACGTGCAGCACACGAGACCATGCAATTGAGTGAGGAAGGCATTGTGTGTTTGTACGAGAGAGAGTGAGTGAGTTCTGCATTGTCTAAAATGGTATTGCTGAAACAGGTTATTGTATTATGGATGGTAAAACCAGTCCTTGTCTTTCATTGCCTGTCTTGTCTTGCACCTGCTGGCCCCTGATTCGACTGTGTCAGGTCAAAGATATAGAAGCCTTGGCCATGTGGTTTTGCAACTTGTCATGTTCCAGAGATGTTGTACATCTTGTTTTGGAGATATTTTGCTGTAATGTTCTTTGACCTTTTCCATTCAGTGAGCCAGTCGAATAGCTGCACAGTGAGGAAAATTGAGCTGTTTTATTCCTCCCCAAGGAGCATCATGTTTCCTTTCCACCATTTATTTGAAAGCTATCATTTTCTTGATTTCATAGCTGAAAACTTCATTGATTTGTGGGATGATAGATGCTAAGAGTTCTTCTATTGACATGCCTATTGACAGTTTTCAGTAAATTCTGTGTCTAATTATCACTCTCTGCTAAATGATACACCTTGTGGACTTGAGAGCTGGAGTCGATATCTTTCAGTGTATTGTTGTAACAGCAGACTCTATTGAATATAGTGTCAAACTGATGTGATTTATGTGATCAGAAAAAAAAAATCTGTCTGTGTGTTGCATAATTAAACAAAGTGCAGAGTGACTGGTGACAAAATAAGGTCTGCCACAGTCATCAGTAAATGAGAAAGGATTTCAACAGTAAATGACCCAGACACTGAAGAATCTCTTCTGGCATTTTGTTTTTTTCCATTTTCAGGGTTCGATTTCTTTTCTCTCCTCTCCCAGGCATTAGCATGGCAAAGGTTTTTTCTGTTCTTTGTGTCTTACTATGCCATATAGATGTGCACCTAAAGCACAATCTGATGGCTTTGCTGCTGTCAGCACTTTGTGAGACCTTTATTTCTCAGAAACATCTTATCCCTTGGAACCTGCTGTTTAACTCATGCCTATAAAGGCAAAACAGACAAAGAGAAAACAATTTCTATCTGTCCCTCAGGGCTCTGTTAAAAGATGCAAACCTTTGCTAATGGTGTCATACAGCATTTTAGTACTATGGCAAACTTAAACAGCTTGTGCTTTCTAAAGGATTCCACATACTGGTGTATTTCAGTCAAATATCTCTGTCCTTGCTTATGTCACACAAAAATGCATTTATTTGCAGAATTTGTATTCCATATGTGTGAGAATCCAAATGATTAACATACAAAAATGACGCTTAGTGGTCTAAATAATAGTATGATGTTACCAGAATTAATTTCACAAATGCACTTAAGATTGCACTCTGAGCCATGGGGCACTATAGTGAACAGAATATTTCACTAGTGACTGAGATTTCTAGGTGTTCTTTCACTAGTGTAAAAGACTATCATAACTCAACTGCGCCTGTATCACTTGTGAGTTATGGGCTTGTGAAAGAACTGCCATAACTCACAGTCACCAGTATGATATCCTGTATGTCTTATTTATTTATTCACAACTTTAGTAGAAAATAATGCAGCTGTCGCCATTATATAAACAAACTACCAGCATTATAGCAGAGCACAAACCTAGCAGCTAACATATGGAGAGTTTGTTTGCTGTGGAGACATACATATAAAAAAAAAGTGGTATTTTGTTTTTCCCTCTGGGATTGTCGAGACTCAGAAGATTTCTAAAAAGCAAATCTAGAAGTACAGCAGATCAAACCATATTTGTTACTTGAATGCCTTCGGGTTAGTGCATTGTAAGTTGCAGGTTGGCAGTCATCATACATGGTGTATAAACAAACGATTGCGCTATATGAAGGACATTATGGGAGCACCTTAGTATCTCATAAAGGAAGAGCTATTGTTCAATATCTTTTCCTCATTATTTGCAATTGTCCATTTTACAAATGGTCTGTAAAGGACTATTATGTGAATGTTGATTCTTTGAAGTAAATGGGTTGATAAATTTAGTAGTGTTTTGATTAAGTGACAACTACATTTACAAAGACAAGCATCAGTGCAAAACAAAATGGCATAGAACTGAAAAACAAAATATAAATGTACATAATAAAAGCATCCACAAAAATTAAATGTTAAAATACCAGAAGTAGGTCAGAAAAGCCAAAATAGGTGGGTGGAAAGAAAGATCACTGTTCCTTGTACATTGTTGAAGCTAATAGTATACAGCTCGTTTGTTGTTCACTGTATTTGTTATTCCCGTGAGGCTAATTGATTCATTCACGCTTAAAGTTGGTGCTTAGCATTGTTCCTAGAACATTCCATGGTCCCAGAATGATGCATTAAAACATTATTATTGAAGGTGCAGAAAATGAGATCATGTCGCTAATGTACATAATTCTGGCTATGCTCTGTTGAAAGAAATCAGGCATCCAAATATTGTAATTCAGATGTTTGTTTTTAATTGGGTTTCTTCGTCCTCTGTATTTTACTGGCTTATCATCCCATCACGCGTTTTCTTTTTGCTCAGATAACTGGAATAGTTGGATTTTGGACGGTCACCATTAATGTTGCTATTCTCGGAAAGTAAAAAGCATAATTTAAATATAAAAGATGGAGCATTATGATTTCTTTGTTTCTCATTTCAAGTGGAATATGCTGCTTGTTAATGAAACAGCTTCAGTTGCTTGAGTGAGCTTTACTAGAATCAAAAGATACTTTAATTTAAACAAAATACTTGTATATTTTCAGTGGGAAAGATCATATGTGCCTTACTTTTCTGTTTTGACAGTTTTGTATTAACTGAATATGGCTAATAATGTAGTCATGTCTAAAACTTTGAACAGAAGTTCCAAATGTTCTGTCATGATTTTATTTGACAGCTCTATTTTGAAAGGCATTAATTAAATTTTCAATGCAACTGTTTCTGAATTAACCTAGTGACTTAAAATTGAGAGTTGTGTTTTTTCTAAATTAATTAAACATGGCTGACAGGTTTATTAATTGTGACAATTTTAACCCATCAGTTTTAAATATGACTTTTAAGCATAATTTATCAGCACTTGTTTTAATCGTATCACAGTGTTTACGCCAGAAATGAAAATAGACTGAGGCTTGTTCAACCCGCCTTAGATTACGCTTAGTGGGCTGAATTTTATTTGGGCCTTTCAACTCAGCGCGGCGCCCGCATTTAGCGGCTGCTGCAGAGTCCCCGCGATATTACGCGCGGGGGCTTATTAGAATTATGGCGCCAAGCCGCCCCCCCCCCCCCCCCCCAATATTACGTGGGGAGAGGCGGGACATTTGGCACAGCGAGAGTTTTGACAGTTGTGCAGCAGGTGCTGGGGCCCTATTTTAAACACCCGAGCACCTGCTTCCTGACAGCTGTCAAAGAATACTTACCTGACTGCTGAAGAGTGGGGCTGCTGCCAATCTGGCAGCAAAGCAGAAAGTGCTGCAGAAATCCAGCAGGTCAGGCAGCATCTGTGGAGAGAGAAGCAGAGTTAACTTGTCCAAGTTCACAGACCTGGAAGTTAACTCTGCTTCTCTCTCCACAGATACTGCCTGACCTGCTGAGTTTTATTTATTTTATTTTGGAGATACAGCACTGTAACAGGCCCTTCGGCCCACCGAGTCTGTGCCGACCAACAACCATCCATTTATACTAACCCTACAGTAATCCCATATTCCCTACCACCTACCTACACTAGGGGCAATTTACAATGACCAATTTACCTATCACCTGCAAGTCTTTGGCTGTGGGAGGAAACCGGAGCACCCGGCGAAAACCCACGCGGTCACAGGGAGAACTTGCAACCTCCTCACAGGCAGTACCCAGAATTGAACCTGGCTCCCTGGAGCTGTGAGGCTGCGGTGCTAACCACTGCACCACTGTGCCGCCCATGAGTTACCCCAGCACTTTCCGCTTTGCCACCACATACTTATCCTGCTGTGTCCCAATATCCTATGAAGTTGCGATCCTCTTCTCCCACTTGAGTGCAACATTCCTTCTTGTATGTGTGCCACACCTGGGTGAATAATCTTAAATTGCACATTCCAGGACGTGAGACTTAAATAGACCATAAAAGGTATTACAGAGAGCACACTGACACAAATGGGAATGCACGGGTATCACAGCAATGTAAATACGTCTTTCCCTAAATGTTCCTCACCGACATGTGTGTCCTTTTCTCTGTGAATGAGGTGTGCTAGCATGTAGCGTCAATGCTACATCCCTTTGCACCTTTGGCCTTTCAGGAGAGCCAATGTATGCAATAACATCATTGTCATGCCACCATTACCCATGAGCATCTCCATGGATTCAGTGACATGGACATTGGGTCAGTCAGCTGCTGCCTCTAATGGTTTACACAGGGATGTGGACTGGCACACAGCAGATGAGCGAGGGTGATGTGTGGCTTGCAGAGCTCATGTTGGTTCCTATGGAGCAGACAGCCTTTGTCTGATAAACCACTTCCGTACATCCTCAGCTCATTACTAGCCCTGCGTGGAGAACCTGGGTGCCATTTGCCCTCCCATGCGGCTTTCATGTTGTAGGTCCTCAGCGTCCTCATAGTCCAAGGAGGGATCCTGTTGACGTCTCTCCTCATCATGCCACGCCTGGCCCCTATTGGATGCGTAGCTGTGCAGAGCAGCAAAGAAAGAAGCTGACCTTTTCGGCCCGTAGTACAGGGCATCATCCAATCCATCCAGGCATTAGAGGTGCTCTTTCAGCATGCTGATCTCCTGCTCAATGGTGGCTCATGTAGCTCAGTGGCTGACGTTGTATCTCTCCTCTGCAGCAGTGGTGGAGTCTCTCACTGGTGTCGAGAGCCATGTCTGCGAAGGATTGCCCTTATCTCCAAGAAGCCACCCCTCCATCTGAGCCAGTTCAGCGGTGGTGGCCGGGACTGGCGCAAGACTCAGCTGTCATGGCAGTTGCCTGAGAAGCAGTCACACAATTTCTGCAAGCATCTGCGGTGTTCACATACCAGCTTCACCTAGATTGAGAGGGCTCCTTTAATGGTGACGTCTGCAGGTGGTAGCCTGGCAGTAGGCCTGACGGCCACATGAGTGCAGTCTATGAACATTACAACCTATGGTTCTCCGGCAATAGTGCCAGAACCAATGGCCCTCTGGGCCTGGCTGTGAGAGTCCGTCCTGAAGCAGACATACTCGCTGGCCCTCTGGTGCAGGGCATTGATGACCTCTCTGATGCAGCAATGCATTGCTGATGTGTGACCCCACAAAGGTCTCTGGTGGGCCCCTAAAAGGCTGCAGAGGCATCAGGCTTGAGAACTGCTGCCACTATGAGGAACAAAGGCATGGGATGTCCACCAGAGCCCATGGGCTACAGGTCATCCTTGAGCAGGGCACAGACGTGTTACCACCCTCTCTATATGCGCAATCTCCTCCGACACTGGTGCTCTAACATCTGATGGCATGTCATGTGGGGCCTGTAGATGCACGGCAAACGTAATGGCGAGCTCCCCTTGGGGGCTGCTGCTCATGACCGGGGGCCTCTACGTGGATCGCACCTGCCTGTTGGTATTGCCTCTGGCGCATATGGATCCTCACGTGCAGAGGATCACACAACATAGGATGAGCCATATCTGTTTCCATGTGATAAATAAAGTTGAACCTACATTTATTCGAAGGTTCCTAATAGGGCATGGATTGGTGTTGACGGGTACATCAGCTGCTTTCCTGGATCAACTATGTGGTGTGCCATGGCATTGCCCATCTAGGCCAACACTCAGAGTGGCACAGCATGACCACATCAAGGTCCTACCAGCTGAATCGATTGCCCGCACCATCCATGTAACCTTAATACTCCTGCCCTTTCTGGCACCCTCCCCTCACACAGGGTGCCTAGTGTGCCATTGCCCCCTCACAAACACTGAGTGTACGCTGTTAATGGAGGGACGATACACAGCACCTCCCTTCATTCCAGCACAGCTTTCCTTCCAATAATCCCCGACCCTCTCCCTCTTTAAGAATGCAGAGTTAGACTTCTCCATATCCCCCCTCCCTCCTCCCAGAATGCAGAGTTAGACCCCTGAATATCCCCACCCCCCCACCCCCCCCCCCCCCCGCCACTTCCATAATGTAGAGTGAGACCCCTGAATTACAGAACTTACCTTCGCTAGTGACAACTTCTGCCTCTGAGGACCAGCCGGCTTTTCAATTCGTGAACAGGATGGCACATGACGGCTGCCCGTTCAGTGAAAAATCCGGGTGTGTCGGTGGAGAGGCGGTGGGCTGCATAATCAGCAAAGGTAAGTACTCTTTATCATATGTTAATTGTGGTGCCGCTGCCATGCGGCGGGGGGGGGGGCCGCATCGAGGTCCCACTATCGTCGGTAATATGCGGTTGGCCCTTCTCGACGTCGCGGGTTGAGGCGGGCCTCTCCTCACAGCATTTTACCGGCCCCTGCACCGTGACCCGCGGCGTCGAGCGGCTAGTAAAATTCAGCCCAGTAATTCAACCACTTCAAGTATAAGTTTAAACCACAATAATCCCAATTACTCCATGTTGTATATTCCACTTCTGTGCAAAAATAATTACTTCAGAGTCATTGTGTCGAACAAAAACTAAATAAATGTACAATATTTTGAAGTCAAACTGGCTGTCCAGCAGTTTCCTGTTAGTGTAAGGAGTCAAAAAGAATGATTTGGACTTAAAATCCAAACCTCAACACTCAAGGGTACCCACTGACCTGCCCTCAATGTGTGATTTTTTTTTTGTGTGTTGTTTGAACAATTCTTGGTCCGGTCAATGGAGCTCCATGGAATAACAGTGACTCACTGGAAAAGTGGAGAAAAAGAACTGAGATGATTGTTCTCCATCAAAGAGGTGTTCCTCCTGTAGGCTTGTCACTGAGCCAGACTGATGAAAGGCATTAAGAGGTCCACAACCTCAAATTGTTGAAAAGAGATGCTAAAGCTAGAAGTAGAGTTGGAGACATAAAAAGGAGAATTCAGTCTTGATGAGAGTTGTATTTGTTGTATTTATTAAACACGACTACACTGACCACAAACAAAAAATGCAATTTATTGGAAAACAACATCAAACCGACCACCGGGTGCTCCGGTTTCCTCCCACAGCCAAAGACTTGCAGGTTGATAGGTAAATTGGCCATTGTAAATTGCCCCCAGTGTAGGTAGGTGATTGGAGAATTGAGGGAAGGTGGGGATGTGGTAGGGAGTACGGGATTAATGTAGGATTAGTATAAATGGTTGGATGATGGTTGGCACAGACTCGGTGGGCCGAAGGGCCTGTTTCAGTGCTGTATCTCTCTATGAATCTATGACTCTAAGCTGTCTTTTCGAAAAGAAAAAGTAATCAACACAGTTCTCTGGCTGATGAACTGATATGGACAATATACCTTTATAGTTCATGGCAAGACTTAGAAGAGCAGCAATATTATGGGAACATTATAACTCCCAGTCCCTCCCCAAATCATATGCCATCCTGATTTAGGTATATATTATTGTTCCTTCATTGTCACTGAATCAATATCCTAATTTTTTTAAATCTAACAACGTTGTGGGAGCATGTATCTGATGTATTGTAAATACAATCATATGTCATTCCAAAATCTTCAAACTCAAATTTCCATCTTGAAACAATGATGTTTCCTCATACCACTGTGCGCTGCTTCAGGAGGATTTTTTTTTACATTTTATTTTCAGGTCGGACATTTTTTTAGGAATTAGATCATGAAGCAGGTCACTGCAATAGTTTTCTCTGTCAGAAAAACATGGAACTGTTATCCCTGCAAGATAGATTTTTCCTGTCCTTATATACTTTAATTGTTAGTCAATGGGAGTGAGTTGCAATGCTCATTTCTTGATGCGTAAATATATACAGACAGAGGATGTGTATTACCACATGTTACACGTGCTTGAAGATTCCAAGTTTCATGGTTGCCAATGAAGGTCAGCCTGTACTCCATGTCGTTGTAACCAAACCTCAGCTGCTATTTTTCAATCTTTATGTGGGGAGGGGAGGAAGAGGGATAGTCAGTGAAATAGATTTATTTTATGGCATTGCCTATCCATGAAAACTTGTCCATTTGTTAACTTTAAAAATTGAGCTTCATAAGCATTCTGATCAGATTTTTTTTTTAGAAAATGGCAATCGTCAAAATCTCTTTGCAAAGTCTTTTGCTTCTGTAAGAAATCATTTGTCACTTAATTTAAAACCATTCACAACATTTTCAACAAAACTTCCTCCCCTCTCCCCCCCCCCCCTCCAGTTTCAGATGCTAGAATTCTTTTGAAAATCCCTACACCTGAGAACTGTCCATATATCTCCAAGAAGCAGTGTGCCATGTTAACAAGATTTTCCTTTAGATCCACTAGATTTCCTTCAAAGAAAAATGCAGTAAGTGCTGACAGATAATGGGCTATAGTTTCATGGTCACAATGTTCCCTCTAGTACCTGTCCAAGTAGCCAGTTTTCAGGTGTAAGCATTCATTTGCACATTAACAGTTTATCTGACACTGTGGGGCATTGCAGCACAGCCAAGGCCTGTGTTTTCCTGATGCCTATACAGAAGCGATTTATGGCAGGATACTGAACATCTTTTTCCTTATCTTTCTTTTTCTCTCTCTGCTTCCTTCTCGTTCTCACTTTTCCCTGACTTTGTCCTCCTTTATATCCTTCTGTCTGTGTTTCCTACCTTCCTTCCTTTTTGTATTTTCCTATTGCAGTACTCATTGTGCAGCCTCAGCTGATATTACTAAACACTGCACAGATTGCGCGTTTAAATTTTGCACCTTCATGGCCATTGTGGTTCACTTGCAAACTAGGCCAGATGGCAAATGACTATGCATTGTGATTCTTTTTAAAGGTGTGTTGGACAAGGTCAATACATTGGACCGTGCATCTGTGAACATTCTATACTTAAACACTAGGTTATCACATCAATAATTCAAACAAATTTTTACCAAATTTTGATAAGGAACCTTTTTATTGTATTTCTTTGAATGTTAGATGAGCTGCAAATTGTAGCTACATATATTTAATTAATTCATTGCTGTGGACCAAGGACCTCTAATAACTTCAAGATTATCTAATCAGGTTCTGCCCAAATTGAAAATGAGTTTAATTTCACATATTGGATTAGTTAGGTAGAATTAGCAGAGTGGGAACTTTCTGCACGTATCGTTAGTGACTTTAATCCCCTTAATTTATTTTATTCGAGAAATACTCAAATGGTTATTGATAGCACAATTTGCACATTCAGACATTGAGTGTATTTTTCTGAACATTTATTTGTGCTCTCAGCAGTTGTTTTTGAGGTCTGTATTTTTGATGTTTCTTTTGTACAAAATGTCCACTTTGCTTCATAGTGATTGAATTATTTATATGTAACATTTCTAAGTATTGTCTGCTGGTGAGGGAAGAGGGAAGGTGGGTGGAGGGCAGGTAGGAAGTTGGCATAATGTGGGAAATTGCTGAGTGGCAGATAGCTTTTTGTTTTGTTTTCTATCACATAATAGATATTCTGACTTTTGGAAATAAAAGCGTTCTAAATTAATGCTGGATTTATTCGGTTTCATTTCTCAAGCTAGATGGCAAGTTACTTGAAGATGGTTGTGCAGATATGTCATCTAAAAAAATATAATTCAATATAAAGTGAAATTACGAAAATTGTAAAATGGGCTGGATAGTGAGGTGGATTCAAACAGGGCAGTTTTTCATATAAGACCTAGATTGGAATCCTGCCCTGTGTAGATGAAAAGAGACAAAAACATGTTGGTAATTCTCATTAATTGGAACTGTTGTGTGTAGTGTTACGAAAGTACTTCCAGTTTTTGTTAAATTTTGAGGACTTGTGTTTTAAAACTGAAAAAAAGGATTCCATAAATGCTAGACTTCATTATTTTTTAAAAAGAGGTTATCGGAAGGTCTTTTGAACTTGGTTTCCAAACGTGTACTGGAAGTCACCAGATAAATACCCAGCAGGGGTATTTTGACTTGGGGGAGATGTTTAAAGAGAAGTGACAGGTCAAGATATATAGGGGTCAGGAGGCTTAACTCTTGAGATATTGATTTTGGTTTCGCTTTGGACAGTGTGTTGGAGTTTTTTTTTTAAACAGCCAAGAGAGCAGTCACCCCAGCTCAGCCTTTTCCATCTCTTTGAAAAACCTGCCAGTTTTTCCATCTCTTTGAGAAGCTCTTAGAAGTGAGTGTAAGAAATAGAGAATTTGATGCTTACATTCAGCCTGAAAGGCCTGCTTGAAACCCCTGTTGCCGCATTTCTCCCTGGATGCTAGAGAAACCTGCCGGATAAATCCTTGATACCACCTGAATGAATTGCTCCAGAGAAAGATCCCAGTGACAGCCATCTGTGCGGATTTGGGACGCCAAACCAAAAAAGGGGGCAACTGACATCTTTCCATATCTTATCATTTTTTCTTCAAGAATTAGCAAGTATTTGGCCAAAGTATTCTTTTTTGTCTTTTTTTTGTAACAGAGCTTTAAAAAGAACATCTATTTTTTTTTGAGGGAGGGGTGTATATATGTGAGGGGCTACGGTAAAAGGGAAACTTTCATATTTCAATCTGTGTGTTAATGCTTTGCTTCATTACTGGTTATGTCTTGTTTTATAATCTGATAATTTTGTTTATTGAATAAACCTGATTAGTGTATTTTATTCTGGGATAAAAAAAATAGAGTCTATGATTGACTCTATCGGTAGTAACTGGGTAAACATTTAAATATATGTTGTGACCTGTGGAGAAGTGGAACTAGAAAAGACTGTGCACTCCTCCTCCTCGGTCGTAACAGTAGTCTCAGAGGAGCTTACAGCTTGCACTAACCTCCTGTATGTTTTAGCATAATTGGTATTGCCAATCTCACTCAGAGGTGAGAAGAAGCAGCATTTTGAGAACTGGATAAGCCACATTGGCGCAGATGAATGGCACTGATTTGAAGTCTGGGTTGATATCGTTTAGAGACAACTTGACATTGCACCTGACGTGCTATATTTCACCTGTGAGTGTTAGATGCTGCTCTTGCTTCCACAATCTGGAGGTGGGGTGGGGTGCTATTCCTTGCCTGGATGATGGAAAAATGTACACATGTACAGTTAGTTCAGTCAAATTTAAATTCTGTGGATCTCCAGAAGTTTTGTTCTAGTCTTTAAAATTTTCAATAATGGCTTTCATAATAGTGCACAAACATAAACCCTGAAACTCTGAATAATATAGTATTGAAAGGAAATTCAAATACAATTGGCGCGAGTGCTTTATGAATTGACACTGAATTACTCAATATTGTCTCTAGTATAAGATCCCTGTAAATTACATTAAACATTCAGCTCTCACCCATTTTACATAATGGAGTGCACAAAGTCTGCAATACTGCCAGGGTATTTGATGCTTGAAAAGATGTGATCATTTTCATTTATGGCTCAGCAACAGATAATGAGATAATATCAGTCTGGGTTTACATGCCAGCTGAATTGCAAATCAATACAAATCATTTTTCTCCTTTTTTGAACAATGTAGGTCAATATACATTTACCACAACAGCTGATTTGGGATATTGTTTCTTTTACCTACTGGTCTTATAATAGGATCAAATTAATGCATTAATTTACTTTTTAATGTGATTGTTTTGTTAAATATTTAATGCAAATAATTTGAAAAGAAGCAGATGATTTTTCTTTTCTAAGAACTGTTTATTTAACTGTTTCAACTGTTTACACATATCCTTTCTCTTTCTTGCTAGCTGGCAATACAAAAAGCTGATTTGGTATTCTCAAATGGTCAAGGCCAAGCTTATCAAGAATAAACAGTCCCAAGTGACTCGAGATGCACCATACTTTTTAAGTGATCTCTGAATGTGTTGCCAGTCAGGTTTAACTAGACTAACTGGTTTTACATCCAATAATCTCTAAGGATGCTGGAGATGGTACCACTATGGTTTGTTGAAGCCTTTTTTTTAATTTTTGGAAAATGACTTGCGTTAAAAGGATTGCTGTCCCTGTACATAGTCTGAGTTTTTAACTTGGTGTTGGGAGACTAAATAATGTGTTGCCATTATACTGCCTTGTCCATAATTTGCATAATATGTAGTTTAATCATATGAATATTATTTGATCATTCTAAGTATATTTTTCAAAATATGGCTTACACATGACCGATTAGTGCTCAGTTTAGTAGTAAAACGTAGAATTTCATGAAACCTAATAAGGATTTATTCATTTGAACAGTTTTGTTTATTGTCTATTTCTTAAAGGAAAGGGTTAATTTTAATCACAATTGGGTTTCTGATCTGCTGCAATAATGAAACTAAAAATCACTGTGACTACTGACAATGTGGGCACTTCCTGTGCCGGCCAGTCCAATAGCCACCTCTGTCTGCCCACATGCAAATCAATCCTATAACATCACATTGTGCATGTACTTTGTGTTTTCCAATTATATCTCCTATTCGCCTGTGTTATCAGTACATTTCTTTATTAGGCAAACAGTCATGGTCAGCAAACATGGCCTACATATAGAATTACATATATAGAATTCATGTTCATGCCGCCGTTTATGCTGCAATCAAGCATCCTTCCTGATGTAAATCTATCATCGTCCCCCTCTATTCCCTTCTCCCTCATATGCTTATCTAGCTTACCCTTAAATGCATCTAAACTATTTGCCTCACCTACTCCGTGTGGGAGTGAGATCTATATTCTCACCATTCTCTGGGCACAGAGCTTTCTTTTGACTTCCCTATTTGACTTCTTGGTGTCTGTCTTATGTTTATGACCTCTAATTTTGCTCTTTTCCACAAGTGGAAGCACTCTGTCTGTCTACTCTATCAAGCCCTTACATTTTAAAGATCTCTATTAGGTCATCCCTCAGCCACTCTTTTTCAAGAGGAAAGTGACCCAGTCTGTTCATCCTTTTCTGATAGATACAGCCTCACAATTCTGGTATCATCCCTGTAAATCTTTTTTGCACCCTTTCCAGTGCCTCTATATCCTTTTGAAAATATGGCAACCAGAAGTGCACATTGTACTCTGGTATGGTCTAAGCAAGGTTCAATTTAAGTTTAGCATAACCTTTCTAATTTTCAGTTCTATCCCTCAGGTTATCAACCAGAAATGTTTACTATGGCCGGGATTTAACGAGGAAGCAGTGACCCCGCCCACCAGCTGTAAAGCCTGGGGGGATTGGGGGCAAGCCTGCATCTGCCAGCCCTGGAAGCCACAACGCTGTTTTGTGTGGCTCAGGTAATTAGTTGCCTGAGGTCGTGGCTTCTGCCCCTCTGAGGCAGGATGTCCCACCTCTAAAAGCTACCAGTCAGTCAGAGAGCTGACAGCTCTTCAGTCTGAGCAGCGCCACCAGGAGCGGTGGCCGCTGTGACTGTAGCAAGCTCCGGACTCAGCTAGCGATGGATGCTGGGAATAAGTTAAGTGGGGTCGCAGCTGCTGGAGCCAGGCCCCGGCGAGGGGGAGAGGGGTTGGTCGGGGGGGTGGTTCTTCCAGCACGAGTGGCCCATGCTGCTGGGGGTCACCTCCGTGGGGCACAGGTGCTCGATGAGGAGGGATCCCCCTGCTAACCCGCAAGGAGGCTGCCAGGTACTACTGGACGACTTCCCCAGGTAGCGAAGTGCCCATCCGTCGCTGACAAAATATCGGTAACGGCGGGAAGAGGCCCTTAAATGGCTGCAGAACTGGTACCAGTGCTTTGCATTATAATCAGAGCCAAATGCAGATTTTAATTTCTTTTTACAATTTTTAGCAGATGTCAAATTGCCCACAGTTGTAAAGGGATAAAAGGAAAATACAGCATAACTGGTCATAAATACCTTATTTCATTAGTGCAGGAAAGAAATGCTATAAAATGGCTCAATATCTTGAGCACAACTTGAAAATGCTATAATAAAAACAGAAAATGCTGGAAATTAGCCACTTAAGGGTTTCAGTTGGCCTAATGACAGGTAGGCCACCCACCACCTCCCCTGCTGCTGGTAATGTATCAGTGGCGGCGGGCAGACGACAGGCACAGCGCCCCACCGCCCCCCGGCAGCCAGCATCCTAGCCCGCTCCCGGGGTGCTGTAAAATTCCAGCCTCTGTTTCTCGCTGCACAGATACTGCCAGACATGCTGATAATTTCGAGCATTTTCTGTTTTTATTATCGCGTTTTCAAGTTGTGCTCAAGATATTGAACCATATTATGGCATTTTTCCCAGCACTAATGAAATAAGGTATTTGTGAGTAGTTTTACTGTATTTTCCTTTTATCCCTTTGAAACTGTGGACAATTTGACATATGCCAAAAACTGTAAAAAGAAATTAAAATCTGCATTTGGCTCTGATTTATAATGTAGAGCACTGGTACTAGTTTTGCATCCATTTTGTGGACTATGTACAAGAGGAATAGAATGCAGGAGTACTCAAAAGGTAATTATAGCGACTATGCTTTTAAATTTTATTTACAATTGTAATTTATTAAAAATTGCATGCCATCATGCATAAATATCACACTCCAGATATTACATTTAGTTACAAAGCAAAACAACCTAAAATGTGGGTGTTTCTGGGCTGCAAAGTTCCCTTTCCAAATAACAGTTTGACTCTGAGCAACACCAGGGTATGTATCCTTAACAGCAAATAGAATCTCTGCAATTTATGGGTCACTCTAGCTTAAACACAATACCATTTTACCAGTAAAATAATATATTGTACATGATGGGTGTTACGACTGACATGGGAGGAGTGCATTGTCTTTTCTAATCCCACTTCTCCACAGGTCACAACATATATTTTAAAAATGTTTACCCAGTTACCGATTTGTTCAATCATATACTGTACTCTTTATCCCAGAGTAAAATACACCAACCAGGTTTCTTTAATAAACAACAAAATTATCAGTTTATTATCAAACAAGACTTATCCAGTAATGAAGCAAAGGATTAACACATGGATTGAAATATGAAATTTCCCCTTTTAAATTGCCCCCCCCCACCCCATGCGTGTGCGCACATGCGCACACAGAAAAAATACAGAAATTCTCTCTGCAGAGGTCTGTTGCAAGAAAATACACAAAAAGAATACTTTGGCCAAATACTTGCTAATTCTTGAAGGAAAAAGAGACGATATGGAAGGAAGTCAGTTGTCCTTTTTGGTCTGGTGTCCGGGTATACAGAGACAGGTCACTGGGATCTTTTCTAAAGCATTTCCTTTTAGACGGCGTTGAGAATTAATCTGGCAGGTTTTTCCAGCTTCTTAGGAGAGATGCAACACCAGGGATTTTAGCTCTCCCACACTGGATCTTTGCAGGGTTTCTTCAAAGAGGTAGAGAAAGAGATGCGCTGGGTGGTTTCTTTTTCCTTAGCAGGCAAAACTTTCTTTAAAATAGTTCACACCCGAACTGAACTGAAAACAGTATCCAAACCCCAAACAGAAAGTCAATCTCCTGACCTCCATAAACCTTGACATGTGGCTTCTTTTTAAACATCTTCCCCAGGTCACCAAGGTTTCTGTTGTTTATTGAGCTTAAACCACATGATTTCCAGTACATGTTTTCAAACAACATCTCAAGTGTCCTTTCAGTGAACTTGGTTAAAAAAAAATCCATGGAATCTTTTCAGTTTTAACACAAGTTCTCAAAATAAAATATTAATAAAGGAAGCACTTTCGTAACAAGGGGTATAATACATATTTATAATAATCAATCAACTTATCATCTGATTTACCCTGAACAATACCATGGGAGATCCATTAATGTATAAAAAAACTTGAGAAACCAGAAGTTTCTATTTGTCTTGAAATGGCTTGTTTTGCACTGAAGTGTACACATAAGATCTATTTTTATGTTGTAAAACAGACATCCACTAATAAAATATGGGCAGAATTTTTTGTCTATAAACATGGCCAGGGCTTCTCCCCAGGGCAGACTGGAACTTTGTATTAGCATCAGCAGCAGAGAGAGAAAATTTCATCACCTCCCAAGTCTGCAAAGGCATATTGGGCTTATTAAAGTCAAATGAGGAGGGGTTGAAGGGCTTCCCTCTTTTTCCTCTCCTTGTTTGACCACAACAGGTTTAATTCTTTCTTAAAGTTGATGTACTGGCCAATTCAGTAGGTGTTTGATTGCTTACTTGCTTTTATCATAACATCCAATAGGACAGTGTTCTTGAGTTAACAAAGAAAAAGGTTAACTTCACCGAAACCGAATTAATGAAAATAATAAACAACGCGCAAACTTTCACTCACACACACACACTGGAGGTTTATACAAACACACACACACACACAAATAAGTTACAGAGTGGGGAAAGGTAGATTAGTTGAGTTAGAGTCCATAGAAAAACAGGGGTATACAGTCTGTGGCGTTTGGTGATTCGGCTGGCTTCTTGGAGATAGCGATGTGGATGTTCTTCCAACGGGGTTTCGGATTGTAGCCAGTGTATGCAAAGGTGGTCAGTCAATAAGCAGGATTTGAAAGCTTTCAAGCTGGAATGGAGAGAGAGAGAGAGGGAGGATCCCCCACTTAAGGTCTGCTCATGTCAGAGTCCAGTTGCATCTCCTCTGCTGCAGAGAAAACACCAGCTTAAAACCACAGATGGGGAGGGGCTTGTCAATGACAGTCACTCAATGATTCAAACATAGTACTTAGCAGTATTTCTCTGCTTGCTGAAAAGAACAGGTAGTTCCTTTAAACTTCCTGGCTCTTGGTTCTTGCTGGGAAATGCACAGACATTTTATCTCCTTCCTCACAGTCCTTTGCAATGTAGGATACAGTGTAGCAAAGTAGATGATCATGTTAAGCTGCCAGCAGTCATCCTGTTTTAAATGTTCTTTTAAATTTCTTCAAAAAATGTAAATTCAGACCTCCAATCGGTGGACCAAAGAAAATTACCATTCACCAAAACACATTGGTGTTACAGGTTTCTAAGATTGGTGTAATGTAGTGCAGTGGTGAATTCACCTTTAAGAAATAGTACCTTTAAGAGATCAGGCCTCTGATGCAACTGATAGGAACATCCAAGTTAGGAACAGGTGTAGGCCAGTCGGCTCCTTGAGCCTGCTCTGCCATTCAATAAGATCATGGCTGATCTGATTGTAACCTGACTGCACATTCCCGCCTACCCCGATAATCTTTCACTCCCTTGCTTATCAAGAATCCATCTACCTCTGCCTTAAAAATATTTAAACACTGCTTCCAATGCCTTTTGAGGAAGAGTTCCAAAGACTCATGACCCTCATCTCTGTCTTAAATGAGCAACCATAGATAGTGACCCCTCGTTCTAGATTCTCGCACAAGGAGAAACATCCTTTCTGCATGCACCCTGTCAAGAACCCTCAGGATCTTGTATGTTTCAATCACGTCACCTCTTACTCTCCTAAACTCCAGCCTGTCCAACCTTTCCTCATAAGACAACTCATCCACTCCAGTATTAGTCCAGTAAACCATCTCTGAACTGCTTCCAATGCATTTACATCCTTCCTTAAATAAGGAGACCAATACGGTACACAGTACTCCAGATGTGGTCTCACCAATGCCCTGAACTGATGAATAACTTCCCTACTTTTGTATTCAATTCCCCTCACAATCAACAATAACATTCTATTCGCTGTTGTAATCAGTTGCTGAACCTGCATGCTATCCTTTTACGATTCATGCATAAGACACCCAGATCCCTGCGCATCTCAGAGCTCTGCAATCTCTCACCATTTAGACAATATGCTTTTTTTTTTATCCCTGCCGAAATGGACAATTTCACATTTTCCCACATTATACTCCATTTGCCAGATCTTTGCCCACTCATGTAACCTATCTATATCCTCCTATGTTCTCTTCACAACTCACTTTCTTACCTACCTTTGAGTCATCCGCACATTTAGCAACCATACCTTCAGTCCC
The DNA here is from genome assembly GCF_036365525.1 of Heterodontus francisci. NCBI lineage: Eukaryota > Metazoa > Chordata > Chondrichthyes > Heterodontiformes > Heterodontidae > Heterodontus > Heterodontus francisci. Next base: position 13,879,020 of record NC_090412.1, on the reverse strand, counting down.
TTCATCCGAGTCATTTATATAAATTGTAAAACGTTGAGGCCCCAGCACTGATTCCTGTGGCACACTGCTCATTATATCTTGCCAATCAGACAATGACCCATTTATGCCTTCTCTCTGTTCCCTGTTAGCCAGCCAATCTTCTATCCATGCCCATATGTTACCCCCTACACCATGAGCTCTTATTTTCTGCAATAACCTTTGTTGTGGTACTTTATCAAATGCCTTCTGGAAATCTAAATGCAGTACATCCACTGGTTCCCCTTTATCCACAGCACATGTTACTTCTTAAAAGGACTCCAATAAATTGGTTAAACATGATTTCCCTTTCACAAAACTATGTTCACTCTGCCTGATTACCTTGAATTTTTCGAAGTGCCCTGCCATAACATCTTTCATAATAGCTTCTAACATTTTTCCCTATGACAGATATTAAGCTTGTACTTTCCTGTTTTCTGTCTCCCTCCCTTTTTGAATAAAGGAGTTACATTCGCTATTTTCCAACTTAATGGAACCTTCCCCGAATCTAGGGAATTTTGGAAAATTAAAACCAACGCATCAATAATCTCACTAGCCACTTCTTTTAGGACCCTCGGATGAAGTCCATCAGGACCTGAGAATACTGAGGGAGGCAAGGGAAGAAATTGCTGGGGCCTTGACAGAAATCTTTGCATCCTCATTGGCTACAGGTGAGGTCCCAGAGGACTGGAGAATAGCCAATGTTGTTCCTTTGTTTAAGAAGGGTAGCAAGGATAATCCAGGAAATTATAGGCCGGTGAGCCTTACGTCAGTGGTAGGGAAATTATTAGAGAGGATTCTTCGGGACAGGATTTACTCCCATTTGGAAACAAATGGACTTATTAGCGAGAGGCAGCATGGTTTTGTGAAGGGGAGGTCGTGTCTCACTAATTTGATTGAGTTTTTTGAGGAAGTGACAAAGATGATTGATGAAGGAAGGGCAGTGGATGTTATCTATATGGACTTCAGTAAAGCCTTTGACAAGGTCCCTCATGGCAGACTGATACAAAAGGTGAAGTCACATGGGATCAGAGGGGAGCTGGCAAGATGGATACAGAACTGGCTTGGTCATAGAAGACAGAGGGTAGTAGTGGAAGGGTGCTTTTCTGAATGGAGGGATGTGACTAGTGGTGTTCCGCAGGGATCAGTGCTGGGACCTTTGCTGTTTGTAGTATATATAAATGATTTGGAGGAAAATGTAGCTGGTCTGATTAGTAAGTTTGCGGACGACACAAAGGTTGGTGGAGTTGTAGACAGTGATGAGGATTGTCAGAGGATACAGCAGGATATATATCGGTTGGAGACTTGGGCAGAGAAATGGCAGATGGAGTTTAATCCGGACAAATGTGAGGTAATGCACATTGGAAGGTCTAATGCAGGTGGGAAGTATACAGTAAATGGCAGAACCCTTAGGAGTATGGACAGGCAGAGAGATCTGGGCGTACAGGTCCACAGGTCACTGAAAGTGGCAACGCTGGTGGATAAGGTAGTCAAGAAGGCATACGGCATGCTTGCCTTCATTGGTCGGGGCATAGAGTATAAAAATTGGCAAGTCATGCTGCAGCTGTACAGAACTTTAGTTAGGCCACACTTAGAATATTGCGTGCAATTCTGGTCGCCACACTACCAGAAGGATGTGGAGGCTTTGGAGAGGGTACAGAAGAGGTTTACCAGGATGTTGCCTGGTCTGGAGGGCATTAGCTATGAGGAGAGGTTGGATAAACTCTGATTGTTTTCACTGGAACGACGGAGGTGGAGGGGCGACATGATAGAGGTTTACAAAGTTATAAGCGGCATGGACAGATTGGATAGTCAGAAGCTTTTTCCCAGGGTGGAAGAGTCAGTTACTGGTGGACATAGGTTTAAGGTGAGAGGGACAAAGTTTAGAGGGGATGTGCGAGGCAAGTTCTTTACACAGAGGGTGGTGAGTGCCTGGAACTTGTTGCCGGGGGAGGTGGTGGAAGCAGGTACCATAGAGATGTTTAAGAGGCATCTTGACAAATACATGAATAGGATGGGAATAGAGGGATATGGACCCCGGAAGTGCAGAAGGTTTTAGTTTAGGCAGGCATCAAGAACGGCGCAGGCTTGTAGGGCTGAATGGCCTGTTCCTGTGCTGTACTGGTCTTTGTTCTTTGTTCTCCATTTTATTTTTCCTCTTTTTTTCTGTCCCTATTCGCACGTGTGTATCGCGTGTGCATGCTAGCTTGGACACGTCGTATATCTGTAGGCGTTAACCGTATTAGAGTTTAAGTTTAAGGTTTAATAAATTTCACTTTTCTTCTTTAAGCCTAAAGAAAAGCTGGTGTGCTCATTTCTTTGCTTTATAATTGGAAAGGATTTACAAAAGGGGAGCTCAAAACAGTGTGTTTAAAAATTAAACCCTGTTACAATAAGACCAGGTGAAGACAGTAAAAGACCCCTTGACACCTTTCTCACCTGATTGTAACAGAAATTTGGATGCTAGCATCTGGAAGTTTACCCACAGATGAATGAGTGAAATTGGAAGTGGGAAGCCAAATTGTTCCCAATCAAAAAGAGCAAATTTCAAGACAGGTTTTCTTGTGGTTGTGCATGATTGAAAACTAACATGTCTGCAACTGAAGCTAGTAGTTCTCCAGGCCAGGGTGAAGTAACTTGGGATAAGTTAAAAGCACTGTCTAAGGAGGAGTTGAAGAAAATGGCTGAGCTCGAGGACTTTTCCGGTTAGTTTGCTTTGCACTAAGAGAGACCAGGTCTCAGCTGGCTATTTTAGCTGCCTTGTCAGTTGCTCAAAATACACAAAAAACGCTTCCACATCTTCCTCATTGAATTTTGGAATTAATTGAGCGAATTTTAGCAATCTCGTACCCAGCCCTGAATTCTGCTCCTCCATATTGGCCATGCTTTCACTGGGGTTACTCTGTCGCCCCCTAGTTAACTCTCTTTCTTCGCATTCTTTCCGGAATATTCTTTCTCTCTCTCCCTCCTGCCTTTCATTTTCTTCACGTTCCTTTTGGAAGGCTCTCTCTTTCTCCCTCTACCTTTCCTCAAATTCAAGGTTCCTCGATTCCAATGGTATGTTTGATAACAATACCCTGTTGGATTCTGTTTCTAACTCTGCTTCTGCTTCTTCAGATTCAAGGGAAAAATGGTTGGCCACTAACCTTAGGAGTTCAGACGTCCTGGCTTTGCCAGATACAGTGATCCCACACTGAGTTTGTTTTAATTTATAAGTTGGTTTCCCAGGGGAGAACCTTTCCTAATCACCCCCACAAATCCAAAAAGGACAAAGGGTGGGAAGGTGATACCCGCTCAGGCAGTCCTGGAAGAGAAAGGAAAGCAGGAGACACATGGGGCCCTCGTCCAGCCAAAAAGGAAGGTGCTGTGACCAAAGGGAGACTGGAGACCTGTGTGCTTCCATTGTAATAAGTCAGGGCATTTAAAAGCTGACTGCTGGAAACTAAAGGGGAAACCGGTAGGGTTAATCAGAGCACACCCCCTCAGTGCAGAAGGGACCCTGATGGAAAGCACAGAGCAAGCGGTGGCTTTAACTGCAGTAAGAATACAACCCGGGAAGCTTCCTGCAGCCAGTGCAGGAAAAGTTAACAGGATTCCTGAAGGTTATCAGGGTTTTGTGTTTGAAGGGAAAGTAACCCCATATCCCTTGAGTGGGGCAAGCAAGCCCATAGTAATTCACAGGGACCACCAGATCCCTTTTACTGGGAAAAGGCCTGACCTTTCCCCCATAGAGTGCAGTGAACACCAAAATGGTGGTGAATGGTATTGGAGGGCAGAGTATGCCTGTACCTGTACACAATGTGCACCTGGAGTGCAACCCAGTTTTGGGACTGGTGACCGTAAGGATTGTCCCTAGTTTGCCTGTGGACAGGGTTGACCTGCTCCTAGGTAATGATCTGGCGGGGGTGAAGGTGGTCGCCCCCCCAGTAGTAAAAGAAAGACTGCAGGAGGTCAGAAAGACAGGGCAGTGGCAGGAGATGGTCCCCTGCAGTGTTCCTGAATGTGGAGTGGATCGAGCCATGATCAAACCAGCTCCCCCAGAGGAGACTGCATTGACACTGCAGGCAGATGACCATGAGGTCTGCTTGACCGAGACATTGGAAAGTTAGGAGACCCAGGGAATGAATTCAATGGATTTTCCCAAGGTGAGGTTCAGCGAGCTGACCCAGTATTGCAAGAGTTAGCACAGGCTGCCCAGTCTGAAGTGAAGCAGAGGGAGTCCTGATTGCTACTATTTAAAGAAAAAGGTACTGATGGGGAAATGGAGTTCTCCTCACAGACCTGAGGGCAAGGAGTGGATAGTAGTTCCCCAGTTAGTGGTGCCGCAGAGGTACCGGGGAGAAATATTAAGAAGGGCCCACGAGACTACAGTGGCTGCACATGCCGATATACGAAAGACAAAAGCCCGCATAAGACTGGCCAAAACCCCACAAAGATGTGGTGGAGTACTGCAGGAGTTACCACATGTGCCAGGTTGAGGGGAAACCCCAACCTACCATGAAACCTGCACCCCTAAGTCCTTTAACGGTGTTAGGAGGACCCTCACCAACAGAGGGCTGGTGAACTGTAAGGGACCCCTGCCGAGAACAAAAGGGGACAGGCAGGCACATGGCTGGCAAAAGTTTAGAAAGAGAAGGGGAAAAAGTGACCAAGAGGGCAGGTTAAACGAAGTCCGGGAGGAATCCCGGATGGAAACCCCTACTGTCCGGTCAACCAACCCCGAAAATTGTGAAAAGTTAGACCCCACATCCTCCTATGTAAATACAGATTCTAGAAGCACCCCACCACAGTTGCTAACGGCATTTACAGGAACCTGCAGAGACAAAGCGAGATCTCTAGTGGGCACAGAAATCATGAGGCTGATGCCTCACCTAGTCTAAGTGCCATTTGAGAGTGCAGTTAAGTCTAAACAAACACCTGCAGGTAGGAGTGTACCAGAGAACAAAGGGGAGAATAACAAAGACTCCTCTCCCCCAGTCAGAGGAAAAGTGAACCACCCATCCCCTGAAGTCAAAGGTCTTTGCATGACTCGAAGAGTTCAGGATAGCCCTGCTCACGACTAACTCTTCTGAGAAAAAAAGGGGAAATCAAAACAGCCATGGCACCCAGAAAAGACCATTTTTAATAGGCTTTAAGATTGCTGAATGAATGAGAGAAATACATGGTATTTCTTTCTGTATTTTATTTCTCTCAAACCCTGTAATGAAATGCACCATTTTTTTTTTCAAATCGTATTTCATTCCTCTGGGTGTGGAGGTGGCAGGCAAGCCCCCCACCTGCCAAGACTGAGGCACACATTATTTTGCCACATGAACATTAAAACTTAAAATTGTAAGCCCCTGACTGGAGAGAGACATTAGCATGTCCACAGACAAGTACTTCAAAGGACAAAGCAGCTATTCCCTGCTCCAATTTAATCCACAATGGACTTTAGATTAGACATTGAAGGTGGAAAGGCTAGCATTCCAGGTTAACTGCTAAGATGGCCGAATACATAAAACAGACTGGTTTGGTCACATGTCTGGCTGACTGTTGGAGTTTTTTGAATTTGAACTTCCAACAAGGAATTTGAAAGCAGAAGGCTGTTAGCTCCTGAACTGCGAATACCTCTTTCCTGTCTGCTCTCATCAGCCTCGGAAACCATTCAAGACACTTCTTGAAACCACTCAAGAAGGGGAGTAGAGACAGCCCTGGTAATTATAGACCTGTGAGCCTTACTTCGGTTGTGGGTAAAATGTTGGAAAAGGTTATAAGAGACAGGATTTATAATCATCTTGAAAAGAATAAGTTCATTAGCGATAGTCAGCACAGTTTTGTGAAGGGTAGGTCGTGCCTCACAAACCTTATTGAGTTTTTCGAGAAGGTGACCAATCAGGTGGATGAGGGTAAAGCAGTGGATGTGGTGTATATGGATTTCAGTAAGGCGTTTTGATAAGGTTCCCCATGGTAGGCTATTGCAGAAAATACGGAAGTATGGGGTTGAAGGTGATTTAGAGCTTTGAATCAGAAATTGGCTAGCTGAAAGAAGACAGAGGGTGGTGGTTGATGGCAAATGTTCATCCTGGAGTTTAGTTACTAGTGGTGTACCGCAAGGATCTGTTTTGGGGCCACTGCTGTTTGTCATTTTTATAAATGACCTGGAAGAGGGTGTAGAAGGGTGGGTTAGTAAATTTGCGGATGACAGTAAGGTCGGTGGAGTTGTGGATAGTGCCGAAGGATGTTGTAGGGTACAGAGGGACATAGATAGGCTGCAGAGCTGGGCTGAGAGATGGCAAATGGAGTTTAATGCGGAAAAGTGTGAGGTGATTCACTTTGGAAGGAGTAACAGGAATGCAGAGTACTGGGCTAATGGGAAGATTCCTGGTAGTGTAGATGAACAGAGAGATCTTGGTGTCCAGGTGCATAAATCCCTGAAAGTTGCTACCCAGGTTAATAGGGCTGTTAAGAAGGCATATGGTGTGTTAGCTTTTATTAGGGAGATCGAGTTTCGGAGCCACGAGGTCATGCTGCAGCTGTACAAAACTCTGGTGAGACCGCACCTGGAGTATTGCGTGCAGTTCTGGTCACCGCATTATAGGAAGGATGTGGAAGCTATGGAAAGGGTGCAGAGGAGATTTACTAGGATGTTGCCTGGTATGGAGGGAAGGTCTTACGAGGAAAGACTGAGGGACTTGAGGTTGTTTTCGTTGGAGAGAAGGAGGAGGAGAGGTGACTTAATAGAGACATATAAGATAATCAGAGGGTTAGATAGGGTGGATAGTGAGAGTCTTTTTCCTCGGATGGTGATGGCAAACACGAGGGGACATAGCTTTAAGTTGAGGGGTGATAGATATAGGACAGATGTCAGAGGTAGTTTCTTTACTCAGAGAGTAGTAGGGGCGTGGAACGCCCTGCCTGCAACAGTAGTAGACTCGCCAACTTTAAGGGCATTTAAGTGGTCATTGGATAGACATATGGATGAAAATGGAATAGTGTAGGTCAGATGGTTTCACAGGTCGGCGCAACATCGAGGGCCGAAGGGCCTGTACTGCGCTGTAATGTTCTAATTCTAATTCTAACACATGAGCCCCAAGAGAGAAAAGTCTCCTATAGTGAACAAGGTTTAAGAAGAATACTGGGTCCCAATGAAAAGTAAGAGCTGTCTACAATCAAGGACTCTACGGCGAGCTGGAAACACAGAAACAGTAACAAGAAACCCCCTTTTAGAGACTGCCTCTAACCTCTCCGTTTTATTTTTCTTTTCTTTTCTGTCCCTATTTGCATGTGCGTATCGCATGTGCAATTTAGTGTGGGCACTTCGTATATCTGTAGGCGTTAACCGTATTTTTAAGTTTAAGGTTTAATAAATTTCACTTTTCTTCTTTTAAACTTAAAGAAAACTTTGCCTTATAATTGGAAAGCTGTGAACAAGGATTCACAAAAGGGGAGCTCAAAACACAGTGTGTTTAAAATTTAAATCCAGTTACAATAAGACCAGGTGAAGACAGTAAGATATCCCAGATACCTTTCTCACCTGGTCATAACTTCCTCCTTATCAAATTTTTAGTCATTCTTTGCTGTTTTGTATATTCTGTCCTATCTTCTGACCTGCCACCCATCTTTGTGCAATTATATACTTTTTCTTTAAGTTTGGCTTTTGTAATTTTTTTAGTTAACCACCAATAGTGGGTCCTCCCCTTGGAATTTTTCTTTCTCGTTGGAATGTATCTATTCTGAGTATTCTGAAATATCCCCTTAAATATCTGCCACTGGATCTCTATTGACCTATCCCTTAAACTAATTTGCCTGTTCACTTTAGCTCGCTCCGCTTTCATGCCCTCATATTTGCCCTTATTTAAGTTTAAAATACTAGTCTTGGACCCATTCTTCTCTTCCTCAAACTGAATGTAAAATTCAATCATATTATGATCGCTGCTACCGAGGGACACCTTCACTATGAGGCCATTAATTGACCTTATCTCATTGCACAATAGCCTGCTCTCTGGTTGTCTCCAGAACGTGCTGTTCTAAGGAACTATCCCAAAAACATTCTATGAACTTCTCATTCAGGCTACCTTTTCCCACCTGATTTTTCCAGTCTATATGTAGATTAAAATCCCCCATGATTATCGCCATACCTTTCTGACAAGCTCTCATTATTTCTTCCTTTATACTCTGTCCTACCATGTGGTTACTGTTCGGGGCCCTGTACACCACTCCCACAAGTGACTTCTTGCCATTGTCATTTCTCATCTCTACGCAAACTGCTTCTACATCCTGGTTTCCTGAACTTCGGGTCATCCCTCTCTAATGTGCTAATACCATCATGAATTAACAGAGCCACCCCTCCCCCTTTTCCTAGCTTTCTGTTTTTCCTAAATGTCATGTATCCTTCAATATTCAGGTCCCAATCTATGTCCTCCTGCAGCATGTCCTTGTAATGGCTATCAAATTGTGTTTATTTCTATTTGTGTTATCCGTTCATCTGTTTTGTTTGGAATGCTACGTGCATTCAGATACAGAGCCTTTAGTTTTGTCCTTTTATTATTTTTGTAACCTCTAGTCTTATCTGTTGATTTATTTTAAAATTTGTACACACTGTCCCTTACTGTTCCATTCCGTTTATCATTTCCCATATCAATACCTTTCTCTGTTGCCTTCTCTATTCTTTGATTCACCACATCTTCCCAAATTTGATCTCTTGCCCCCACTATTCAGTTTAAAACCCTCTCTACTTCTCGAGTTATGCGGCTCGCTAGGACACCAACCCCAGCACGGTTCAGGTGTAGGCCGTCCCAACGGTACAGCCCCTACTTTCCCCAGTACTGGTGCCAGTGTCCCACAAACCAGAACCCACTTCTACCACACCAGTCTTTAAGCCACACATTCATTTCTCTAATCTTATTTGCCCTATGCCAATTTGCAAGTGGCTCAGGTAATAATCCAGAGATTATTAACCTTGAGTTTCTGCTTCTTAAGTTGTTGCACCAGCTCCTCATACTGACTATGCAGAACCTCCTTGTCCTGCCTATGTCGTTGGTACCTACGTAAACCACGATGACTGGATCCTCTTCCTCCCAGTGTAAGTTCCTCTCCAGGCCTGAGCAGATGTCCCAAATCCTGGTACTGAGCAGGCAACATAGCCTTCTGGACTCTTGCTCTTTGCTGTAGAGAACAGTGTTAATCCCTCTTACTACACTGTCCCCTACTACCACTACATTCCTTTTTGCTCCTCCTACTTGAATGGCGTCCTGTACCACTATCAGTTAGCTCATCCACCCTGCAGCCCCCACTCTCATCCAAACAAACTGGAAGAACCTCAAACCTGTTGGGCAATCGCAAAGGCTGAGGCTACTGCATTCCTGCCCTCCGGCTCCCCTTACCATCTCAGCTGCAGACACACACCAGCATTGAAAGACCTGTACCTGAAATCATACATTGTAATTAAGTAAGACAATAAATAGTGTTTGTATTGAATCCGAATATAAAGCCTGTAGTTGTCATTTAAAGAAGAATTAAGAACATGGCACAACACTACAATTGGGACCTTCTGACTGCATGTTTTTCATCAGCAGCTAGTGGGCCCTTATTGCCTCCAAGTATCCTGAGAGTGGTTATGAATTTTTAAAAAAAGACATCTATCCTTTTTGCTTTGGCCTGCTCCTGGGATCTCTGGGATGAGAAGTCAGGAACCCATCTCTCCTCATTCACATAGCTGCAATGAGCCAATACCTACTGCAATCCCCCTTGCCTGCCACCACAACCTCCCACCATCTCACTTTTGGGAAGCCCCAGAAGTTCCAGGGTAACATAAAGAGGGAAGAGACCTGGAAAGTGGATCCCTGGTTCTTTTTCTTATTTTTGTATTTCTCAGGGATGAAGGTTAGGAAGATTGACCTTCATATCCCATGGTGATGACAGAATGTGCTATATCGTTGATGCATGCCAAACTTCTAGTTAAGTGGCATTTAGAGATTTTATGTTAGAAAACCAAAGTTTTACAGTGAAACTGAAAAGATAACTGTATAACAATTGCCTTGTAGTGCACTTTTGGGATGAGTGCCACACTATGATTTTTGTCGTGTGTTTAATGTATTCTTTATGTTGTCTGACGCAACATAAATGAGATATGTGGAGTCCAGTTTGTTTGAGATCTCAAACAGGTTCATTACAGCTAAACTATTATACAGTACAGAGCTAACTATTTACAGAACCTTACTCTGGGTGTTACAGTTGCAGAGTGACTCTAGCTTCGAGTCACATGATTATGTCCTGGTACTTAGCTCATTAGCATACCGAGATCTTAAAGGGACATCATTCTTAAAGGCGATTGCACAATATCCCCTTTCTTTTCAAAGATGAGTGTCTCATGTTGCAATTAAAATACACGAAATTAGATAACATCAAAATTATTTACACATCGATAGAGATTATGAAATTTCACGTGCAGTAGCTTAAGAATCCATTTATTGTCTTGGTTTGATAACTTATGCTCGGAGAATTTGCATCTTGGATGCTGCTGTTTTTTCTGAGGTTTCTCCCTTTCTGCATTCAGTTTTTGTTGCTTTGCCTTCAGTCTGCTCATATACTCTGCTGCTTTTCTCAAGATGACAACTTTTGAGACCTTGTCATTCTCGGAACGTTCTGGCATCTTCTCTCAAAGAGCTAACAGACAATGCTTCAACTCATTGCTCCTCTGCCTCTTCAGGGCATTGCATGTCCTTCACCTTTCCTCATATTCCACGTCTGAAGACCTGGGGCTCCAGTTTGAGGACTTGTTGGGGGAGGAGGACTTGGCCTTATGGAGATACCTGTCCGTTCTGGCTCATTTTGGTGCTGTCAGTTTTCTATTGAGCAGATGTGAAAGCGTGGCAGAGTTGTGCTGTTGTTGTGTTTCCAGACTGCACCGTTTGATACTGGCCAGAGTCTGCGAGCGGGTTCCAGTCCTTAGAGATTTCCTCTTGGCAATGCCAGCCTTTGATTCTCAGTAGTGACAAGGTCAATCTCATCTTCTGTGTCACTGGAGCGTGAGGAAACACTGTCTGTTGACAAAGAACTTTCACCATCTGAGTTTGGATCTTCATTCTCTTGGTGTGGCATCTCTGAGAAGGGTCTGATCTCCAAACCAGAACTACTGAGATCCTGGAGAAACTGTGACTCAATACGGGTACCCTTGGTCTCTTCTGGTGTAATTGGTACCTTGGTGACCTCGTGGATAGTCATGATGTTGAGGTCCTTAAACGCTGGCAGTCTTGCTACTGCTAGTTCACTCACGTCTACCAGGTAGAATATTAGTTTCCATGCCGACTTGCAATAGCTACATTGCATTGTTAGTGTTCCACCACAAGGGATGGGTGACCAATTGTATGCAGATAACATAGCAACATAGGAGTGGGAGTAGACCATTCAGCCCTTCGAGGCTGCTCCACCATTCTAGATCATTGCTGATCACCTACCTCAATGCCATATTCCCGCACTATCCCCCTATCCCTTGATGTCATTAGCAACTAGAAATCTATCTTGAACTTACTCAGTGACAGAGCTTCCACCACCCTCTGGAGCAAAGAATTCCAAAGATTCACCACCCTCTGAGTGAAGAAGTTCCTCCTCATCTTAGTCCTAAATGGCTTGCCCTTTATTCTGAGGAGCAAGATTTGTTTGCTCTTGTACTCAAATGCTCTTGCGATAAAGGCTAACATACCATTTGCCATCCTAATTGCTTGCTGCACCTACATTCTATCTTTTAGTGACTTATGAACAAGGACACCGAGGTCCCTTTGGACATCAACACTTTCCAATCTCTCACCATTTAAAAAATACTCTGCACCTTTGTTCCTCCTAACAAAGTGGCCTCCTTGTCTCGAGAGACAATGGGTAAGTGCCTAGAGGTGGTCAGTGGTTTGTGGAGCAGCACCTGGAGTGGCTATAAAGGTCAATTCCAGAGTGACAGACTCTTCCACAGGTGCTGCAGATAAAATTGGTTGTCAGGGCTGTTACACAGTTGGCTCTCTCGTTGCACTTTTTCTGTCTTTTTTTTTTCCTGCCAACTGCTAAGTCTCTTCGACTCACCACTCTTTAGCCCCGCCTTTATGGCTGTTCGCCAGCTCTGGCGATCACTGGCAACTGACTCCCACGACTTGTGGTCAATGTCACAGGACTTCATGTTGCGTTTGCAGACGTCTTTAAAGTGGAGACATGGACAGCCGGTGGGTCTGATACCAGTGACGAGCTCGCTGTACAATGTGTTCTTGAGGATCCTGCCATCTTCCATGCGGCTCACATGGCCAAGCCATCTCCAGCGTCGCTGGCTCAGTAGGATGTATATGCTGGGGTTGTTGGCCATCTTGAGGACTTCTGCGGTGGAGATACGGTCCTGCCATCTGATGCCAAGGATTCTCTGGAAACAGCGAAGATGGAATGAATTGAGACGTCGCTCTTGGCTGACATACATTGTGCAAGCCTCGTTGCCGTAGAGCAAGGTATTGAGGACACAGGCTTGAAACACTTGGACTTGTGTGTTCCGTGTCAGTGCACCATTTTCCCACACCCTCTTGGCCAGTCTGGACATAGCAGCGGATGCCTTTCCCATGCGCTTGTTTAATTCTGCATCGAGAGACAGGTTACTGGTGATAGTTGAGCCTAGGTAGGTGAACTCTTGAACCACTTCCAGAGCATTGTAGCCGATATTGATGGATGGAGCATTTCTGACGTCCTGTCCCATGATGTTCATTTTCTTGAGGCTGATGGTTTGGCCAAATTCATTGCAGGCAGCCGCAGTCCTGTCTGAGTCTCTGCAGACACTCTTCTGTGTGGGATGTTAATGCAGCATCTTCAGCAAAGAGGAGTTCCCTGATGAGGACTTTACGTACTTTGGTCTTCGCTCTAAGCCGGGAAAGCTTGAACAACCTGCCATCTGATCTTGTGTGGAGGAAATTTCCTTGTTCTGAAAACTTGAATGCATGTGAGAGCAGCAGTGCGAAGAAGATCCCAAACAGTGTAGGTGCCAGAACACAGCCCTGTTTCCCACCATTCAGGATAGGAAAGGGGTCTGATGAGGCACCGCTATGCTGAATTGTGCCTTTCATATTGTCATGGAATGAGGTGGTGATACTTAGTAGCTTTGGTGGACATCCGATCTTTGCTAGTAGTCTGAAGAGACCATGTCTGCTGACGAGGTCAAAGGCTTTGGTGAAATCTGTGAAAGCAAAGTACAGGGGCATCTGTTGTTCGTGGCATTTCTCCTGTAGCTGGCGAAGGGAGAACAGCATGTCAATGGTGGATCTCCCTGCTCGAAAGCCGCACTGTGTCTCAGGGTAGACACGCTCAACCAGCTTCTGAAGTCTGTTTAAAACGACTCAAGCGAAGACTTTCCCCACTATGCTGAGCAGGGAGATTCCACGGTAGTTGTTGCAGTCACCACGGTCACCCTTGTTCTTACAGAGGGTGATGATATTGGCATCGCGCATATACTGTGGTACTGCTCCCTCATCCCAGCACAGGCAAAGCAGTTCCTGGAGTGCTGAGAGTATAGCAGGCTTGGCACTCTTGATTATTTCAGGGATAATTTCAGGGGCTTTTCCACTGGCTAGAGATTCAATGGCATCACTGAGTTCCAATTTTGTTGGCTGTTCTTCCAGCTCATCCATGACTGGCAGAGACTGGGCTGCAATTGAGGGCGGTATCAGTGACAACATTTTCCCTGGAGTTCAGTTCTAGGTAGTGCTCCACCCAGCGGTCCATTTGCTTGTGTTGGCCACTGATCGTGTGCCCTGATTTAGACTTGAGGGGGGGGTGATCTTCATGATGGTTGGCCCAAAAGCTCTCTTAATGTCATCATACTTTTTTTTTATTATTCATTCATGGGATGTGGGCGTCACTGGCTATGCCAGCATTTATTGCCCATCCCTAATTGCCCTTCAGAAGGTGGTGGTGAGCTGCCTTCTTGAACCGCTGCAGTCCATGTGAGGTAGGTACACCCACAGTGCTGTGAGGAAGGGAGTTCTAGGATTTTGACGAAGCGACAGTGAAGGAATGGCGATATAGTTCCAAGTCAGGATGGTGTGTGACTTGGACGGGAACTTGCAGGTGCTAATGTTCCCATGCATCTGCTGCTCTTGTCCTTCGAGGTGGTAGAGGTCGCAGGTTTGTAAGGTGCTGTCTAAGGAGTCTTGGTGCGTTGCTGCAGTGCATCTTGTAGATGGTACACACTGCTGCCACTGTACATCGGTGGTGGAGGGAGTGAATGTTTGTGCATGGTGTGCCAATCAAGCAGGCTGCTTTGTTCTGGATTCCTCTGATGTTTCCGGTGTCGGAGGCCAGCTAAATATGACTGCATAGGTGTTGCCTGTAGTCATTTGCACAGCGCCTGGCTGTTCTTTGTGCAGCGCTTCTGGCTACTTTAAGTGTTACGGATGTTAACTCGCTGGGGGCTTTCTTGTAGTTCAACAGTGCAGTTCGCTTAGCTTCCAGCTCTTCAAAGTGAGATTGAAACCAGTCTGCGTTCTTCTCACGTTTGCCAAAGGTGTTCATAGCTGAGTCATAGATGGCTTCTCTGATGCGGGCCCAGTTCGTCTCTGCATCCCCTGCAGGAATGTTTTGAAGGGCTTTTTCAAGTGAATTTAGAAACTTATGTAACAGCTGTGGATAAGAAATTCTGTTGCTGTTGATGCACGGGCGGCCCTTCTGCTTGGAGTGATGTAGCTTCTTTGGTTTGAGTCTTACTTTGCTGCACACCAGGGAGTGGTCGCTGTCTCAGTCTGCACTTTGGAAGCTGCGTGTGATTTGGACACTGTTTATCGAGGCTCGCTTTGTGACAATGAGGTCCAGCTGGTGCCAACGACGTGATCTTTGGTGTCTCCATGAAACCTGGTGACAAGGTTTCGTATGAAAGAACAAGTTGGTGATGCAGAGGTTGTGATAGGTACACAACTCCAACATTCTCTGTCCATTCCCATTCATCCTTCCAATGCCATAGTGCCGAAGGCAGGAGGGCCATGAGTCATGGTCGGCCCCAACCCTGGCGTTAAAGTCCCCCAGCAGGAACAAATGTTCGGTATTAGGAATGCTACTAATGATATTATGGAGTTCCTCATAGAACTGGTCTTTAACTTCAGGTGGGGAGCAGAGTGTTGGAGCATAGATGCTGAGTAGGTGTACTGGACCAGAGGCGGTGAACAGTCGGATGGACGGTATGTGTTCTGAGCCATTTGAAGATGGATCTATCATGCTGAGCAAAGAGTTTCTGATGGCGAAGCCCACTCCATGCTGTCTTGGTTCTTCAGGATCCCTACCCTGGCAGTAGAACTTGTAGTCTTGCTCTCTTAGAGATCTGCTCGCAGGGAGGCGTGTCTCCTGAAGTGCTGAAATGTCCACATTCAGTCTACTGAGCTCGTCGTTAATGATAGCAGTCTTCTGAGAGTCATTGATTTCTGTAAGGTCTTCCAACAGGCCAGGACACAGTTCTGATGTTCCAACTTGCAAAACGAAGGGCTGGTACCTTCTTTCCTTTTTTTGTCGTGCTGTTTGGTGCAGTGTTACAGTCCACTTGTCGGGCAATGACCCTGAGCTCCAAGCACCCATTGAAGCAGGTGGACTGTGGTGGGACAGAACCTTTCTGACCGGGGGCTGCCCGGTTTGAGGCGGGTGGTAGCTGTCCAGTGAGATGTGATGACCTCTCCCACCGACAAAGGCAACCCATGGCGCCCAATCTCTATGCCAATTGAGCTGGACTTATAACCCGTAACTGCTGCCTTCCGTGTTGTTTTGGTCGCTGTGAGGTGACTATGGAGTGACCTCTCCATGGCGCATGCCTGGGCAGAATGTATGGAGGTTGTGAGCTGCCTAAGCGTCAAAACCCCCTCTCGGCCTTCCTAGTGGGGTCCAAAGGAGTGCAGAGCACAACGTTTGGCACTGGTATGGTTGCAGGAACTGCCGGAAACAATGCAAAGGTGACACATGACCGACTTGGGCGTTCCGCTCCGGATTTTCTGTTAGGGTTTACTCTCTTAGCCTTGGTCTCTCCCGAGATGCCCACAAGGTAGTGGGGTTGTTAGCTCCTATCCCTGAGCAGGGTCCCTAACAAGTAAACTCTGTGATTTCATGGAGGGAGAGGGAAGGGGGAAGGGGGTGCGAGGAGGGAGGGGAGGGAACAAAGTGGATAACCTCTCACTTATCCACATTATATTCCATCTGCCCTCTTCTTGCCAACTCGCTCAGCCTGTCCAAATACCCTTGAAGCCTCTTTGCATCCTCCTCATAACTCTCATTCCCACCAAGTTTCGTGTCATCCGCAAACTTGGAAATATTACAATTGGTCTCCACATCCAAATCATTGATATAGATTGTGAACAGCTGGGGCCCAAGAACTGATCCTTCAGGTACACCACTGGTCACAGCCTGCCAATCTGAGAATGACCCATTTATTCCTACTCTCTTGTTTTCTGCCTGTTACCCAATCCTCAATCCGTGCTAGTGTATTACCCCCGATCCCATGCACTTTAATTTTGCTTACTAACCTTCAATGTCGGACTTTATCAAAAAGCCTTCTGAAAGTCCAAATACACCACATCCACTGGTTCCCCCTTAACCACTCTGCCAGTAACATCCTCAAAAAACTCTTAACAAGTTTGTCAAACATGATTTCCCCCTAACAAATCCATGTTGACCCTGCTCAATCAAACCATTATTTTCTAAGTGTCCAGTAATCACATTCTTTATAACAGATTCTAGTATTTTCCCTACTACCGCGTCAGGCTAACAGGTATGTAGTTCACTGTTTTCTCTCTCCCTCCTTTCTCAAACAGTGAGGTTACATTTGTAACCTTCCAATCTGCAGGCACCATTGCAGAATTTATAGCATTTGGAAAGATGATCAGTGCATCCACCATCTCTGTAGTCATCTCTTTTAACACTCTAGGGTGAAGGGATTTGTCAACTTTCAGTCCCATTAATTTCTCCAATACTACTTTTTTTTTTAACTAATCCTAATTTCTTTCACTTCCTCATTCTCACTAGATCTTTGGATCTCAGGTATTTCAGGGAGACCTCTTGCATCTTCCTCTGTGAAGACAGACACAAAGTAATTATTTAGCTTCTCTGCCATTTCTCTATTTTCCATTATAAATTCTCCTGTCTCTGCCTGTAATGGACTCACATTTGTCTTTGCCAATTTTTTCCTTTTTACATACCTATAGAAGCTTTTATAATCCATATTTATATTTCTTGCTAGTTTACATTCATATTCTATTCTCTCTTTCTTTATCAATTTCTTGGTCCTCCTTTGTTGGATTCTAAAATTCTCCCAATCCTCTGGCTTACGACTTTTTTTGGCAACTTTATAAGCCTCCCCATTTGATCTAATACAATCTTTAACTTCCTTTGTTAGCTACAGCTGACTCGGGTTTCCCTATTGGGTTCTTTTGCCTGAAAGGAATATGTTTTTTTGAAAACCATGCATTAATTCTTTAAATACTAGCCATTGCCTATCTACCGTTAAACCTTTTCATGTATTTTTCCAGGTCACCATGGCCAGCTTGCTCCTCATACCTTCATAATTGCCCTTGTTTAGATTTAAGACCCTAGTTTCAGATTGAACAACATCTTTTTCAAACTTAATGGAAAATTCTATCATACAATGGTCACTTTTCCCTAAAGGTTCATTTACCACCAGATTATTAATTAACCCTTTCTCATTGCATAATACTGGATCCAAAATAGCCTGTTCCTTGTTCGTTCCTCAACATATTGCTCCAGAAAACCATCTTGGACACATTCCAGGAATTTTTCTTCTTCAGCATTGGTGCTCATTAGATTTACCCAATCTATATGTAGATTGAAATCACCCATGATTACTGCATTGTCCTTGCTACATGCACTTCTAATTTCCTGATATAGACCATGCCCCACAGTACCCCACTATTGTTTGGTGACCTATAAACCACTCCTACCAGTAATTGTTGCCCCTTGCTGTTTCTTATCTCCACCCAAATAGATTCTACATCCTGTTCTTTCAATCGAAGATCCTCTCTCACTAATGCACTGATCCCATTCCTTATTATCAGCACTACCCCACCTCCTTTTCCCTTTTGCCTGTCCTTTTAATCTTTTAATATTCAGTTCCCAGTCTTGGTCACCCTGCAGCCACGTCTCCGTAATGGCAATTAAATCATACCTGTTTACTTCTACTTCTGCCATGATCTCACCTACCTTGTTGCGAATGCTACGTACATTCAGATAGAGTGCCTTTAATTCTGCCTTTTTAACATTATTCTATATTTTGACCCTAGTTGGTTCTAGCATTTGTTTCTGCTGATTTCCACTTTCATTCACAGCTGTTGTACTTCCCATAACCAGTTTTGTTCTTCTCCTATCTGAATTGCCTTGCAGGTTCCCAACCCCCTGACAAGCTAGTTTAAACCCTCCCCAACAGCACTTGCAAATCTGCCCGCGAGGACATTAGTCCTGGTCCTGTTAAGGTGTAACCCGTCCATCTTATACAGGTCCCACCTGCCCCAGAACCAGTCTCAATGCCCCAGGAATCTTAAATCCCTCCCTCCTACACCATTTTTCCAGCCAGGTGCTCATTTGCTCAATCTTCCTCTTTAGCATGGGGTACTGGGAGTAATCCTGAGATTATTACTGCCTTAGATGTCCTGCTTTTCAATCTCCTTCGTAGCTCCCTAAATTCTGCTTTCAGGACCTCATCCCTCTTTCTACCTATGTCATTGGTGCCAATGTGAACCACAACTTCTGGCTGTTCACCCTCCCCTGAAAGAATGTCCGGCAGCCGTTTCGTGACATCCTTGATCCTGGCACCAGGGAGGCAAAATACTTTCCTGGAGTCATGTCTCCAGCCACAGAAACACCTGTCTGTTCCCCTATCAAATCGCCTACCACTATTGCCCTTCCACTCTTCTCCCCTCCACCCCACCCCCAACGCCCCACCACCTGTACAGCTGAGCTACTTGTGGTGTCACAAACTTGGTTTTTGTTACATTCCTCTGACGGACCATTGCTCTCACCAGTATCCCAAATGGAAAACTGGTTAGTGAGTGAGATAGACTCAGAGAAGTCCTGCACTACCTTCTTTGTCTTTCTAGACTGCCTAGTGGTCACCCATTCCCTCTCTGTCAGCACGCTGTTAATCTGCGGTATGACCACTTTGTTAAACTTGCTATCCACATAGTTTTCAGCTTTGTGGATGCAACACAGTGACTCCAACCTCCGCTCAAGTTCCAAATCGTGGAGCTCAAGTTTTTGCAGCTGGAGGCATGTGATGGTCTACGCCACGTGAAGTGTCCATGACTTCCCCACATGTCACAGAATGGGCATTCCATACAGCTGAGCTGTCCTGCCATGCCTTAAGCTTGCTTTCAGATTATTAACTTTAAACTGGAGACCAGAAAGTAAAATTACTCACCAATCAGCTCCTTCTGTGTGTATAAGGTAGGTACTCAAGAGTTCAAGAAAAAAAACTTCTACCTTCTACCTTTTTCTATAATCCAATTATTAACCCATCTTTCCTAAAAGTATTGAATGGGTCAAGCTCTTTACAAACAAACACTAGGTACTCACCAACCAATCAACTTACAACTTTGCTCTCACGTCATGGATTTTTTTCAAACTCAGTGCGCACTGATTCCAAGGAGCTCCCAATGTGCACCTCTCTGACTCCCAGGTAAGTGTGAGCCTCAAGCCTCGGCTCCGATTTATATCCTCCCGCTCCAGTCTGCTTCCACACAGGTCTGCCACCTCTCCGACTCCCAGGTAACTTGGCTGTTGTCAGTTATATCATTGATTTCCAAAGACCTCGGTACATATCTTTCAGGATCCAGACTGGTAGGATATTTGCACTAGCTCCAGTGTCAATCTTGACCCTGAGTGTATGTTTGCCAGCTTTCTTTGGGCACATAATGTTAATAGTGGTGAAAGCTTCCAATTGTTTGACTTCATCAACATGATGTGTCAGGTTCACAATGTGAAACACTTGTTCACCTTTTGGCTGAGAATTGCTTCTCTCTGAGCCTTGTCATAGGTCTGTTTCGCTGTGGACTTTGTGTATCGGCTTGTGTTTACGCAGGTTTCTGGAGCTTTCCTTGCTGCTGTGACTCTGTTTTCTGTTTGTTTGTGACCTACTGTGACTTCTGGCTGCGTCTCTGGATGCAGATTTATTGCATAGGTGGGCCCAGTGTCCTTTTGCACCGCACGCCTTGCACAGGCCTTGAAATGCAGGACAACTTTGTGGTGAGTGGGACAGACTGCACATACCACACAGCCTGCATGCTCTTTTCGACCTGGTTATGGCGCCGATACTGTTGGCTGCACCTAGTGCTTGCAGATGATGTTGTTCAGCTACAATGCCTTCGTATTTCCTGCCATCTTCTTGCAGTGCATCAATGCTGTGACCTTTCTTTTTTGCCCAAGAGTTCTTTCTGAAATGCTTCAATTGGTGTTGAGACAATCACCAGCTCCAATAGTCACTCTGACAGCTCAGTTTCTGAGAAATCGCAGATTCGTTGCCCTTATTATGGCATCTACTGACGAACTGGTCCATTGATTCCTGTGACTGTTGCCTGTAGGACATCAATTCCAGGTGGTGAATTCTAAAATTCACTCGTACTCAGAGCTGATCTTCTAGCACTTTCCATATCTTTGCAGGATCCTTCTGGTGCTCTTCAGATAAGCCATGAGACACTGATGCTGTGCAATCCCTCATTTCCAATTGGTATTGGTATTCTTACAGCCTGTTTCTACAATGACTTGGTCTATAAAGCATGACTGCGTTCTTTGTTTAAACAGTTAGAACTCAGATTGGATATCCATGGCCTTCCAGTTCATGCTTGGAAATTTGGTATCTATCTTCCTGTTGTTCTTTTGCTTAAAACTTGTTCTATGACTCTGCATTGTTTTCCCCTTTAAGAAACTCTCTGTTACTTAAACTAGTTGCTTAGGTTGAGAGGAGCAGGTGTTTTGCAGTGCGCTGTATTTATCTTGCTTGTAGCACTTATGTCTGTTTGTTTACACAGCCGTTCACTAGGCAGTTCAGTTGCTTTTTTTTGCTAGAGTTTGTTTATGTTCTTCAGGCTCAAGTGGTTTAATGTGTTTTTTATAGCTGTGCCTTCATGAATGAAAGCTCTTATTCATGCTTGAGTGGTTGAATGGATTTATTCTTGATAAGCAAGGGGATGAAAGGTTATTGGGGGTAGGTGGAAATGTGGAGTAATCAGTTCAGCCATGAACTTATTGAATGGCAGAGCAGGCTTGAAGGGCCAAGTGGCCTACTCCTCCTAATTTGTCTGTTTGTATTTATAAGCTTTGGTTGCATGGACGAAGGCTCTGCAATGATCGGAGGATTACTGCGCTTTTTGCTATCGGGCACCTCCTGTAATGGTACTGACCTCAATCAGCCTGGGTGAGGAGTTGGGTCATCCCCGAATTTTTTTTACATGGACCTTTTGGAAAAAAAAATCATTTTTTAAGCACTTCAGAGCGTTTTCTTTTTAACTGGGAATCCTCGACTGTTGGCACAATGACTCAGCTGATTTACTTGCAGCCTGTCATTCTGTGCTCTGTCTGCTACAGCTGGAGGTAAGTCCTTTATTCTGTCCACTTTTTGGGCCAGTATTTCTGTTGACTTTTCTCTCCAGTGGCTGTAGGAAAGGTTGTTTTCAAAGCTGTTTGACCTGTGTCCTTCAACTTATACTTTGTCTTCTCAACACAGCTGCCACCATGTAATGTGTTCTTGATGTCGTCTGCTGCAACATAAATGAGATGCATGGAGTCCACTTGGTTGAAGGTCTCAAAAAGGTTGAATACAGCTAAACTATTGTAGAGTACAGAGCTAACTATTTACAGAACCTTACTCTGGATGTTACAGTTGCAGAGTGACTCCAGCTTCGAGTCACATGACTATGTTGTGGTACTTGGCTCATTAGCATACTAAGATCTTAAAGGGACATCACCCTTAAAGGCGATCACACAATGGGCCCTAAAAGTTCAAATTAAAATCATTTGTGTAACATGTTCCTTCAAATACTGTAAAATTTTATACACAAGTTGGCTTTTATGTAGGGTTTCAGAATTTGAAAATTTAGTTGTAGCCTATGTTGCATGCTAAAAAAGAAAAGAAACCCTCTAGATTCTGGTTCACCAGTATATGAAAAACCTTTTAAATTTTTTGACAGATATAAAAGGGGATGCAACGTTTTAATGGGTGGGATGAGTGTATGATTTTGCAATAATGCAAGTAAAATCATCTCATTTGTCCAATTGATAAATGTACAAATATAAACTTTTGCTTCGCTTTTCTAACAAATACAAACCTAAGTGGAAACCTAGAATAGTAGTATTAACCTGTAATCAGCAATTTTTAAAGTTATAAGCCTGAGTGTGATTACTGAATGTCATTTCACCTTCATTTTAAACCTATGAAAACCTTGGTTATCACTTGACAAACTGAAACAGAAAGAGCTAAACAGCAGAGTGAATGCTTCATCAAGAATACTCATTCTGAGTGATGAATGCGGCTAAACACACATTTGTCCGTAAAACTCTGAGTGGATGAGCATCATTAAGCATGAGAAATAGGTGTAGCATGCTGAGAAGAGTGGAGCAAACAGATGTTGTGAATTTAAGCAGGAATTGTTCATACAGTAGTCCATAGTTAATACAAATACATTTGAAGGTGATCCTTTCTTGTTAATAAGCATAAGCAGAGGAGATATAATAACACTGCTACACTATGTGTTCAGGACATAGAAGTTGCATTCATCATCCTTTCAGCTTTTAAAAGTGCAACATGCAGTTTAGGTGGCAATCAATTGTATGCATTTTCTGTTTAATTTGTGTGCAAACTACACAGCATTTTTTTGAAGAAAAGTAGTGCGGATGTTGATGCATATTTGTGAAGTACACTGTTATTTTTGAATATGATAAAAGTCACGTTTGCAGTTTGAAAGCAAGATTATTGAACAATAAGCAATCTTTTCAGTGTAGAATAATATCTTCAGTGCACAGAACAGTCCATACTACCAGAAGATTCAATGGGCCTTTTAATATATTAGACAAGTTAAGGTTGGAGAATACAATTTTCACATCAATTTCAACTAAAAAGTGTTGATTCTATGTCTGGTTCCAATACTGGGGCAATATTGGCAACATACCTCTTCAAACTATCTGTTAACATGGATCAGAACGCAAAACAGAGAAATAAAATTTTGTAGTATTAGCTCTATGTTTACCATCTACACTATTTCACAATGAAATGCCACCACGGTCTTAAAGACCATCTAATGTGGACTGACCAGCTATCTGCACTAATTGCCTAATGTTTCTTAGCCACATTGGTAATGACTGCTGAAAGACCATCCCAGAATGGATCATAGCAGATAAGCTGCACTCTATGAAATATGTTTTTTTAAACTATGCAATTGTGTAAAGATTGTGCAGTGTTGTGATTTACATGAGTTGCTGGGCAGCTTCAATCTAATATCCCTCTAGTTGCATAGGAAATCTTAAAATATGTACATGAAGTGATGTATCACTGTGAAATGTTTTAATGATCTCCTGTCCTAACAGTAATCTTTTTTATACAGTACCTTTTTAATATAGTTATGTATTATTAAAAAGGAATGTGAGATGCTTTCAGAATATTGGGACTTTTGCTTCTGGCAGTATATAGTTTCAGTATGATTCAAATGCATCATGTTCATTTACTTATTTATTACTTATTTTGAACATTCTTTGATTAAAATTGGTTTTATAGTGCAGAAAGCATATACCATTAGAATAATAAAGACTTTGCTGTGGTGTTGAAATACTTCCTTTGCCATTATACATAAGACTAATCATTTCATGATTATAGGCATCAAGCAATTTGGATTATGTGCAGCTGCAAGCTGCATCCCCAATTTTTTAAACACAATCTAATGTTTGTTCAAACAGGCTTTTGCGAAAAGCAAAATTAACTGTACAACACAGAATATATATTAAATTTTTCAAAAACTATTAGGAGAGGAGCACTCCATCCCCCCAACCCCTCTTCAAATGGCAGCTCTATTTATCATTTAGTCCAACATTAACCTGGTTGAGTTTTATCACCGGCACTTGGAATTTGCTTTCTGGAACCAATGGAATGCTCATCAGCTTTTCAACAGCAGATCTTTTTGAAATGTTCTGTTGAGGGGTAAATTTAAGCAAACTTAAAAGATAAATTTTACTCATCAGAGGGGCTTTTTTGGTGAATACCAATGTCTGCTGAAGGATTTGAAATTGTTCCCACCTCACTTGATTTCCTCAGTTTTAGATTTTAGACTTTTTTTTTTCTATTATAGGAACTTCCAATTTCTGGCACTCAGCATGATTGAGAGAGTTTTTTAAAAAGGTGTTTTGGCTACAGATACAGCCCATATTATGGACTTACAATACACTTTTATTACAACGGGAAGTTGCCTTATAAAAGCAGTGGTGATCTTCACTGGCTGTAGACCACTATTCATAAACTCCTTTAAAAATGTTTTAAGGCATTTTCCTATCCTGGTGTCTGGGTCCAAAAGTATTGTATCACATGAACTAGTTATTCATGAACTACTTTGCTATTTCTCTGATTTAGCTGCATGAGTTATGGTTGTGAGGGCAACATCTGGGTGAGAACAAACCTTTCCTGAACCTCCTGACACATTTTGCTAAATTAGGACCGAACATTTAAAAGATACTGTACAGTTGGAAAGGCCTAAAAAAGAACACCATTTACCCACCACCAATGACCCTTTTTTTTAATGACCATGAATGGTATATATAAAATATATCAACTCAATCCAGTACCTTGCTATAGCTTTTACACAAAATGAGCACAATTTAATTGTAGGTGGTTAGCTATTGAATGTACAATTTGGCAATATACAGTCCACAGAGTTGTTCCCAATTTAAACGTGTTTTATGTATTTTCATTAGGAGTAACCTAATTTGTTTCAGAATATGCCCACTA
Source organism: Heterodontus francisci (assembly GCF_036365525.1). Classification (NCBI taxonomy): domain Eukaryota; kingdom Metazoa; phylum Chordata; class Chondrichthyes; order Heterodontiformes; family Heterodontidae; genus Heterodontus; species Heterodontus francisci. The sequence goes on along the minus strand of NC_090412.1, from coordinate 13,854,044 downwards.
ACATGCAATACTTTCACATCCCCAGGTCCCTTGCCATTCTGTATATGCCTTAATACGATTTACTGTACAGCAAATGAAAAATATAGGCTTCAACTGCCTGACAACAGGTGCTAGTTACATGAGCAGGCTCTATTTGTTACCCAGTCTCTTATTCTCATTTGCAGCACAATGAATTGCATTTAGGAGAGCACTGACTGCTAAGGGGTCTTGACATGTTCTTATTGATTTGCATAGGTTATATGCATGTAATCCTGTTTGTAGTCAAATTGTAGCTGAAGTAAATTCAAGCCACTGCCACTTGTTTGGAGAAAATTGCAGTTATCACAAGGGGATCCAAGATGGAGTGGGGCTGGGTAAAAATGACTTGCAGCCCGTTGGAGTCTTGGGGCTTCTATTAAGATTTATAGGCTATAGGATTCTTTAGACATGCTTAAACATTATTCATCGTAAACCCTCTCCATCTTTTATTATGTATGAAAACTGACAGTTTTGGGAAAGAGAGCAGCTTAAAGTTTCAGTTTTAAAATTTACCGTAAAGATGCTAGTTTACCCTCTGACCTTTTATGGCAGATTTTTTAACAAACATTTGTCATGTACAACTTATATTTACAACAACAACTTATATTTCTATAGTGGTTTTAACATAATAAAATATCAAAAGGTGCTTTACAGGAGCATTATAAAACAAAGTATGACACCGAGCCACAAAAGGAGATAGTGGGCTGAAATTTAAGGGGTCATTCAAGACAAGGGCGAGGGGGGGCACAAAGTAGGGACAGAAGACATCGACCAGGAAGTCCAACGTCGTTGCATCCCTTCTGGATTTTACTGTTGGTGGCCGACACGGAGGGCAGACTTCTCTCATTCACAAGGCGAGAATCCAATTAGGGTACTTAACCCAATACATGCCAGGTGAATGGAGGCAACCATGAGGCAGGAGCTCAGTGTTGGCTTCTCTGGGAAGCCATCGGGTGAGGCAGCGTAGCTTGGCAGGCAGAGTGGGGGGGGCACTGGGAAGCTGTAAGGAGTGGGGGATAATGTGCTAACACTGCAGGGGCACCATACCAGTGTAGTATTGGAGTAGTGCCATCTCATTGAAGGTAAGAAGTAAGGGATGGGGGGGGGGGGGGGGCGGTGGGGGAAAGGTCTGTTTGTCCCGAAGCCCTTGCACTCAGGGAGAGGCCATCTCTCAAGAGCCTCATTAACCCTGGCTTTGAGGCCTCCATGGAGGAGGAGGAGGAGCAGAGAGGGGGGGGAGGTTCAGGCATGGGCAGGGGAAGGCCAGCAACTTGGGGGTCCACAGGAGGGCCAGCCTCAGGATGGGATGCTGAAGAAGGAAGCAGAGGGGTACACCAACAAGCTCTGGCGTGCAGAGAAAGATATACTCCAGAGAGGGTCTACCGGCTGTGGATCAACTACCTGCAGATGTCTGAGCGGCAGTGGTTCTGAAGATTGCGCCTCTCCAGGGATGCTATCGATGATCTGTGTGCCGTGTTGCAGGATGAGCTGAGGCTCATGGGACTTGGTGGGCACCCAGTGGCAGTGGTACTGAAGGTCATTGTGGCACTAAACCTCTACGCCACCGGATCATTCCTGGGATCAGCTGGAGACATGAGTGGAATCTCCCAGTCTGTGGCGCATCGCTGCATCAAGGAGGTCACTAATGCCCTGTTCAGGAGGGCTGGCGATATGTGCGCTTCTGCACTGATCCAAACCGTCAAGCTGAGAGGGCTATAGGATTTGGGGCCATCGCTGGATTCCCCCAGCTGCAGGGTGTTATCAACTGTACACATGTGTCCATCAAGACTCCCACAGACCAGTCTGCTGCCTTCATTAACCGGAAGGGCTTCCACTCCCTCAATGTACAAATGGTCTGCGACCACCACAAATGGATCTCGCAGGTGTGTGCACAATTAACACCTACATATTAAGGCAGTCCCAGGTGCCAGACCTTTTCTGTGCCCCTGCACACCTTCAGGGATGTATCCTTGGAGATGAGGGCTACCCACTAAGACCATGGCTACTGACGCCTGTGTTGGAACGTACGCACAGATGCAGAGGAGAGGTACAATGCTTGCCATCGGTCAACCTGAGCGACCATTGAGCACGCCATTGGACAGAAGATGAGATTTAGGTGCTTAGACTGATCTGGTGGAGCCTTTCAGTATGTCCCGGCAAGGGTTTCATGCAACCTGGCGCTACAGAGGGGTGAGGCTTTGACCAGTGAGTATATCGTGGAGCAAGATGATGAGGATGTGGAGGAGGATGCTCCCAGGTAGTGCCAGTTGAAGGGCCCCAGGCACAGCAGGAAAGGTGCCATGAGATGCACACCAGGGAGGCACGAGACACCTTTATACATTCATGTTTCCTTTGAGCCTTACCACCTTGTAGAACTGCAACAATAAAGCCTTATCTTCTAAGCAGTCCTGTTGTCACCTCCCTCGTTCTGTACTGCACCACCCAGCTGCACTTTGCACAGTGGAAAGGCTGAAGCATTGAGCGCTCAGAACTTGGTCCCTTGCTTCCAGCCCCTTGGGAGGAAGGGTTCAAATGAATTCCAAAAGGGCATCAACAACAGAAAGGAGCCGTGGTGAGTGAACATCATAAATTTATTCTGCGTCACAACCAAAACCCATTTTTACTGCATCTTCACCCTTGATTCTCTAAGTGCATCTAGGTGCTCTTTTTACGTCTTTTCTGGGTGCTCCTACATGGTGCTCCCCCTGCACTGTCAGCTGAGATGGAGGCAGGCTTCTGACCTTGTTGCCCCCTGGCTTGGGATGGCCTTGGCAGCTGTCCTCTGGCTGTCTGAGGCCTGGAGGGCCCAGCACACTGAGGGGTCTCCTGCAAAGGTGCAAGGACAACCTCAGTTGGCAGGGATGATGGAGGCGCTGGCGTCACTGGAAGAGGGGCTTTGGAGCTACTGTTCACACCGGAGCACCCTGAGACAAACCCCCAGATGCGGCAGGTATCTGCTGCTTCCCCCTTATAAGGAACACTAATACTTCCCTGCTGACTTGAGAGGTGTGTGGACCTGATGGAGACTCCGGGTGTCTCGTCCCCCTCTCTCCTTGCCACTGCTGCATGCAGCTCATGGACAAAGCAATGATGTGCAGGTCTGTGTTTATCTCCAGCAGCCACTGATTGGTCTGCTGGATGTGACTCTCCATGTGAGTTGCCAATCTCTCAATGGAGGAAGCCAGACACACAATCGACAGAGACGGTGCAGCACCCAAGGTCTGGATGGACTCCTCCATCGTCCGTGCTTGTGTATGCATAGCCTCTGGCATCTCTGCCAGATGTTGCCTGACCTCTCGCTGCACTTGCAGCATTTCCTTTATTGTCGCTGACACCAGAGGCACGTCACCAGCCTAGGGCTCAGCATGGTCCTGACGTCCCACAGTTATCCTACTGCCAGTAGCCTGAACTGTCACTGCCTCTGTCAGTTGCTGGGGCGCGTTTACACTGTGCTCACCAGCTTATGTGCCCAAATCTAAATGTGTTCGACTACCCACCGACACGAGAGTATCTGCGCTGATGGAGGGTGCAGTGGAATGATGTGACAGTCGACCCTCTGAGGCTGCTTCCTCCTCCTCAGAGGTGCCCGACTATCCCCCTGCCTCTTGAGCTCCTCTCTCTTGCCATTCAACTTGACCTGCATGAAAAATCATAGACATTGAAGGATTGTCCCAAATGTGGTTCTCCATTGATGTAGTGGGGATCACATGCGCAGCGTGGCTGTTTCACACCAGTTACACCCTTGTGTCTCAGAAGATGCTCACTCACTGTCTTGGGTGGGCAGCTATGGCGTGGCCAACACAAAGATGAACAAAGTTAGTCTCCCACCGGGTAAAAGCCCCAGACCTCTGATAGTCCAGCGAACCATGATGGAGGCACACATATGCCTCCTGCATGCAGCCACTCTCAAGGGCATTGACAGATGGGCACCTTTTACTGAGATGCAGCCTTGACTCGGGCTCCATTTCCGACTCCATAACCCCATTGCCACGGCTGGGTGGTCACTCCCTCTCCACCAAACGCAGTCTCTTGCTCTGACACAATCTCGGTGAAAAGGGTTGGAGCACTCACTTTGGCTGACCAGATCAGGTCATTGACCCTTTTCTGGCACTGGATCCCGGTCCTGGGATCCACGGCTGCTGATCTCCTCCATTATCTCCGTCCATGCTTGCTTGGTCAGGCAGGCTGGTCTCATCCTCCTGTCCCTAGAAAAGAGGACCTCCCGCCTTTCCCTTCCAGCCAGGAGCAGAGTCTGGAGGGAGGCATCACTGAACCGTGGTGCCTCCCAGTGTCTTCCTTCTGCCATTCTGCCTGCAGGCTTCCAATCTGATCCTTGGCACTCCTGAATGCAGGGGCTGTGTCACACCAGGCAGCACTCAATGCAGGGCTGTCAGCCGTTTAAATATGGCGTCTGGAGATTCCATGTCATCACCTGACGCACCTCTGCTGCTGCCTTCCTCCTTTCAGTGGATGGCCCCCATGCCCCCCGAACCTTAATTGGCCAGCAGCCACTTAATTGCATTCGGCCGGCCTCTCATTGCTGCACCTGCTTCTGGTTCCGACTTTGGGACCTGCAGCCTACACAAAAGTTCAGCCCATTAGGTCAGATGCCCAAAAACTTGGTCAAAGAGGTAGGCTTGGTCAAAGAGTGTCCTAAAGGAGGAAAGTGAGGTGGAGAGGTGTAAGAAGTGTATTCCAGAGCTTGGAGCCTCAGCAACTGAAGGCGTGGCCACCAATGGTGAAGCAATTAAGATCAGGGATGCACAAGAGGCCAGAATTAGAGGAGAGCAGATATCTGGGAAGGAGTGCTGAATAAAGAAACCAATAAGATGTAAAACAATTGAACAACAATCTTTTGTGTTTTCCTGGGCACATAATACACACTTATGCTACAGTCAGCATAAACTTGTATTCATTGTGCTTTCACTGTTATCTTTTTGATCTATCTTTCTGCAAAATGTTTAAGGCAAAATTGAAGATTTTGGAATGAAGACTTTTTGTATGTTTATCGCTAAGACGTTCTAAATGTTTATATTCCTAATCCTTAAAGCATTTAAGCATTATAAAGTACACAGCATCTATGGTGACTGGTTGTTTACTCGGCTCTTATTTACTAATGGGATTGAATACAGATCTGTGGCTAACTGCACAAAAGGGCTGGAGGACAAGGGTGCAACATTTGAATATATGTTTTCTTATGTGGCTGAAAATCTATTGATTTTGCAGGTCATAGTGTACAGGTCAAGCGTAAGGTGCCCTCAGAAAATATTTGACATAGCAGCACACATGTAACAAATCATTGAATGCAAAAGATCTTTCACATCAAGTAGTAAGTGTTTAGACCTGAATGCTGTGTAATGATAATTAACTCAGTATTGTACAATATACCAATAAACCTATTTTCAGGTGGCCATTGAATACTGATCTGTTTTCAGATGGTTTATTGGGGGATTAACCTATTGTCATTTTTTGTTCTCCTGTTGCTTTGGGTGTAGTATGCAAGTCAGGGGGCATTCATATTATAACTGTAGCATTGGTGTGAACTGATTTTGCTTCACACCAGCTGAGCAGTTATGGTAAATATAAAGTGAATCCAGAGTTGGAGTCTGACACAGCACCAGAGCAAAGGAGGAGGTAGTCTCACTTGGCTTCATTTTGAGAAGTTTGGACATTTGACACCAATGTACGCTCCACAGTTGGAAAGTAAATCAAGGTCGATGCAAAGTTAAAGCATCTTCCTCAACTTTTCTGTCTCCATTTCTGGGGATAGGTTGTCTTGTATTCATTATAAACCGGCTCCCTTGACTACACTTCCTCACACCCTGCCTCCTGTAATGACTTCATTCCATTCTCCCAGTTTCTCCATCTCCGTTGCATCTGTTCTGATGATGTAAACAGTGCTCCTGATATGTCTTTTTTCCTCAATAGAGGATTCCTCCCCATTGTGGTGGACAGGGTCCTTGACCGTGCCTGATCCATTTCCTGCACTTCTGCCTTCACCCCTTCCCCTCCCTCCCAGAACCACGACAGGGTTCCCCTTGTCCTCACTTTCCACACCACCAGCCTCTGCATGCAAAGGATCATCCTCCACCATTTGCGGCATCTCCATGTGATGTTACCACCAAACACATCTCTCCCCACCCTCCCGCCCCTCCCCCACTCCTCTGTCAGCATTCCGAAGGGACTATTCCCTCCGTGACACCCTGGTCCACTCCTCCATCACACCTGACACCTCATCCTCTTCCCACGGCACCTTCCCATGCAACTGCAGGAGCTGTAACACCTGCCCTTTTAGCTCCTCTCTCTTCACCAAACAAGGCTCCAAACACTCCTTCCAGGTGAAGCAGCGATTTAGTTATACTATTTTCAATTTCATATACTGTATTCACTGCTCACAATGCAGTCTCCTCTACATTGGCGAGAGCAAACGCAGATTGGGCGACCACTTTGTGGAACACCTCCGCTCAGTCCGCAAGCATAAACCAAAGCTTCCTGTTCCTTGCCATTTTAATTCACCGTGCTCTCGCCCACATTTCTGTCCTTGGCCTGCTGCAGTGTTTCAGTGAAGCTCAACACAAGCTCGAGGAACAGCACCTTATCTTCCAATTAGGCACTCTACAGCCCTCTGGACGCAACATTGAGTTCAACAACTTCAGACCATGACTGCCATTTTGATTTTTTTTTAAACCATGTACCAGTCTTAAACTTGTTTTTCATGTTTTTGCTTTCAGACAGAGCTGTTCATTATTCTGCCATTAATACTCTCTCTGGACAGATGCTTTGTCTTTTACTACAGTTATTACTACTCCCTTTGGCTTTTGCTCCATGACATCTTTATCATTTAATCACTCCTGCCCTTTACCCTATCACAGACCTTCTCTTTGTTGTTCTCCTTAACTTGTTCAAAGTCTATTACATTTCTAACCTTTGCCAGTTCTGATGAAAGGTCACAGACCTGAAACGTTAACTCTGTTTCTCTCCACAGATGCTGCCTGATCTGCTGAGTATTTCCAGCACTTTTTGTTTTTATTTCAGATGTCCAACATCTGCAGTATTTTGATTTTATTAAAACAACTTCATACTGATGCTAGGCTTGTAGTATGAATGCACCCTTAGTGGTTTTGGCCATCCACCTGCCTTTGCCCCATATACCTCAGCACCTTTAGTTCACAAAAATCTATCCACCTCTATTTTAAATTTATCAATTCATCTAGCATTAATTGCCTTTTGCAGAAGAGAGTTCCAAATGTGCATCACTCTTGGCATGTAGAAGTGTTTCTTAATTTCACTCCTGAAAGACCTGACTCTAATTTTTAGACTATGCACAGTAGTCCTAGGCTCCCCAACCAGCGGAAATAGTTTTTCTCTCTCTATCTGTTCCCCTTAATATCTTGAAAACTTTTATTTTGTTTTATTTATGGGATGTGAGTGTCACTGGCTCAGCCAGCATTTGTTGCCCATCCCTAATTGCCCTTCAGAAGGTGGTGGTGAGCTGCCTGCTTGAACTGCTGCAGTCCTTGAGGTGTAGGTACATCAACAGTGCTGTTAGCACCCCTTAACCTTTTAAACTCCAGGCACTACAGCCCCAGTTTGTGCAATCTTTCCTTGTAACCTTTCAGCCAGTCTAGAATTATAAGCGAGTTGCAAATGGTTTTACATTTTTTTTAAAATGTAGTGCTTTATAACTGTAATTGCTCAGAATTTTGCGAGAGTACTTAAAATAATTAACTTCTGTTGCATGGTATGTAGCTATCAGATATAGTGACCTTTTAGTAAAACATTATGTTTGAATTAAATATATTATCTTGTATGTAAAGGATAAATGATGAAATGAAATACACCATGCATTTATTATTGATTATCTGTATTAGAATACGATGAATACACAGACTTTTAAATTAACTTGCATTATAATATTAACATACAACTCTCCTGATGGTACAAGAAATTTATCTATTGAATAGCTGAGCCATACAGAGCTAGAAACTCCCAAACACAAGCAGTCAGAAGATCAGATTATGTTGTGATATCTCCTGTTGTTTATTCGCCTCCTGATAGTGTTCACACTGTCATGAATAATGGTCACTTGGTTGAGGTATTGGATGGTGTCTGATGTAACTGGCTATAACCTATAAAATTAACTGAATGCCTTTAGGAGAGGCGGTGAGAAAAGAAGGAAAAAAAGTTTCAAGAACAGCATAACTGTGGGAAATATGTACGTCAACACTTTGAAAAGAACTATTGGCTTAGAATTTGCAGTTGTAATGATGGTGCAACTGACAGTGTCCGGGCTGCCTTTTCTCCGTGAAACCAACAGCAACTTCTGGCATCTGCACACATGCAGTTAAATGCAGAAATCCAGAAGTTGCTGTCCTTGATTTCCCTACTCCTCTTTAGGTTGCAGTGTTGAAGTCCTTGCAGATGGAAAATTGATTAGAAATCACTGAATTGATGGGAACTTACACTTTTTACACTATTATTCTCACTGTAAAAACCCTGGAAAAGGTTATGCCTTGTTGAATTACATGCTAGATGGCATACTAAGTCATAATTGCTGCTGAACAACCTCTCTGGCCCTGAAAAACGAACTTTAAATTTGTGGAATGACAAATTTCTCCATTCCATGATAAAAAAAAAAAAATTCCATAGATTTAAAAAATAATAAATTTAAAAATTGATGTTTTTGCTTCTACTTTAATCCCATGTGTATGCCCTAATCTTTATTTTGCTTTCTGTTAAAATATAGAAAGCGAATGATAAAACCTGCTTGTTACTTCCTGGTTTATTGTCTGAGAATTCTTCAGTATGATTGGCTGCTTAGCCTGCTTGATGATATTACTGTTGCTGGATGCCAGAATAAAATTGACATCAGGAAAGGTGGAACCCATGCCACAGTGTTCGCTAGATCTTTGTGAACAGCTTTCTTTGGGGTCAGCAGTGAGCAACTGTCACTTTGTTACTCACCGCAGAATCCAGACCATTATTTATCAATTAAACCAAAAAAGGCTCGAGAGCAAAAGGAAAATTCCACATGTGCCACTTGGATTTTCGATGTAGGATAGAATCATTTTCAGATGATTTTCATGTGTCCAGTATATTCCTATTGCTTCACTTCCTGTGATAGGCAGGAAATGATGTGGCAGCACTCCCTTTTCTGCTACTTAATGATCATTTATAAACAAAAGAGTAACCAGACTGACTCTTAGAGTAGCTACTGTTTGCAACTGTCAGTTGAGGAATAATGGTGACGGAAAAATAAAGAGGAGTGGTCTGTTGATTCTCCTCTCAATGACTGGATTTTTTTTTAGATTAGAGATACAGCACTGAAACAGGCCCTTCGGCCCACCGAGTCTGTGCCAACCATCAACCACCCATTTATACTAATCCTACACTAATCCCATATTCCTACCAAACATCCCCACCTGTCCCTATATTTCCCTACCACCTACCTATACTAGTGACAATTTATAATGGCCAATTTACCTACCAACCTGCAAGTCTTTGGCTTGTGGGAGGAAACCGGAGCACCCGGAGAAAACCCACGCAGACACAGGGAGAACTTGCAAACTCCACACAGGCAGTACCCAGAATCGAACCCAGGTCCCTGCAGCTGTGAGGCTGCAGTGCTAACCACTGCGCCACTGTGCCGCCCTTTGAGGATGACCTCCTCAATTCTCATTAATGATGTAGACTCTGCTATAAATGCTTGTACATTGCTATTAACTGTTATTATTGCAGCCCTCATAGGTTGCATAAGATATTTGCTGTAAAAGTGTGCTACTATAGCGTGCTAATCTCTGAAAAGTCCAAGGATTGAAAGCAGTTTTGATCTTTTTTGAATGACACAGCACATTGCAAATGCTGCAATGCACCTAGCTGCACTTACATTACTAAAGGGTTGGGCGACGGCAAGCCGTAGAAATTGGTCATCAGCATAAATAATGAGCAAATGAACTGATAAAATGCAAACTTGCTAACCATCATAAATCAAATGAAATCCACTTTCTCTGGAAGTCACTGAAATTAGACATCCATGCTCCTATTAATTATGTTGCCTACTGAAAACGACAGTGTTATAAATCAGCTTTGAAAGGCACTTCACTTAGCAAGCTGAAGGAGTGAGGCTGCTCACAAATTACTTTGTATGTGCACTTAATTGTTTCCTAAATAATCCACCTTTGTAAGCAGCTTTATAACCTAAAGCTTACTAAAATGTTGCATTGCATCAGTCGTGTATCCACCACAAGTGAATTTAATGGTTCACACAATATTATTGCTTTTACGGGAGCACTACGGGCTGACTGCTTTGCCCAGTGAAATAATGGCTTTTGAAGGTGGCTAAGTGACAAATTATTTTGTGTGTTTTCTCAAAGCTTTGTGGAGCAATGTAACCACTGTAATTCAACTGCCAATGGCCATAATTTTAAAATATAAGCTGCTTCCTTACTATTTTCAGTTTATAATCATAAGGTATTGACAATTACCTCATAGCAATCCTTACAAAAAGTCAGCCTAATAAGTTCATTTTATGAATGTAACGATAGGTGTCTCTGTGTTATCATATTTATGACAATTTTGTATTTGGTCAGACTTTCAAGTAATTTACATCATTTTTTCCTGGGTATGCTGAGCAAGGCATTGTAAAATCTATTTAAGTGGCTAAAATTTAGGTGATGGATTAGAATTCAATGCCCATATTTCCATGCAATATTAGCTGTGTTTAATTCTGTCTTGCAGATTTTACAGCTCTTTCCTCAGATAACAAAAAAAACTGGCAAGTTCTGGAGCTAGTTGTTGATCATATTCTGCCACAGAGCAAAGTGGCAATGATTATTGTGCCACCTGTTTTGGTGTGGCATTATACGACATCCCAAAACAAATTGATCAACTTTCAATGCTTATCATGTTGGCATGAATTCCTAACTGAATTGCACAGCTTTCCATAAAAAGCCCCATAGGTTGTTAAAATGCTAGTTTCTGATCAGTAACAAATTACTTGTTTAGTTGTAATGTATTCAGATCTGACCACCCTATCTGTGAGCAAAATTATTTTTACAATGTAAGCATTGGGTATGGTAGCCTAACTGGACCAGCAACCTGGACATCATGTATTCAAATTCCGCCATGTCCAGTTTTGAAATTGAATTCAGTAAATCTGATATTTTCTCACCTGGCATCAGAAAAATGACTATTAAAGCTTCCAGATTGTCCAAAAAACCTGACTGGCTCACTTATGTCCTTCAGGGAAGAGAGCTTGCCACCCCTACCTAATCTGCCTACGCGTGACTCTAGTCCCACACTACAGAGGTGAGACTGGCAATAAATGTTGCCTTAGTGGGGTGCCTACATCTGAGAAACATAGACAACTTGGCCCCAAGCATGACCCCTATTTTTAAAGACAATTGTTTACATAGTGACAATCTTTTCAGGGAAAAAAATTGCAGTTGGAAACATAAAAACACAATTCCAGGAATTGTTATGCTTTGCAACCCACCTGGTAACGGTTGTAAAATACTGCATTGCAAATTAACACAGGTGTCTGCACTGTTTAGAATATTGGGGTGAAGATCACAAAACAAAATCACTTGGTTAAGATCTTGCCTTCTTATATGTTCAGCATCTGAATTTGAGTGCTTTATAGAACATATTTAAATCGTTGTAATTGAAAATGGGATGAAATGCAATAAAAATGTATAATATAAGGCTAGTCAGCATATTTAAAAGATTATCAATTGTTAGTAACAATAACTCACTTTAAAGAAAAGGCTGATCATAAAAACAATTTATTTTTCAAGGGTTAAATTCTGTTGAGGTAATAGACATGTGCAGCTAAAATCCTAATCTTAAGAAAGCCTTTTTTTTTAAAAGAAAAGTATTAAACTATTTTGAATAGATTTGATTTTAAGAAAAATATTAAAAATGAAGTATCTTTTTAATTTATCCTATGCAATTCAATTTTTTCAGTATCACATGAAAAATGAATGAGTTAATTAGCTATGTTTTAGTGCTATATTGTAGTGACAGATTTGGCTGTAAGTAGCTTTTAATGCAGCTACAAACTTGTTTGCAGTGCTGTAATCACTTGAGCCTCTGGGTTCTGGTTCAAACCCAGCCCAGTCTGACAGGATAAAAGTCTTCTCTGAAATGAGTCTAAACAGTCTCGATCCATTTCCAAGTGGATTGAAAACACAAAGTTGTCCCTAATTCGCTCAGCATAAATTAGCACTAAATTGACAAAATCAGAGGCCACAAATTGGAGTGGGAAATGGAAAAGAAATCTAATTGATGCAATAGGGGGTGCTCTTCTGACATTGTTCTAAGCCATATTGTTTCAACAGAGTAGAAAAAGCTTCATGGACATCATACTATGCCACATTTGACCAGGGAATCTTGGCATTATAGGCACCCTGATGTCGGTGTCAAAGTGTTCCATTCCCCAGTAGTAATAGCCCTCACCATGAACACATTGAAAACAACTTACATTTATATAACACCTTTAATGTAATAATGTAATGTGCAACAGCCCCAACAAACAAATTTCTCTGCAGCACCTGTGGAAGAGCCTGTCACTCCAGAATTGGCCTTTATAGCCACTCCAGGCGCTGCTTCACAAACCACTGACCACCTCCAGGCGCGTATCCATTGTCTCTCGAGATAAGGAGGCCCAAAAGAAAAGAAAAAAAGAAATGTAATAAAACACTTCATAGGAGCATTAGGAAACAAAATATGACACCGAGCCACATAAGGAGATATTGGGTCAGATGACCAAAAGCTTGGTCAAAGAGGTAGGTGTTAAAGAAGTGTATTTAAGGTAGAGGCAGAGAGGTGTAGAACAAAGAACAAAGAAAATTACAGCACAGGAACAGGCCCTTCGGCCCTCCAAGCCTGCGCCGATCCAGATCCTCTATCTAAACCTGTCGCCTATTTTCTAAGGGTCTGTATCTCTTTGCTTCCTGCCCATTCATGTATCTGTCTAGATACATCTTAAAAGACGCTATCGTGCCCGCGTCTACCACCTCCGCTGGCAACGCGTTCCAGGCACCCACCACCCTCTGCGTAAAGAACTTTCCATGCATATCCCCCCTAAACGTTTCCCCTCTCACTTTGAACTCGTGACCCCTAGTAATTGAATCCCCCACTCTGGGGAAAAAGCTTCTTGCTATCCACCCTGTCTATACCCCTCATGATTTTGTACACCTCAATCAGGTCCCCCCTCAACCTCCGTCTTTCTAATGAAAATAATCTTAATCTACTCAACCTCTCTTCATGGCTAGCGCCCTCCGTACCAGGCAACATCCTGGTGAACCTCCTCTGCACCCTCTCCAAAGCATCCACATCCTTTTGGTAATGTGGCGACCAGAACTGCACGCAGTATTCCAAATGTGGCCGAACCAAAGTCTTATACAACTGTAACATGACCTGCCAACTCTTGTACTCAATACCCGGTCCGATGAAGGAAAGCATGCCGTATGCCTTCTTGACCACTCTATTGAACTGCGTTGCCACCTTCAGGGAACAATGGACCTGAACACCCAAATCTCTCTGTACATCAATTTTCCCCAGGACTTTTCCATTTACTGTATAGTTCACTCTTGAATTGGATCTTCCAAAATGCATCACTTCGCACTTGCCCTGATTGAACTCCATCTGCCATTTCTCTGCCCAACTCTCCAATCTATCTATATTCTGCTGTATTCTCTGACAGTCCCCTTCACTATCTGCTACTCCACCAATCTTAGTGTCGTCTGCAAACTTGCTAATCAGACCACCTATACTTTCCTCCAGAGCTTAGGTTCTCCAGAGCTTAGGGCCTAGGCAGCTGAAGGCGTGGCTACCGATGGTGAAACAATTAAAATCGAGGATCTTCAAGAGGCCAGAATTATGGGAATGCAGATATTTCAGAGGGTTGTGGGGCTGGAGGAGATTACAGAGATTGGGAGTTCACAAAAATGTATGTGTGCTCTGACACTGAACTGATCACATCCTTGTGTCAAAACATTAATTTCCTTCAATGTGGAACCGAATAGCAAATAAAAATGTATGTGAATAGCCCAGAGGGTTTATGGTTATATAATTATGAAACCAGCGACCGTATTTAGAAAACTTTTCAAGAATATACAGAAAGCTTAATATATGTTAACTTTACCATAAGCATCACTTACCATGAAATTGAGGTTTTCCAGACTGTTTAACCTCAACACTAGAGCAGTCATTAAAATTAATTCAGTGCTTACTTTATGCAAAGTCCTGATAGTTTGCTGCCATGTCAGGTATTGCTGTATAAAATGAATCAAAATAGAAAGTGTAAAGAGGTGCCATATGAAACTAGAAAGCTGATAAGTTTTGTTAAGAGGCAAGAGATGTGTCCTTGTACTGACATTCAGTGCTGACATTTGTTTCCCTTTAAATAATATGCTGTACATCTTGGAGAGTGATGGTGGGGTGTTTGTGACATTGCATCTCAACCAAGGTTACTGGCTCCAGGACAGACAGTCTCTCTACTGTCAATAACCATCTACTTGTCTGAGTAATGGCTACGTTCTAGGAGGAATTACTGACTCTCAATTCACACCAGAGTGTTTTTATTTCCAAAACCATCTATTCCCACCCATTTAAACACTTTATGATGATATGCTGCCCAGAAGTACAATTGTTATTAAAGTGATGCATTATATGCATGCCTTTTGAACCTAATAGTTTAAAATTAGACTGTATTAAATTTAATTTATTGTTTGCAAAGCCAATGGGTCATGTAATCCATGTTTAAGTTTTGTTGTGAGATTTGAAAGTGTTGTAATTTCTTCTTAAGAACATAGCTGTACTTGTAGTGCTTATGATGAGGACCAGATTTTTTAACACTTTAATTGACAGGGTTCCTGTGGTGACTCAGTAGGTATATGCACCATGTGCTGTGTTTCTAAGTTACACTGACCTGAAAGGGTGCATTTTAATCCCTAGCCTGCACAGAGAATTACATAGAAATTATAATTACATTCAGTCCAACTGTTGTGTGTTGGTGTTTACGCTGCACACATCAGCTGTTTCTGCTGGGAAGCTATGGAGGCACCAGAATTTGCTCTGTGTTCTCTCTCTGAAAAGGGAAAAAATGTCAAGATTCCCTACATTGGCTCAGTAATGGCACTTTGGTCTCTGTCAGAGGTTGTGGGTTCAAATCCCACTCCAGGGACTTGAGCACATAATCTAGGTTGACACTTTAGTGCAGTACTGAGAGAATGTTGCTCTGTTGGAGGTGCCGTCTTCCAGATGGGATGCTACATTAGGTCATGTCTATCTTTCAAGTGGATGGAAAAGATCCCAAGACGCTATTTAGAAGAAAAGTAGGGGAGTTCTCCCTGGTGATCTGGTTAATATTTATCCTTAAATTATCGTTACTAAAACAGATTATCTGGCAGTTATCACATTGCTGTTTGTGGGAACTTGCTGTGCACAACTTCGTTGTATTTCCTACATCACAACAGTGACTGCACTTCAAAAGTACTTCAACAGAAATCTAATACAGCGGATGCTGGAAATCAGAAATAAAAACAGAAAATGCTTGAAATATTCAGCAATTGTGGCAGTATCTGTGTAGAGAGAAGCAGTTAACATTTCAGGTCTGTGATCTTTCATCAGAAAAGTTAGAAATGTAATAGATTTTGAGCAAGTGAAAGGAGAGAGGGTGGGAAAAGAACAAAAGGGAAGAAGGTCTATGATAGGATGACAGGCAAGAGAGATTAAATAACAAAAGGGTTCATAGTGCATGATTTTTTTGCTTCAACTGTACTTAATTGACAGTAAAAAACTTTGGAATGTCCTGAGGTTGTGAAAGGCACTATATAAATGCAAGTCTTTTCAAGACAAAATTGGATTGAGTGATAATCATAGAAAGTTTATGGCACAGAAAGGGGCCACTTCATCCATCGTGTCTGTGCCAGCTGAAAAATGTTCCACCCATTCTAATCCCACCTTCTAGCATTTGTCTGTAGCCCTGCAGATTACAGCACTTGAAGGGCATTTCCAGACTTCTTTTGAATGAGTTGAGGGTTTCTGCCTCAAGTACCCTTTCAGGCAGTGAGTTCCAGACCCTGACCACCCTCTGGGTGAAAAAACTTTTCCTCATCTCCCCTCTAATCTTTCTACCAATCACTTTAAATCTATGCCCCCAAGTCACTGACCTCTTTGCTAAGGTAAATAGGCCCTTCACTTCCACTCTATCCAAGCTCCTCAAAATGTTGTACATTTCAATCCGATCTCCCCTCAGTCTTCTCTGTCCCAAGGAGAACAACCCCAGCCTTTCCAATCTTTCCTCACAGCTGCAATTTTCCAGTCCTGGCAACATCCTCGTAAATCTCCTCTGTACCCTCTCTAGTGCAATTACATCCTTTCTGTAATGAGGTGACCAGAACTGCACACAGTACTCAAGTTGTGGCCTAATCAATGATTTATACAGTTCCAGCAGAACCTCCCTGTTCTTATATTCTATACCTCGGCTAATAAAGGAAAGGATTCCGTATGCCTTCTGAACTATCTTATCGACCTGTCCTGCTACCTTCAGGGATTTGTGGACATTTACTCCAAGGTCCCTCACTTCCTCTACACTTCAGTATTTTCCCATTAATCATGTATTCTTTTGCCTTGTTTGACCTCCACAAATGCATCACCTTACATTTCTCCGGGTTGAATTCCATTTGCCACTTTTCCGCCCATCTAACCAGACCATCAATATCTTTCTGCAGCTTACAGCTATCCTCCTCGCTATCTACCGCACAACCAATCTTTGTGTTGTCTGCGAACTTCTTGATCATGCCTCCCACATTCACGTCCAAATCGTTAATATATACCACAAAAAACAGGGGACCAGTACTGAGCCCTGCAGAATGTCACTGGAAACAGTGCTCCGGTTGCTAAAACACCTGTCAACAATTACCCTTTGTTTCCTGCCACTGAGCCAATTTTGTATCCACCTTGCTGCATTTCCCTGGATCCCATGGGATTTTTTTTAACCAGTCTGCCATGTGGGACCTTGTCAAAAGCCTTGCTAAAATCCATGTAAACCACATCAACTGTACTACTCTCATCAATCTTCCTTGTTACTACTTCAAAAAATTTGATCAGGTTGGTCAAACAAGATCTTCCCTTAACAAATCCAGGCTGACTACCCTTGATTAATCTGTGCCTTTCTAAGTGACAGTTTATCCTGTCTCTCAGAATAGATTCCAATAATTTGCCCACTACTGAGGTTAAACTGAATGGCCTATAAATATTCGATCTATCCCTCGCTCCCTTTTTAAACAGAGGTACAACGTTAGCAGTCCTCCAATCCTCTGGCACCATACCTGTATCCAGTGAGGGCTGGAAAATGATGGTCAGACCTTCCACTATTTCCTCTCTTGCTTCTTTTAACAGCCTGGGGTACATTTCATCCGGCCGTGGTGATTTATCAACTTCTCTCCCTGTGTTGATCACATCCAATACTTTACACCCCTCTTCCTTAACTACAATATCTGCATCATCCCCTTTTTTGTGAAGACAGACACAAAGTATTCATTAAGAACAATACCAACATCTTCTGCCCCTACACATAGATTACCTTTTTGGTCTTTTGTGGGCCCTACTCTTTCCTTAGTTATCCTCTTACTCTTAATGTATTGATAAAAACATATTTGGGTTCACCTTGATTTTGCTTCCCAATATTCTTTCATGCCCTCTCCTTAGCTTCCCTAATTTCCTTTTTGATTTCATCCCTCCATTTTCTATACTCCTCTCAGCTTTCTGTAGTATTGAGTTCTCTGTATCAGGCATAAGCTTTCCTTTTCTGCCTTATCTTACCCTGTAAGCTCCTTGACATCCATGAGGTTCTAGATTTGGCAGTCTCACTCTTTTTCTTTGTGGGAACATATTTACTTTGAACCCCTTGAATCTCCCTTTTGAATGCCTCCCACTACTGTGGCACTAATTTACCTTCAAGTAGCAGTTTCCAGTCCACTCTCGCTAAATCACTCCTCAGCTTAGTAAAATTGGCCTTGCCCCATTTGAGAGCTCTAACTCCCGTTCTATCCTTGTCCTTTTCCATAATTATGTTAAAATGGATTGAATTATGATCCCTACCACCAAAATGCCGTCCCACTGCCACTCCTTCCACCTGCCCATCATCTTTTCCTAAAACTATGTCTAAAACTGCACCTGCTCTTGTTGGACTTTCTACATACTGGACAAAAAAGTTCTCCTGAATGCACCTCAAGAAGTCTGCTCCCTCAATTCTTTTCACACTAAAGCTATCCCAGTTAATATTGGGGTAGTTAAAATCCCGTACTACTACTGCCCTATTGTTTTTGAACTTCTCAGCGATTTGCCTATATATCTGCTCTTCTATCTCCCTCTGACTGTTTGGGGGTCTATAGTACACTTCCAGCAGTGTGATTGCTCCTTTTTTTGTTCCTTAGCTCAATCCATATGGCCTCAGTGATGAATTTTTCCAACATATCATCCCTTCTCACAGCTGTAATAGTTTCTTTGACCAAAATTGCCACTTCCCCTCCTTTCTTATCCCCCTCCCTATTGCGTCTGTAAACCCTGTAACCGGGAACGTTGAGCTGCTATTCCGGTCCCTCCTTAAGCCATGTTTCTGTAACAGCTATGATAGCATACTGCCATATGTCCATCAGTGCCCTCAGCTCATCTGTTTTATTTGCTATACTCCTTGCATTGAAATAGATACCCTTGAGCACTGCCAAATTTTTTTTATTTTCTAATCTTTGTTTCCTCTGTCTTCCAGACTCATCCATTAATTTTCTGCCTTCCATTTTCATATCTGATTTTGTCCCAACTGAGTCTACCCTCTGGTCCCCACCCCCTGCTAAACTAATTTAAACCCTCCCCAACTGTTCTAGCAAAATGTCCCGCAAGGAACTCAGTCCTGGCTCTGTTCAGGTGCCACCCATCTGGCCTGTATAGGCCCCATCTTCCCTAGAGCCAGTCCCAATGTCCCAAGAATCTAAAGCCCTCCCTCCTGCACCATCTTTCCAGCCACATATTCATCTGTTTTATCCTTCTATTACTTCACTCACTTGCACTTGCACTGAGAGTAATTCAGAGATTACTACTTTTGAGGTCCTGCTTGCTAATTTCTTACCTAGCTCCCTAAATTCTGACTG
Source organism: Heterodontus francisci (assembly GCF_036365525.1). NCBI lineage: Eukaryota > Metazoa > Chordata > Chondrichthyes > Heterodontiformes > Heterodontidae > Heterodontus > Heterodontus francisci. Next base: position 13,834,872 of record NC_090412.1, on the reverse strand, counting down.
CAGGACCACATCCCTCTTTCTACTTATGTCATTGGTTCCGATGTGGACCACAACTGCTGGCTGTTCACCCTCCCCCTTCAGGATGCTCTGCAGCCACTGAATGACATCCTTGACCCTGGCATTCATTGCAAAACTGTTTTGGTTTTGAAATAGTGGAAACTGAAGTGTGTAATTTGGATGTTTTATTTATTCATTCATGGGATGTGGGCATCGCTGGCTGGGCCAGCATTTATTGTCCATCCCTAATTGCCCTTGAGAAGGTAGTGGTGAGCTGCTGCCTTGAACCGCTGCAGTCCATGTGGGGTAGGTACACGCACAGTGCTGTTAGGAAGGGAGTTCAAGCATTTTCACACAGCGGCAGTGAAGGAACGGCGATATAGTTCCAAGTCAGGATGGTGTGTGACTTGGAGGGGAACTTGCAGGTGGTGGTGTTCCCATGCATTTGTTGCCCTTGTCCTTCTAGTTGATAGAGGTCGTGGGTTTGGAAGATGCTGTCTAAGGAGCCTTGGTGCGTTGCTGCAGTGCATCTTGTAGATGGTACACACTGCTGCCACGGTGCGTCGGTGATGGAGAGAGTGAATGTTTGTGGATGGGGTGCCGATCAAGCAGGCTGCTTTGTCCTGGATGCTGTCGAGCTTCTTGAGTGTTGTTGGAGCTGCACCTATCCAGGCAAGAGGAGAGTATTCCATCACACTGCTGACTTGTGCCTTGTAGCTGGTGGAAAGGCTTTGGGGAGTCAGGAGGTGAGTTACTCGCCGCAGGATTCCTAGCCTCTGACCTGCTGTTGTAGCCATGGTATTTATATGGCTACTGCAGTTCAGTTTCTGGTCAATGGTAGCCCCTAGGATGTTGATAGTGGGGGATTCAGCGATGGTAATGCCATTGAATGTCAAGGGGAGATGGTAAGATTCTCTCTTGTTGGAGATGGTCATTGCCTGGCACTTGTGTGGCGCAAATGTTACTTGCCACTTATCAGCCCAAGCCTGGATATTGTCCAGGTCTTGCTGCATTTCTACATAGACTGCTTCAGTATCTGAGGGGTCGCGAATGGTGCTGAACATTATGCAATCATCAGCGAACATCCCCACTTCTGACCTTATGATTGAAGGAAGGTCATTGATAAAGCAGTTGAAGATGGTTGGGCCTAGGACACTACCCTGAGAAACTCCTGCAGTGATGTCCTGGATCTCAGATGATTGACCTCCAACAACCACAACCATCTTCCTTTGCATTAGGTATGACTCCAACCAGCGGAGAGTTAAGTCACTTTATTTGGTTTAACTCCAGGTGGTCCACCTCCAGGTGTCCATCGGTTCGTCTGGGAGCTTTTGAAAAGATGACAGTTTAAAGATAGATGAGGGAGGATATTTGGCCCATTTTAGTTCATCCGCTTGAAATATAAATAATTACATTCTACCCTCAATCACCCTAACTAATTCCATCTTGAATGAGTCTAATTTTTTTGCTGCAACTACCATACCGAGAAACAATTAAAAAAAAAATGTTTTTAATATTAATAGACAACTAACATTGCTGTTGACTTTCTTCTCGCATGAAAAATTAGCCACTTTAGAATGCTGCTGTGTGAGGCAGTTTGCCTGTACAGATATGCTTCCCTGGTTGGAGAGTGATGCAGCACTAGCAGTATAGTTCATGTCTGTCAGCTTTGCATGGCTCAAAACGGTACCACTATCTGACCTTACTGCAATGAGTGTTGCAATTTAACAGAAGCAGCAGAAATTCTGATAAGATGTTAAAATTATTGCATTTTACTCTTAGCATGTTTCCATCGACTGTTATGAAATTATTCTGAAATGTACTTTATTTGCAGCTTTTTAAAGATTTGTTGCTATGAACTTTTTTGGGTCTATTTTGCTTGAAATTCTATTCAAGGTCAGATTGTATCATTCAGTTATAAGAAGAAGGGAATATGGTGGAAACTGTCAGCCAAGATCTAGTAAGGTACAATAATGCGTACTGCATGGATTAAAAACCTGTCACACTTAAAAAGCTACATTGGTCAACCTGTCAAACTTAAAACTTTCCAATGTGAGTTTAATAATCTCATTCTTAACAAATTTGAAATGTGGTTCAGTTATTTGAACAGAGGGAAATGGGTTTATATTCCTCTCAGTTTAAAATTCAGTGAAAACTGAAGCGAGAGGAATAAGTTTTGATTGTGGAATATTTTATAGTCATGAATTCACTTGCAAAACCAGGACTAGCATTGTACAACCATGTACATTTTTTTGTTCATCATCTCGCTATATTGAAAAATCCATAAATGCGATAACTAGCAAAAGAACAGGATGATACTGTGAAGCTTAAACCATCACAAAACAAAGTCAATGCAGTTGAAATAAAATTTAATGGATTTAAAATTAATTCAAATTGTAATCTTTTTATTTTGTATAAATTCCTTTTTTTTTAAGGAGGAGGAGGATTTGGTCATGGATCTGACTCTGATACACTTGGAGATCCCATTAGCCCATGTTAAGGTCCTGTTCAATTCAGCTATTTTTAGCTCTGTTTTTACCTTTGGTTATCCAGTGATGTCAAAATTAAGGATTCCATAGGAAAAGATCTCCCCTGTAATTTCAGCAGAGTTTTGATTTTGGATTTTGATGTACGTACCTTTACTGAAAAAAAAAACAAGGTGTGAAATAATTTTGCAATTTTGGGGGATGCTTTTTCTTGTACATCCAGATGCTGTAACTGTTTAAAGCATGCTTAAGGGTCAGTTTAATTAATAGCTGGCCTTTTCTGTGTATGATACAAAGTATGCTATTGTCATCAAATGCCCTAGCTCTTTTGTTAAGTTCCAGCAGCTGCTGACAGCTTGGCAAATTATGAGTTTCCTGGTTTTAAATCAGTCTAAATTGCAGACAAAACAAACCTTCAGCTGTGCAAATACTGCACCTCTGTTTGGTTTCACAAGAAGAAAGAGATTAGAATGAGTATTTAGTGATCATAATTACTGGTAAGAGGCAAATACTAGGCTCAGTCAGACTAAAGATTGTTTCATTACATCCAATTAACACCCACTTGATTATTCCTAATTACTGCTATTTGATGACAGAGCAATAGGGATGTCATACGCCAAACATGTAGAAAGCCACATGGGTCATTGATAACCATATGGTGACATGGCTCAGTCTTGGTCTTGACTTTGAGCATTTTGCTTTGCTTTAATAAATAGTATGGTAAAGGGGATGATTTTCACTGTAAAGACTAACTTAATATATATGAACAGGATTTTTTTGGGAGGGTGAGGAATTAGTGGCTCATGTGAAATGTTACATTGAAGGTACTTAGTTACAGGTTGAAGTTTCTCTCGAGCCATCTCTGATTGCTTTAGGTAACACATGCTTGAATAAATAAGTAATTCTTTGGCCTCCTTGTCTCGAGAGACAATGGGTAAGCGCCTGGAGGTGGTCAGTGGTTTGTGGAGCAGCGCCTGGAGTGGCTATAAAGGCCAATTCTGGAGTGACAGACTCTTCCATAGCCGCTGCAGATAAAATTGGTTGTCGGGGCTGTTAGACAATTGGCTCTCTCCTTGCACTTCTGTCTTTTTTTCCTGCTAACTGCTGTCTCTTTGAATCACCACTCTTTAGCCCCACCTTTTTGGCTGTCCGCCAGCTCTGGCGATCACTGGCAACTGACTCCCATGACTTGTGGTCAATGTCACAGGACTTCATGTCGCGTTTGCAGACTACTTTAAAGCGGAGACATAGACGTTTGGTGGGTCTGATAACAGTGACAAGTTTGCTCTACAATGTGTCCTTGGGGATCCTGCTATCTTCCAAGCGGCTCATATGGCCAAGCCATCTCAAGCGCCGCTGGCTCAGTAGGGCGTATATGCTGGGGATGTTGGCCGCCTCGAGGACTTCTGTGTTGGAGATACGGTCCTGCCACCTGATTCCAAGGATTCTCCGGAAACAGCGAAGATGGAATGCGTTGAGACATCGCTCTTGGCTGACATACATTGTGCAAGCCTCGCTGCCGTAGAGCAAGGTACTGAGGACACAGGCTTGAAACACTTGGACTTTTGTGTTCCGTGTCAGTTCGCCACTTTCCCACACCCTCTTGACCAGTCTGGACATAGCAGCGGACGCCTTTCCCATGCGCTTGTTGATTTCTGCATCGAGAGACTATTGGTGATAGTTGAGCCTAGGTAGGTGAACTCTTGAACCACTTCCAGAGCGTGGTCACCGATATTGATGGATGGAGCATTTCTGATGTCCTGTCCCATGATCATTTTCTTGAGGCTGATGGTTAGGCCAAATTCGTTGCAGGCAGCTGCAATACTGTCGATGAGTCTATGCAGACACTCTTCTGTGTGGGATGTTAATGCAGCATCGTCAGCAAAGAGGAGTTCCCGGATGAGGACTTTCTGTACTTTGGTCTTCGCTCTATGACGGGCAAGGTGGAACAACATGCCATCTGATCTTGTGTGGAGGAAATTTCCTTGTTCTGATGACTTGAACATATATGAGAGCAGCAGGGAGAAGAAGATCCCAAACAATGTGGGTGCCAGAACACAGCCTTGCTTCAGACCACTCAGGATAGGAAAGGGGTCTGATGAGGCACCGTTATGCTGAATTGTGCCTTTCATATTGTCATGGAATTAGGTGATGATACTTAGTAGCTGTGGTGGACATCCGATCTTTGCTAGTAGTCTGAAGAGACCACGTCTGTTGACGAGGTCAAAGATTTTGGTGAGATCTATGAAAGCAACATAGAGGGGCATCTGTTGTTTGTGGCATTCCTAGGATGCTGTATGTTTTATTAACCTTATGCCACCTTCAATGATGTATGCACATATACACCCAGATCCCTCTGCTCCTTCATCCCCTTTAGAATTATAACCTTTATTTTATATTGTGTCTCCACATTTTTTCTACCAAAATAAATCACTTCGCACTTCTCTGCGTTAAGTTTCATCTGTCACTTGCCCACCCATTGCATCAACCTGTCTATGTCCTTTTGAAGTTCTACACTATCCTTCTCACAGTTCACAATGCTTCCAAGTTTTGTATCGTTGCAAATTTTGAAATTATGTCTTGTACACCAAGGTCTAGGTCATCAATATATATCAGGAAGAGCAGGCATCCTAACATTGACCCCTGGGGAACTCCACTATAAACCTTTGACCAGTCTGAAAAACTACCATTAGCTACTACTCTCTATTTCCTGTCACTCAGCCAATTTTCTATCCATGTTGCTACTGTCCCTTTTATTCCATGGGCTCTAACTTCGCTGACAAGCCTGTTGTGTGGCACTTTATCATGCCTTTTGGAAGTCCATGTACACCACATCAACAACATTACCCTCATCAACCCTCTCTGTTATGTCATGAAAAAGCTCAAGGAAGTTAGTTAAACACGATTTGCCCTCAACAAATCCATGCTGGCTTTCCTTAATTAACCAGCACTTGTCCAAGTGACTATTAATTTTGTCCCAAATTATCATTTCTCGAAGCTTCCCCACCACTGAGGTTAAACTGACTGGCCAAGTCCCTTTCACCTATCACCCCTATGCTCGCTGACCAACATTGGCTCCTGTTCAAGCAATGCCTTGATTTTAAAATTCTCATTGTTTTCAAATTCCTCTGGTCTCGCCTCTCCCTATCTCTGTAATCTCTTCCAGACCCCCAACCCTCCAAGATCTCTGTGCTCCTCTACTTCTGGCCTCTTGAGATCCCCAATTTTAATCGGTCCACCGTTGGTAGCTGTATCTTCAGTTGCCTAGACCCTAACTCTGGAATTGCCTGTCTGCCTCTCCAGCTCACTTTCCTCCTTTAAGACACTCCTTAAAACCTACCTCTTTGACCATCTGACTTAATATCTCCTTATGTGGCTCTGTTTCATATTTTGTTTTTTTAATGTTCTCGTGAAGCGCCTTGGGACGTTGCATTGTTATAGCTGCCACATAAATATAAGTTGTTGTTGTTGTTGAGTTTCACTTCAATACTCCAAGAGTCTGCCTATTCTGTCTGGCTCTGTATAATTCTCCCTCTCTTTTAGTATTCCCATTTGTTGTTACTTTTCCTTAGAATTTGTTAAAGAAAAAATAGGAGAAGAAACCTGAAATGTAGGCATGTTTAGCATTAGGTTGATAACTAAGAGTGTGCTGTATCTTGGAGCAGTAAAGTGAACATTGTCTCTATTTATAATTTAGTTGATAACTCATACCTCCTAAAGTAGAAAGGTGATGTAAGAAACTGATTATTTTTTATCTAAATGCACTTGCATTGCAAAATGAAGTTTTAAAAGGCAATTTGTTCATTCTCTCTAATCCCTCTGGCTATGTATCTTCATCATTTAATGTGCAAAATTGGAGTGACAACTTTGAAGAGTTTTATAGTATCCATTCTTCTGACATGCAAAAACAGTTACATTCAATAAAGCAATACTGATTGGCTATGCTCTTAACATAGACATTTCAATCAGTTTAATTACGACTTGCATTTAGTTTCTGGGTCATAATGATATTGGTTTTCAAATTAAACTGATTTTTCCTTAAGCAAGGTATTGACTGATAATATATGCAGTGTTTTTGTGTTCCCCTCTCTTTCTGTCCCCCTCCCCCAATTTTACAAACTTGATTTATATTTTTGAAGCTCTCATGCTTCATAGCAATTGTTCCCTGCTTTAAGTAAGTTACACTGATGTTAAAGCATCCAATTTTTAAGAAAGAAGGCAAATAATGCAGTATTGAATACATTACCAGGGTCTTTATGATTCCGTATTAGGTTGGTACTAAATGCATACTTGTATATCGATTGTTGATTACCAGAACAACACAACTTACATTTATATGGCGCTTTTAACATAGTAAAACATGCCATGGCACTTCATAGGAGCGCTGTTGAACAAAATTTGACACCAAGTCACATAAGCAGATATTAGGACGGGTGACCAAAAAGCTTGGTCAAAGAGATAGGTTTTAAAGAGCGTCTTAAATGAGGAGAGAGAAGCAGAGAGGTTTAGAGAGTGAATTCCAGAGCTTAGGGCCTAAGACAGCTGAAGGCACAGTACCAATGGTGGAGAAATAAAAATTGGGAATGTGTAGGGGACCAGAATTGAAGGAGCACAGAGATCTTGAAGGGTTGTAGGGCAGGTGAAGGTTATAGAGATAGGAAGGGGTGAGGCCATGAAGGGATTTGAAAATAAGGATGAGATTTTTAAATTAAGGTTTTGCTGGATCGGGAGCCAATGTAGGTCAGTGAGCACAAGGGTCATGGATGAACAGGACTTGTGAGTTAGGATTCAGGCAGCAGAGTTTTGAATGAGCTCAAATTTATGGAGGGTACAACACAGGAGGACGGTCAGGAAAGCTTTGGAATAGTCAAGCCTGGAGGTTACAGAAGCATGAATAAGGGCCTCTGCAGCAGACGAGCTGAAGCAGGGACAGAGACTGGTAATGTTACAAAGGTGGAAGAAGGTGTTAATGAAGAGGATATGAGGTCGTAAGCTCATCTCTGGGTTAAATATGGTTCCAAGTTCCAAACGGTCTGGTTCATCCTCAGATAGTGACCAGGGAGACCTTCCCAATATTTAGTTGGAGGAAATTTCTGTTCCTTGAATGCTGGATGTTGGACTATCAGTGTGACAAATCAGAGGCAATGGAAGTGTCAAGCTGTAATAACTAAAGAAAAAAAGTGTAAATTGCATGCTTTTACATCATAATGAGTTGTCTGCAATATTGTCCTATTATGCAAGTGACTCATAACAAGTAACAGTGTCATTTGCACAGTTGCCTCTCACAAGATAATGCTGGCCTTCTAAGAACAGATTTGAGGTGGGTGGAATACTTTTATGTGGTTTGAACAAAAATAGGTGAACGAGAATTTTGATGGGGTCTGTAAATTGTTTTTGGATATTTTTTCCCAAAAATATACTTTATTCATAAAATCTGTAAAAAAATAAATAAATAAAAAATAAACAGTTCAAAACAGCACCAAGTTGACATTCCAGAAAGTGCAAAGGAAATCAGTTTTCTTCAATATAGGAGTGAGTTGCCTCACGATCCTTCCATTCCATTTTACATGCCATGTACAACCAAGAAGAGAATTGTAAAATGATACAGGTTTACACCTCTACATCCCTAAACCAAAGCTTACTGATTATTTTGGGGAGATGCTCCTTATTAAGTATAGAGATGGAAATAAGCTAGCAAATCACTCATGCATTTTCCCACTTGTACCAAGAATCTCGTATGTAATTGTGGAAGAATGAAGGAAAAATAATTGTGCAGTATTCCAACCTGATTTGATTTCTTATCCCCCTCCCACCTATCCTGGATAGCTACAACCTGTTTGTCCAAGTCACATTTAGGATTAGTGAATACATGAAGTAGAGTAACTGCATTTTGAAACCAGTTGAAACTTTGTTGTGACAATAGGGTGTTGGAGGCTAGTTTGCTTTTACCTCCCAGTACTTTCCCTTGACTTTCGATGTTCGACTAAGAACAGAAGCTGACAGACATTTAAAGAGGACAATCAGGTAGTTCAGAGAACATACCAGCAGATCAGAGATGGAGGAGGCATGAAGGATCATGCACATTTGTCATCAGAAGTCATTGAGTTAGCATTAGGAATTGGAGGTAGATATGCACAATGAATTTGCATTAAGATAATGATGATGTGCTTTTATGCAATGGAGACTTGGGAATCTGAAAAAAGTAAACAATGCAAAAGAGAGTGCTAAATGAGAACAAGATGAAGTGAAACCAGGAAAGAAAGTCATAAATACAGACGAGGAAGAAAGTGGACCTATAAAGTCTCAAAAGAACAGTTATAAGGGGAAGCAATAGATTGGAAACAAAGAAACTTCATGACCGTAAACAAGAAGTCAGAAATTGATATTCTTAGAATGAAAAAAATTGCTTTTGATTCATGAAATAAGTGGGAAAAGGATAAGACCAAGTGGCTACTGTATTTTTTTAAAATGTATTGTCATTTATTTGTATTCAAGAAATGTTTGATCAGTATATGGGGGCCCTGGCTTTATTCACCTTCTAATGTTAAGCTACAAAATAACGTTGATTAAAGTCTGGGAGGAAGGTGCCCTGGAAAAGGGTACGAGGGATCTTTTTTCAAAAAAGTCTAATACTTCTGACAGACCAACACTCTATATGAAGAGGAGTCTTCATAAAAGTACCTTTGCTTTAGTATATATTGAGGCATTGTTATGAGATTGCTTTTTTTTGTAAAATATGTTTTCAGGGCTTATAGTTGAATTATGGACATGGATTCATTTGGAATCTTTAAGAGTTGCTGAACTTTGTTTTTTTAAAGAGGTCACCAGAAGGTTCCTGGATTTGGCTTGTAAACAAGTCTTACTGGAAGGCACCTGTCTTTGGATAATCAACCATTCAGAGATTGTTTTTGACTTGGGGAGATGTTTACAAAGAAGTTAGAGGTCAGGAGGCTTAACTTCCAGAACGTTTTTAGTTTCAGTTTGAACTGTTATAACAGTCAGTTGGTTTTTGCCTGCCACAGAAGACCCAGCACATCTCTCTCTTTTGAAAAGTAATCCTACATACAGTGTGTCAGTTTCCTATTTCCAACTGTATTTGAAGAAACCCTGTGTATCGAGTGTGTGGGAACTGAAACCTTGTTGCCGCATTCCTGCTGTAAGACCTATCTGAAGCCTCTGTAGCTGCATTTCTTGGAAATTGATCTTCAACATTGCTTGGAAAGAACTGTTCTAGGAAGATCCCTGTGAGGCCGTCTACATGCATTTGGGATATCAAACCAATACTAAGGGCAAGTATTCACCGAAGTGTTCTTTTTTGTTTTGTTTGCAACAGTGCTATAAACAAAAATTCTATTTTTACCCCCGGTTAACTGGTGTGTATGTATGTGTGTGTGTGTGAGGGGCTAAGATAAATAAAGGGCTTTAATATTTCAGTTTCTGTGTGCATGTTGAGGCTTGCTGTATAATAAACTGATAATTTTGTTGTTCATTAAAGAAACCTGGTTGGTATGTTTTATTCTGGGAAAAATAGAGTAATGATTGACCGTATTGGTAAGTGGGGAAATTTAAATAAAAGTTGTGACCTGTGGAGACGTGGGACTAGAATAAACAGTGCACTCCTCCCACCTCAGTCATAACAACATTGAGAAAGAAAAGAGCATGTGTGAACAATTTTGCAAGCTATCTTTACACAGAAATGCAGTTTTATGATTATTCCACACTGTAATGATAGAACCAAAGAAAAATTATGGCACAGAAGGAGGCCATTCAGCTCGTCGTGTCCATGCCGGCTGCAAAAACTAGCTGCCCAATCTAATCCCACCTTCCAGCATTTCTGGTAGTGAATTCCAAACACCCACCACCCTCTGGGTGAAAAGTTTTTCTTCATGACCCCTCTCAACCTTCTACCAGTCACCTTTAATCTGTGCCCCCTGGTAATTGACTTCTCCGCTAGGGGAAACAAGTCTTTCCTGTCTACTCTATCTAGGCATCTTATAATTTTGTACACCTCTATTAAGTCACCCCCTCAGCCTTCTCTGTCTAAGGAAATCAACCCTAGCCTAGCCAATCTTTCCTCACAGCTGCAACTTTTGAGCCCTGGCAACATTCTTCTCTCCAGAGCAATTATGTCCTTTCTGTAATGTGGTGACCAGAATTATATGCAATACTCCAACTGTGGCCTAACCAGTGTTTTATACAGTTCTGGCGTTACATCCCTGCTTTTGTATTCTATACCTCAACCAATAAAGGAAAGCATTCCATATGCCTTCTTCACCACTCTATCTATCTGTCCTGCCACCTTCAGGGACCTGTGGACACGGACTCCAAGGTCTCTCACTTCTTCTACCCCTCTCAATATCCTCCCGTTTATTGTGTATTCCCTCTCTTTATTTGCCCTCCCCAAATACATTACCTCTCACTTATCTGGATTGAATTCCATTTGCCACTTTTCCTCCCGCTCAACCAAACTATTGATATCTTTCTGGAGTCTACAGCTGTCCTCTTCACTATCAACTACATGGCCAATGTTTGTGTCATCAGCAAATTTCCCAATCATGCCTCCCATGTTTAAGTCCAAATCATTAATATATACCACAAACAGCAAGGGACCCAACACTGAGCCCTGTGGAATGCCACTGGAAACAGCTTTCCATTCACAAAAACATCAGTCGACTACTACCCTTTGTTTCCTGGCCCTGAGCCAATTCTGAATCCAACCTGCCACATTCCCCTATATCCCAAGGGCTTTCATTTTACTAACCAGTCTGCCATGTGGAACCTTGTCAAATGCCTTACTAAAATCCATGTAGATCACATCCACTGCACTAGCCTCATCAATCCTTCTTGTTACTTGCTCAAAAAAGTCAATTAAGTTAGTAAGACATGACCTTCCCTTAACAAATCTATGCTGACTATCCCTGATTATTCCGCGCCTTTGTAAGTGGCAGTTTATCCTGTCCCTCAGAATAGATTCTAACAATTCACCCACTGAGTGGCCTATAATTATTTGGCCTATCGCTCGCACCCTTTTTAAACAATGGTACAACGTTCGCAGACCTCCAATCGTCGGGTACCTCTCCTGTATCTAGTGAGGATTTGAAGATGATCCCAGCACATCCGTTATTTCCTCCCTGGCTTCCTTTAACAACCTCGGATGCAATCCTGGCGATGTATCCACTTTCAAGGATGTCAGACCCTCTCATACGTCCTCTCTCAATTTGCTTATCGTATCTAATATTTCACACTCCTCCTCTTTAACTACAATATCTACATCACCCCTCTCCTTTGTGAAGACAGAGACAAAAAACTCATTAAGAACCCTGCCTACATTTTCTGCATCGACACATAAGATGATTTCACAGCGACGCTAACACTTCTGTGCAATGGATAATTTTTGGATTTGTGAAGGTAAGGATTTTGATTGGCTTTTTTATTCCATACATTATTCCCAGCATTCATCTCTGATCTATTGCTTCCAAAACAACATCTGCAGTTTGCGTTATGAACTCAGCCCATTTACTTAATATTCTAAGGTAAGTGAATGAGCACAGGATTGGTGTTCTTACTTTTCAAACCTATTGTCAGCGTCAAGTATCCTGTGTGAGTCCGATGCAGTAGAGAATGCTTGTACTATGGAAAACTGACACAACAGTACGAATTTGTGCCAAATTACATGAGTTTTGGAGCTGGGTTGAGACTGGATAAACCTCAATATAAGAGCATTACCACTAGCAGAAAGTGGATGCTTTCTAGTCAGTCAGCTATTAATTTAAACCCAGGTCCCAGAAAAGGAGAAAAGCACAGCACTATTCAGTCCTTTAGTGTAACACTAATTTAAAATCTACATTTATTCTGTAAAGATCAAGAAGAATCTACTGAACCTAAATAAACTCCAGATATTGACTGTTTTTGGCAGCATTCATGTTAATTAATATAACTCAATTACTGAGTGCACCGGCTAGAAATATTCTGTGTGGCACCATAAAGACATGATTTTGCAGTAGTAATGGCAACAAAACTGTCAGCATTCGCCATTATTACTCCACTAAAACTGACAGCAACTTTAGGAATTCGCACATGGAGAATAATGCATAATTCCAGAAGTTGCTCTGTGATTTAACGCTCCTCCAGAGGTTGTGCGGTTGAGGTCCTTCCAGTGTACAATCCCTAAGCAGTGGAACCTATTTTGTATCATAAAGTTTGTACAAAAGGAAGTCATCACAAAAACAATCCATGAAACCTGTACACAAATTAAAAAGATATCTTCTTGTAAAAAAACAGCATCATTCAATTTCCAACCATAAATGGGTTTGATTTGTTCTGAATATACAAGCAGCATTAATTCATTACCTTAAAACTAGTTTGATGCAATATTTCTACATAATCATACCTTGGCAGATACAGCATGCAAAAAGAACCACATTGCTGCAGGTTTTTTTTTTAAAAGCCTAGATTTTGTGGTGGCATTGACAACAAAACTGTTTTTGCCATCATTATTCCACTGAAACTGACAGCAACTTCAGGAGTCAGCACATTTGCAGAATAATGCAGAAATCCAGAAGTTGCTGTCAGTGACTCAGTGTTCCTCCAGAGGGTGCGCTGTTGAGGTCCCACCAGAGTGCAATCCTTAAGCTATTAGTGAATTGATGAAAATGTCCACTTATACAATGTTCGTCTCGCTGTTTTTAAAAAAAAAACGCTTGAAAAAGATGCACCTTATTGAAGGTGGTGCAACTGGGTTTTTAACAGTATACTAACTTCATAATTATTATTATTCCCTGGCCCTGAAAAGCTAATTATATATTTGTGAAGTGTCACATTTTTCCATTATGATTGAACAAAATTCCACATTTTTACATTTTTAAAGTTTGTTTATAATTTGGCTTCTATTTTAATCCATAATGATAAATCATTTTTTCTACCTGAAATATTAAAAGTGAAGGCATTTGGTGCTTTTAACTTCCCACTTTGTTGTCCATGAGAATACTTCAAAGTGATTGGCTGCTTACCCTGCTTGTTGCTTCACCGCTGACCACAAAATGTAGGCCATAAAAATTATTTCAATGAAGGCAGCTGGAAGTAGACTTGTCCATGGCATTAGCATTTGTTTAGGGCAGTTAGGTCTTAAGAGGATTTTCCAAGGAGCAAGGAAGTGTCATATCAGAAATCAACTAGAGGCGAGTATCAAGCACATCTGACACTACTGTAAATAAAAACAAGCAAAGATGTTATGGTTTTGAGCTTGGTTACTTAAGCATTAGGCCAATTCAATCAATTGAAGATGATGTTGAGATTGATCAAATGTGAATTTAGTTTTGGTAACTCTAATAATCCTAGTTCCTGGTAGATAAGGTTATTAAACAAAAGTTATAGCCTAAAGGCCCTTGGAAGGATTAAAATTCAGTAGGATTTTAGTTGCAGAGTTGTGTTGAAGCTGAATCCATTTTATGTTTTTTGCATTTTACATGACAGATGAATGGTGTAAGAAGTGTTCATACAGTTGAGACATTTGTAAGAAGTTCCTCATACTATCGTTGCCATTGTTTATTGCATAAGTACAGATAGAATTGCGTCAAATACCCAATGAAACCATACACATAAAATTGCCATTTAGCATGCAAATCATCACAATGCTCGAGAGTCTCCAAACTAAGCCTCACAGAGCTTTACAGGTAAAATTTCTGTTTGGACAGATACAGATAACAAAAACCCAGGGAGTTTAAGTGCAGGCTGGCAGCAACCACAACCTAGGGACCATTGGTAAGCTTCCCATTATTGGCTTATTTATTTAATTTTATTTAGAGATACAGCACTGAAACAGGCCCTTCGGCCCACCGAGTCTGTGCCGACCAACAACCACCCATTTATACTAACCCTGCAGTAATTCCATATTCCCTACCACCATAGGGGCACCACTAGGGGCAATTTACAATGGTCAATTTACCTATCAACCTGCAAGTCTTTGGCTGTGGGAGGAAACCGGAGCACCCGGCAAAAACCCACGCGGTCACAGGGAGAACTTGCAAACTCCGCACAGGTAGTACTCAGAATCGAACCCGGGTCCCTGGAGCTGTGAGGCTGCGGTGCTAACCACTGCGCCACTGTGCCGCCCGCTTCCTTGAGGCTGATTCTCCCTCCAGGTTCTGTGTAACCCCTCCCTCCCTGCAGCTATTTTCCCCTTTTGCCGCAAAATCAACTGCGCACCCCAGACAAAGAAAACCCTTCTAATTCATACAAAAACAAAATACTGTGGATGTTGGGAATCTGAAATAAAACCTGAAAATGCTAGAAATACTCAGCAGGTCAGGCAGCATCTGTGGAGAGAGCAACAATTAAAGTTGCAGGTCAATAACCTAATTCATATTTTAGCATTCTGAGCCACAGAGGAGATATGTTTGGATGCATGGTTTATATACCACAAGATTAATCTTCAATGGGTCTTTGCTGTCAGTAAAGACAGACTAGAAAGACCAAAGTGCATTTCACCCGTCTTCAGCACAGTCCTGAGGAAATATATCCAAAGTTAACACTCCTAGGTATTGACATGAATCTGCAACTGAGACAGATGCCACTTGAATGTTAGAATTCAGCCAGATTTTTAGAATACATTAAGATGTTTTTCGAATTGTAGCTGATTTTACTGATTATTTTCTCTTATGATAAACATGCACTGAACATTAATGAAATGAAAAATGACTGGTTTGTATCAAAGCAGTTACAGTAAACCAATCTTCACATTAAAAAAAAGTATACAGATATTAATATAGAGATAATAGACTTGGTAAAGAATGAGTAACTGTTCAATCCTGTCTGTAAATAGGATTTATATTAATTTAAATGGTAATTACAGTAACAGTAAGTTAACATTATCAAATCAAATATGCTGAATAAGTTTAAAATAGATGTGGTAAGTTTTTTTTGAAGTTTTTATATCGCAGTTTTCTCTCCCTACAGACAAAAAGCAACCACATGTTACGCTGAAAATGACTTTCTGTTATTAGACAATGAATAGTTAACGTGCATATAATGCTCCTCTGCCTGCTCTTTTAGCAGAGGCATTAAGTTATTTATTTTATTAGTGTTAGCTGATATAACCATAATCTTATTCCTTTCAAACTGATTTGAACTAAAGGCGAATTAAATATTAGGCTAGAAATTAATGTTAACATGGTGCTGGATTTCTCTATGTGTCAGATTAACAAAATTCAAAATTTACCTGGATAACTAGATTCAATGGGATTTTATTAGTGATGTTTTAGTTGTTGCTTTGAGTTTACGCAGCCTGCAATGTTCTTCATACACTATATACTGATGGTGCAAGCTGCAAAAAAATAAAGGTACACTGCATTACTAAACATACGTTAACTAATATCCGTTTTTTGCTGGAGTGTATCAGCATGAGAATCCTAGAGCAACAAAGAATTGGACTAGAAATTGCTGTTGGTGATATCATCAGACAAACAGTTACCATGCTTGACATTCCTCTGTCTCCTATTTTAACTCAGTGTGGGTTAATACTGACACGGAACACAAAAGTCCGTGTGTATCAAGCCTGTGTCCTCAGTACCTTGCTCTACGGCAGCGAGGCCTGGACAACGTATGTCAGCCAAGAGCGACGTCTCAATTCATTCCATCTTTGCTGCCTCCGGAGAATCCTTGGCATCAGGTGGCAGGACCGTATCTCCAACACACAAGTCCTCGAGGCGGCCAACATCCCCAGCTTATACACCCTACTGAGTCCGCGGCACCTGAGATGGCTTGGCCATGTGAGCCGCCTAGAAGATGGCAGGATCCCCAAGGACACATTGTACAGCGAGCTTGTCACTGGTATCAGACCCACCGGCCGTCCATGTCTCCACTTTAAAGACGTCTGCAAACGCGACATGAAGTCCTGTGATATTGATCACAAGTCGTGGGAGTCTGTTGCCAGCGATCGCCAGAGCTGGCGGGCAGCCATAAAGGCGGGACTAAAGTGTAGCGAGTTGAAGAGACTTAGCAGTTGGCAGGAAAAAAGACAGAAGCGCAAGGGGAGAGCCAACTGCGAAACAGCCCTGACAACCAATTTTATCTGCAGCACCTGTGGAAGAGTCTGTCGCTCTAGTATTGGCCTTTATAGCCACTCGAGGCGCTGCTCCACAAACCACTGACCACCTCTAGGCGCTTACCCATTGTCTCCCGAGAGAAGGAGGCCAAAGAAGAAGAAGGGTTAATACCACTGTTAAAATAGCAGCTGACATGGTTAGTGTTCACACCCTACAATGACCAATAATAATCTAGCTTATTGCGTAGATATTTACAGAGCTTTGACAGCAGTGTTAATGTTTACTCAGCTGACAAGTGCCATATTGTTAGACACAGGGAGAGGAAAATTATATGAAACTACTTTTGTATCACTTGAGCTGAGGTGATATTTGGCTTAGAATGGTGCCTTCAAATGGGGCAAAATTGGGTAAAACTCCTCAAATGTGATTTAGATGGAAGAATTAGTATTGATTAATTCTGGTAATCAACCTTCTCCAATTACACTTTCAATATATTATTGCGATCATCCACTCACTTTTACCTGTTCGAATGAGGTGTAGTAGGGTGCAGACTTCTGCAATGTTGATGTCAATACCATGTTATGATTTTCTGGCTGTTTGTCTCTTATGGAAATGTAAAGCTCTGGAACAAAATTGTCAGGATATGACCAATGAGAGTAACCAAGCTTGAAAGTGAGTTGGGCTTTCTCCTCCAGTTGTCCATTCTTGCTCCTTTTCTCCTGAAGGTGTTGACTTATGCTACATTAAAGCTCCATAAATGGTAACAGCAGCTTTCTGGCATCTAAATAAAGTGTTTCTAGTGTGAGTCTGGAGAACAAGTGTTGCAGGTTTTTTTATTGAGAGTTTCATAACAGCTAAATTTGATCCATACTTGTACACATCTACCAGAGCTGGCTGGTTAGTGATCAAGGACCCTTTCTGGCCTGTATGGTTCACTACCACATACTGAGCCATCCTTGATGAGAATTGAGCTTGCAATTTTTAAATTTTTTAAATTCATTGTGCTGTTAAAGGCGCTATTTGACCAACAAGGATTTCCACTAATTCAAACTAAAAGTTAGCTAGGTATTTGCATTTGAAATTAATTCTGTTCATTAATTCAGATTCCAGAACATACATTACAATTCTATTTTTTCCATTTCCAGCATAACACATCCATTGTAATATTGCTCACAATGAAGCAACAATGGCCATTTTTTAATAAAATGTAAATAAAATATGCTTTATTTAGAATAATAACATGTTTCCAAAGAAACAAGGGCATATGCAGCCCTCTTCCATGTTGGTTTGAGTTTGTATGTCAGCTTATAGATGTTTCAACTCATTCACATAGATCTTTCAATCCTTGGTCATTAATATATGTAACATTCCAAGTATTGTACTAAGGGGGAAATCTGTAGCTTCTAGTCTAACATTATGGACCAGTTATTTTTAGATAATAGATGTAAAAACAAATTGGGGAATTTTTTCTTCTATTGCCAGTGTTGAAGAGAATATACTGGCCAGTTCAGATGGCAGGTATTAGTTCATTTGTTTACAAAGCCCTAAGTTTAAAGCCAGGAGAAAATAATTTTTCTCTGCACAACACAGCAATAATTTTGCTCAAAGAGCCGTTTGTCCCTATCGCAGTAGTGCTGCCACCAGCATTCATCATTAACTTTCACACTAAGATTTTAATCAGCACTCCTTGCAGCACAAGGCAGCTTTGACATCAACCCAAATTTTCTAAGCCGTTATCCTAATTATGATGGCTATTGGTAGATTGATGGGCTTGGTTTTCATTAAAGGCTGGTGGCAGTTAATTCTTGTGACCCGTGTGGCTGAAGTAGTTTCATTCTGAGATGAGGCTTCAAAATTTGATTATTAGTGACATGCTGTAAGTGAGAAGAAGCTTATCTTGCCTGAGAATGTTGATAAGTTGAGACATGGTTTTCCTGGGAGTGGTGAGCCTTACCAGATGAGATGGAGATGCTGACTCTCTTTTCATATCAAAAAACACGAGCAGCGATATTTTGGTAAATAAACATTGCAGCATATCAAGTGTCAACCTTTTAATATAATCAGACACTGAATCACTCAAAGTGCATTGGCATTTTCAATATTTTAATTTTGATATAAATCAAAACTAGAATAAATACTGTGATATAAAGAAAGGTTTACAGTTCTCCTGGAACTATTTTCCATACCAGTATTTATTGCATTTGTAGACATTATGTATCAATAATGGCAAATGCTACACGTTCCATA
Organism: Heterodontus francisci; assembly: GCF_036365525.1. Classification (NCBI taxonomy): domain Eukaryota; kingdom Metazoa; phylum Chordata; class Chondrichthyes; order Heterodontiformes; family Heterodontidae; genus Heterodontus; species Heterodontus francisci. The sequence continues at coordinate 13,816,100 of NC_090412.1, read as the reverse complement.
ATTTCGGCGAGCTTGTCATTCCTTATTAATTAGTAGAATGCATAATGGGAAATTAACTATGAAATGTTAAAAAAGACAAATTATTTTTTATTTGTAAGTATAAATTAAAGATTTGGTTTAGGTAACATTTGTCATGTTTAATTGCAGGTTCAATTACGATTCTGAATAATGATTTATAATCATTTCTATGTAATTTGATATTCATTAACTTACACAGACACATGCTGACGTTACCTCATTATGCCTTCCATTTGTTAACAGCATCCTCGTTGAAGTCAGTCTTTGCAAAGTTTTGTAAACTTATGCTTGCAATGGAACAACAAGCAGCTGTTCAAGCTACAGCTATGTGTTAGTGTTGCCTTTATGAACATACGTGTTGATTTACCCATATCGCACAGAGCTAGCTCCTATTTTTTTTTTAAAAAGTGGAAAAGGGCAATGGCTTTTTTATCCTCTACTTTTTCAATCATGTTAAAATCCCATCAATCATTAATCTGGTCTGGCAATCATTAATTATTTTCTGTTTGGCTGCTTACCATTTTTCTTTTTTTTCCTATCTTGTTCAGCTCCGCATAATCTTTGTTCAGCTGGCAGGAAGAGCAAATAGGTTGCACACTTCTCTAGATTCTGATACCACTCTGTTGACTGGAAGTGCTTTTGCGTCAGAGGAGGAAGAACCCAGCAGTCTTTGTGTTGTGTTTTTGCATGATAGAATGCCAAATACTGTAGGCTAGCCCAGAAAGGTGATCGAGATTGCTGCTCAATACTGAGCTTGAACCCAATGCAGTGTTAAATGGGTAGCTTAATTACTTTGCTACTCAGCTATTAAGGTGCTCTATTTCAATTCTGTACGTTAAATCTACCGTTTTTAAACTAGCACTAGCATACTATGTCCTGCAATTTTCAAAAAATGTCATGTCATCAGTGCCATCAGGAGAGTACAATTATGTTAATTATGTTATATGCTTGACTGAAAACCTATGTGACATTATAATTTTCCTTTCACTTCTCAAATTATAAGGCATTTCATAGGTTTCCATGACCAGAACAGATTTCTATATTCATTTTCATCTATTTCAGCTAATTGTCTTTTGCCTTAACCTATTGCACCAGAGCACATAGCTGCTTTATACATACTGAGGAGATTCTGTCACAGACTCAGGATAGTTATCTTATCAAACATTTTTATTTAAGTAAAATAAAATCTTTATTAACTCCAAATGGCCTCTAGGCCAATCTCAAGATGTGAATGCATCTCAGTTGTGCATAAATATCTTAAAGAATTATAATGCTGCATCACAGAGCAAATATCCATGTCTTTTTTGGGGCAGTTGTGAGTGGGGGAAGACACTTATTAGCCACGCCATTTCCACTTCATAAAAATGAACAGCAAGAGTGCAAACAGTTCAAGCACTTATTTTAGCAATTTCGCAAAACTGCACAATTGTTTAATGGAAAAATTAGCATTACTGTGCTATGCTTCTGCTACAGTACACTTTTGTACCAAAAGTATGAGAGAACACAGACTCCAACTAATCTGAAGAGCTAGAATGTACTGATCAGAATTTATTTTACATTGTTTACAGAGTGGTATTGTGTGTTATTTGCAAGTCAAGTACATAATTGTAACAAATTAAGATTAATATATACGTTTGTCCTTTTATGGTCAATATATCGGTTGATATATGTGCTAAAATATTTTGTTAATCCAAAATCATCTTTTGAATTTCATTTTCATGAGATTTGCAATACAAAATTGAAATATTTGTGAGTTTGTATTCTGATCAGTGTATAACTATTGAACTTCCAGGAAGGGAAATAGTACATGGCTAAGTTAATATATGTTTTCATTTTTAAAATTATGCATCCAGAGATTGTTTCTCTCTTTTGTCACCAACCCCCCAAACAAATTTCGGCAATTACTTTTCTACTGATACTACTGTAGTAACTGTGGTAATGAACAGCTAATATCTACCAATGATAACTACTACTTCTCTCCCCTAGGCCAAGATTACCAGCTAATAGCTGAGGATCTGTTTCAGCAAATGTCCATGTTATCCATTCAGGCTTTTCCCACAACCTAGATGTAAACACTAGTGCTTGAGAATGCCTCAGGACCGGATCGAGGCCAAGTGGAAATGCACCAATGTGATTAAATAGAAAAATTCCTATTCAAACTGGATGGTTCCTTATTCATTTCCTTAGATTATCATCAAATTTATGTCACCAGCAAAGTAGCCTTATTGAGTTTCACAGATATATTCCTTTGCTTTTGTTGTCATTAGTTGGCATGCTGACATTTTCATGTATGTCTCTGCTAATGCCTCCAAATTACTCCATCCAGAAATGTAACAATTGAGCTGATAATTTTAATAAGATTTAGCTTGACTTCAGACTGTGCTCTTTCCTTTCTTTATAGAACACAAATTGTAACCTGTTTTTAGAGCAGCACGATACAGTGAACTTTAATGGGATTTGACAACATCATATTAAGCACAACAACTACGCATAATGTACCGAAAAATTGGACGTGAAATTGGAAACATAGCTGAGAACAAAGTAAATTTACATGGTTTGGTAGTTTGAATGTCTGATATCATAGTCTCTCATGCAAGCCCTGTGAAAAGCAAGGGTTTAACAATGGATATCAGCAGAAAGTGCTTTTAAAGTTAAAGCTGATGGATGGCTTGTCAAAAAAAATAATTGTGCTTGTTGGAAAGTCTGGATGCGTGCTGAGGGGGAGAGAGGAGGATATACAGAGAGGATGATGGGAAGTGACAGTGGTCTGTCAAGAAACAGTGGCTGCCCAGAGAAGTGTGAAGCTGGAGCTGTAAGGTGGCAGAGTAGAACAGGCTGTCAGAGCAGGAAAGTGGCTTTAATATGGTGAAAAACAAAGGAATCCGCTTGTCAGCCCTGCTCAGTGGTGCTGAAAGAAGAAGGGAGCACGGCAGAAAGGTAGAGATTGCAAATGAAAAAGAGCATGGGGAAATGTAGAGAAAAAAAGTGCTAATAAAAAAATAGCTAGCGACAGAAAAATGGCAATTAAACCTTGGCTGCCCTGTTGCATCTTGTTTGACTATATTTATTTGAGCTGTCATTGATGATTCAAATATTAGGCATTTTGTGTTCCTTTTTCATTTAGCTTATCTGCTACAAGCATTATTGGTTATTCTTTACTAGATTGTTGAAAAAGAAGATTTAATCATTTTTTAAAAACTCACTGCGTTTTCTTCCCAATGGAATCAACACGCAATGTTTTTGATTTATAATCCGACTCTCTGTTTTCAGAGATTTTGTTGGGTAATGAGCAATATCTTATTACTGGGCCAAATAATTTCACCGCAACCCCCTCCCCGAGTTTATCCTTGGTAATACTAGAATTTACCTCAGGTCATGGACTTGACATGCTGTCATGATCTGTAAGATTTACATTCTGAAGGGTTACCTGATTCCTAGTCGTCACAACTTGGGTTAGACTTGACTTTGTAAATACAAGACCTATTCAGCCAGGCCAAATGATTTGGCCATTTCTGCAATATCATTGTCTTCCAATAATGAAACCAAGGAACACTATTTTGACACATTTCACATTGCCAATATTAGAGCTTCTTAAATTTAGGCGAACAGTTTTCAAGATATTTAAATGAGACCTGGAGGTGCAGTGGGAAAGGTGCCAAATAATTGTATTTTGTTACTCAGTAGGTTAAACTGCCAATTAAATATCCAGCCTTAAAAAGGGTGTGTGTATACCGTGATTGAAGACTGACCTATAGTGGCACTTCCTAACTTGTATCTTTTGGCTTAATTCATAGACCAGCCATTTAAAGCAAACAAACTGCCTAAAATCCAAAGAACAAGAAACTTTGAAACCACCTTCTGTTGCATTAGGCTGAATCTTTGCAGCAGCCCAGGCTGTTTCTAGTAATAAATGGATGAAAGTTCAGGAGCAGTGCTGGCGAGGTGTGGAAGCAGATCTGGTAAAGATGTCACCATGCTGAATTGTGATTTTATATTTTCAAGCTTGAGCAATGAAAACTGAAGAAATTAGCCTGGTGAGATGGCAGTCTGAACTAGACAGATGTCTTTCTTTTTTTTCTTTTGGGCCTCCTTATCTCGAGAGACAATGGATACGCGCCTGGAGGTGGTCAGTGGTTTGTGAAGCAGCGCCTGGAGTGGCTATAAAGGCCAATTCTAGAGTGACAGGCTTTTCCACAGGTGCTGCAGAGAAATTTGTTTGTCGGGGCTGTTGCACAGTTGGCTCTCCCCTTGCGCCTCTGTCTTTTTTCCTGCCAACTACTAGGTCTCTTCGACTCGCCACATTTAGCCCCGTCTTTATGGCTGCCCGCCAGCTCTGGCGAATGCTGGCAACTGACTCCCACGACTTGTGATCAGTGTCACACGATTTCATGTCGCGTTTGCAGACGTCTTTATAGCGGAGACATGGACGGCCGGTGGGTCTGATACCAGTGGCGAGCTCGCTGTACAATGTGTCTTTGGGGATCCTGCCATCTTCCATGCGGCTCACATGGCCAAGCCATCTCAAGCGCCGCTGAATCAGTAGTGTGTACAAGCTGGGGATGTTGGCCGCTTCGAGGATTTCTGTGTTGGAGATATAGTCCTGCCACCTGATGCCAAGTATTCTCCGGAGGCAGTGAAGATGGAATGAATTGAGATGTCGCTCTTGGCTGACGTACGTTGTCCAGGCCTCGCTGCCATAGAGCAAGGTACTGAGGACACAGGCCTGATACACTCGGACTTTTGTGTTCCGTGTCAGTGCGCCATCTGAACTAGACAGATGTATTTCATAAAAATCAGGTTATGGTTGCATCCATTTCTTTTCTGATAGGTCAGATGAACAATATTAAACCATCAGTTGCAAAGAATGGATATTTCTGCTACATAGGAACCTAACAATACTGGAAAGCTAACAATATAAATGGCTTCAGTTTGGCTGATAGAAGACTAACCTCAATAAATTCATCATAAGAAAGATGATTAGGTGAAATCTAACTATTATACGAACAAAGGTTTATTATTTTGCTTAGGTTTATTTTGTTTTTTGAACTACTGGGAAGAGCTAGTGAATGTTAATTCTGTTTTACATTTGAGAAGGACTTGTAGGTAGCAGTAATTTACTGAACACTGAGTGTAGATCTGGCTGTTGAAATGTTGGGCTCCTTTCAGGGTATTGAAGCCATGTTAGTTTGAGGGATAGATTAAAGATTTGTGGCTAATCCAAAAAAAGGCAAGCTTCTATTCTTAGAGGATACATAGGAACATGGAACAGGAGTCGGCCATTTAGTCCTTAAGAGTCTGTTCTGTCATTAGGTGAAATCATGGCTGGTCATCTGGCCTAACTCCACATAACTGACTTTTCCCCATATCCGTTAGATTTTTGTTAATCAAAGGTATTATCAATCTCAGACTTAAAATTAAAAATTGATTGAGCATCAATTGCTGTTTGCTGAAGTGAGTTCCAAACTTCTGCCACCCTTTGTGTGTAGAATTGTTTCCCAATTTCACTCCAGCATCTATGGTACTTTGCTCTTGTCTTCACTCCTGAAAGGTCTGACTCTAATTTTTCGACTGTGTCCCTCGTCTTAGACACCCCAACCAGTGGAAATAGTTTCTCTCTCACTACCCTATCTGTTCCCCTTTATCTTGAAAACTTTGATCAAATCACCCCTTAACCTTCTAAATTCCGGGCAATACAACCCTAGTTTTTGTAGTCTCTCCTCTTAATTTAATCCTTGGAGTCCAGGTATCATCCTGGTAAATCTATGATGCACCCTCTCAATGGTCACTATATCCTTCCAAAGATGTGATGCTCAGAACTGCTTACAGTACTGCAGGTATGGTCTAACCAGGGCTTTGGATAGCTGTAGCATAGCTTCTAACCGTACACCCACCATCTGCCCCACCGCTTGTGTTCTAGCCCTCCAGATTGTCACGACCGACCGCTCAAGTCAAAGCCCACAATCAAATATGTACGATTTTGATTGTGGTGGGAGACACACACTGTTGATTTCAGTCCCATCCCTCCACAGATTGCCAAACATATCATTTTAAACTTTCCAAATTAAAGAAAGACCCAGCCAAATTGTACCACCTGTAAACCCCCCGAATGAGGCTAACCAAACCAGGCGTCTTTAGATCAACAAATTAACTGTTTAAGTAGAAAAGCTAAATTCTTAAACACTACTAAGATATAAACAACACTTAAAATAGAAAAAAATTAATGTCCTTGAATATTTACGCTCCTGCCGAAGTGAAAATCTTCCAATGTGGAATAGTTCAAAGTTGTTTGAAGTCCTCACAACCGTCCGATGGGGGGAAAAAAGGTTCTTCAACAGTAGAACAATCCGTAGTCGAGTTCAGCCGTTGAATTGATGCTCTTTTCCAGAGATGAATTTCAACAATTACAATTCAGTAGTTAAAGGAATTGGTTATTTCTTTTAAGAAATTAATCTGGCTTGACATCAGAATTCTGAGAGTATAAATAGGGTTTAAATAAACCAAGAGAGAGATCTCTTTTCCTTCAGTATGTGCTGGCTAACAGTCTGTGTCTGTTTCTGTTAACTGTGTCTCAAAAGCCAGTTTTTCAGCTAGTTTCAAATGTCAATCAGCAAAAATGTATCTCTTGATCCTCAGTCTCTGAGTGGCTGTATCCCAGGGCAATGAGAATGCATCCTTTGACTCAGTCTCTTGAAGCTTGTTGCCTTAAAGCAGTACTGCTCCTTTTCCAGCCTTAAAGGCACACCACAATCTTCCCGGAAAATAAAACTACAGGATCATAACACCTCTGCCCCCCAGTGGAATGAAATGCCATTCCTGGAATGCGTTTCATTACAATGTGTAAAAAATATAATTTGAAAAAAAGTTGACATTTTTTTTCCCACATTTACAGATATACAATCTTCTAAAAAGGTAAGATTATAGCAACAGGTTCCACCAGAACATTTGAAGCTTTACATTTGCAAAAAGGTTGTCCCAATTAACCCATTTCAAATTTCCAAGGATTGTCTTCCAGTTGTTTCATGTTTTCCTTCCAAGTTTCCCTATTGTCCATCACGTCGGCCAGGTGAACTGCACAGCTAGGAACACTGACCACTACTGGGTTCGCTATTCTCCGAGAATTTTCTCAAGTACCCCTTAACTTATGTGGCATCAGGTGACATTGAAAAACTCTGTCCAGTGTAACATAAGCTGATTTTTTCTTACCCTGGGGGTCAAAGGAATTTGACAGCGTCCCTCCAACACATCTGTCTCTAAGATACATGGTGTTACCCACTCTGTTCATACAGTCCTTTAAATAAGAATTTGGATAGGACTCTGCCTTCTGTACCACAGATACATTTCTAGAATCTATGCAAGTTTGAGCTGACCCACCAGGTTTAGACATCAAGACCACCTGCAAATTCCAGCTGTCCTGACTAGATTCAACTAAGCAGCCCTTCAACATGCATTGCACCTCTGCTTCCACTTGGGCCTGTCTGTCTGGACCTAAGCGGAAGGAATGGCCCCCCCTGTAAACCGTGGCGCGGAGTCAACTCCCCCTTGGCTCCTTTATTCCCTTCACCCACTTGATCCTGGCCGTCATGTGGGACTAAGTCCTCTTAGTTCAGGCTCAGGCTGGGTGTTTGGGATATCGGGTTACAGGAGAGCCACCCTCCACCTAATCCACCGGTTACGGTTACAGTTAATGGCTTAGTACAAAGAGGAGGAAACTCAGTCCTTTCTTTAACTATCAATTTACTTTATTCACGTTGTTGTACAATGTAAGAATAAGGCTTATACACTTGGTTGGACAAAAGCATGCGACTCAAACTGGGTTATACAGTTAATAACACAGCTAACTAGAATTGATGAGCACACCCACTAGGTTCCTCTGACCTTTAACTATCAATTTACTTTATTCACGTTGTTGTACAATGTAAGAATAAGGCTTATACACTTGGTTAGACAAAAGCATGCGACTCAAACTGGGTTATACAGTTAATAACACAGCTAGCTAGAATTGATGAGCACACCCACTAGGTTCCTCTGACCTTTAACTATCAATTTACTTTATTCACGTTGTTGTACAATGTAAGAATAAGGCTTATACACTTGGTTGGACAAAAGCATGCGACTCAAACTGGGTTATACAGTTAATAACACAGCTAACTAGAATTGATGAGCACACCCACTAGGTTCCTCTGACCTTTAACTATCAATTTACTTTATTCACGTTGTTGTACAATCTAAGAATAAGGCTTATACACTTGGTTAGACAAAAGCATGCAACTCAAACTGGGTTATACAGTTAATAACAAAGCTAACTAGAATTGCTAAGCACACCCACTAGGTTCCTCTGACCTTTCCCTGACCTAGTCACAGAAAACAAAGGATAATACCCGAAAAAGGGGAGAGCTGACACTGGCCAGGCGTTCCGTTCTGTCTCTTTTTTACGTCGTCGCCGCATTGCTCACGCAGGGTCTTCCACTTCCGCGATGGTTGGTCTCTGGAGTTTCTCGCTGGCTCTATGCCCGAGATTCTCTATACTTATTCTCTTTCTTATCTCTTCAAAACTATGCTGTCTCTTTCTGGTTGGTTTAAGCCTGCTCACCTCGTTCGTATCTTCTCCTTGTTGGCCCAGGCCCAAAGACCCCGGTATCACACCGTGTCCAAATAAGGCTCTATTCCTGTGATCTCTCCTTTGTCTTGTCACATAAATTAATTAGTTCAAACTGGTTTTTACCAGCACAGGCCAGTGTCTGAGCCCAGGTTACTATAGTTAATGAGCTATGCAACAGTTTGCAACAGACTCTGTATTTCTTGCAGCCCCTGGCCAACAAATCACTCTACGTGGGCCACTGAACCATGCTTTTAATGGTTCTCCCTGTGATGGTAACAGCACTAATACTTCATTCCCTGGTTTTATGGTAGGTTGTGGTTTTCCCACCATTTGACAGGTATGGCATGTCCTACAAAATTGTGTCTCACCCTTTGTAAGACCTGACCAGTAATAATGTTTGTTCATGTATGATTTGGTCTTCCTGCAAAAGGAATGTTGTGTGCTAATCTTAATAATCCTTGTCAATATTTAGGTGGTACCACTATCTTTCAACAACTGTCCAGTCTTAGTCAGCAGGCCTATGAGGCAGTCTCCATTTCCTCCTCAAAACCCCATTTGCCATATAATAGCCTTCCGGAAATTCTTTCACCTCAGGTTCTGACAGAGCCATCTGTGATATTCGGTACATCTCTGGATCAGCTTGCTGTGCTACGATTATAGAAGATCTGTTAAACATCTCATTTGGATTATCTAAATCCCCAAATAAGGTTTCAGATACTTAGCTATATTAGTCGTGCCCCTTTTACCTCCGACAATGGGTCCTGTTTAGCCATTGCTCGGGTGACTACACATGCAGGAAATATTCCCAGAACTTGTTCCTGTAATTGCCCCGCTTTCCTTAGTTCCTTGGTTCTGCTGTAACTATAGGAGAAGCTGATACTTTTGATCCTGCCAAATCATTTCCCAGGAGTAGATCAATTCCCTTTATTGGTAAACTGTGGACAACACCTACGGTTACTATCCCAGATATTAAGTCACTCTCTAGGTGTACTTTATACAAAGGTGCGGGTATATTCTCCCCACCAATTTCATTTACTAAAACTTTGGCATTCAAGGTGCTCTCTGGTGGAAACCTTATATTTTTCCCCAGCAAGAGTGTTTGGGTTGTTCCTGTGTCCCTGAGTATAATTATAGGTCTTCCTGCCTCACTTACAGGATAGGGAGTTACTGTCCCCTTCAACAAAAATTCATTGTAACTCTCAGGTATTTTATTCTTAACCTCTACACTCCTTTCAGTTTTAGTATCTGGTTTCACAGCTGTCGTTAAAGCTATAGCCTGGTCTGTTATACTCTCAGTCAGAGTCTTTTCCTCTGCACTAATTTTGCGTACCCCAACAAGTCCTATGAGTTTACCTCGCAATTTCCAGCACTCTGAACAAAGATGTTGCAATGATAACACTTTGGCCTGTGAACCTCACTTCTAGCCTCAGCACCTTCCTTTCTGACCTGAGGAGGTGATCCTAGGCATTCCCAGCTGTTCCTCCTTGTCCCCGGCTACTTGCCTTCCTTTCACTCTCCCACTTTCTATCCTTGGGTTTATGGGGGTGACGGACAAAATTGGTTGGCTTATTCACAAGCTCAAAATCATCAGCAATCTCTGCTGCTTGCCTGGCTTTCAAAACTTTCAGGTTATCTATATGAGTTCTCACTACTGAAGGAATGGAGTTTTTAAACTCTTCTAAGAGAATCAATTCTTGAAGGTTCTCATATGTGGTTTCTATCTTTAATGACTGTATCCAACAGTCAAAAATAATTTGCTTCACCCTCTCCAATTCTAAATATGTCTGGCCAGCCAATCTCCATAAGTTCCTAAACTTCTGACGGTAAGCTTCTGGGACTAACTTATACACAGTGAGAATAGCCTTTTTTGCCATCTCATAATTTGCAGAAGCCTCTTCAGGAAGCATGGCATAAGCTTCATGAGCTCTGCCTACCAACCTGCCCTGCATGAGCAATGTCCAGCTTTCTTTCGGCCATTTCATCTGTTTCGCTATTTTTTCAAAAGATGTGAAAAATGCCTCTACGTCCCTTTCCTCGAACTTAGGAAGAGCCTGTATAAATTTAAACAACATTTCTCTGGGTCCTGATCTAAATTCACATTCTTCCTGACCCGAATTTTCCCTGGATTCAAGACTACTCTTTTGTCTTAGTTCCATCTCTTTTAACTTAAATTCCCTCTCTTTCTCCCTTTTCTCTTTCTGGAATTCAAGCTTAAGTCTTTCCAATGCTATTGCAGTTTCATTCTCTTGTTCAAGTTTTCTTACTGCTATTGCTTTTTCTTCTTCATCCTCAATTTTTTCGTTTCTAACTGAATCCTAGCCAATACCACTGCATCCCTCTCGGACCTCCCACTTTCTTGACTCTCGTATTCCCCTTCATCAGTATCATCATCATCATCTAATTCCAGATGTTCGGCTATTATGTCAATTAGCTCTGCTTTTTTGTCACCTGATTTCAATTCCAACCCCAATTTCACTGCCAAATCTTTTAATTGTTCTTAGTTAAAGTTATCAATCACTCAGGGAAACATTCTGGTTTCCCAAAAACTCACTGCAACCACTAATACCAATACAATGGTATAGACTGTACCTTATTATACAAGAGACCTGGTTCTTTTAATTCTTTGTAATTGGTGTTAGATTTAGATCCCAACAATTGAGTTTCCAATTGATATAATCCCAGACGCGAGAGCAATTAAATATGATGCCAAATGCAAGACCCCAATTTAAATATATTATCCCAGAGATGAGGAGTTAATATGATTCCAAATGTGAGCCCTCCAAATTAGTCTGATTCTGATCCCAGATGTGAACCACCGAATTAAATATGATTCAATCCAGTTGATCCCCCAATTAATATGTTACAACCGACTGCTCTAGGCAAAGCCCCAATCAAATATATACAACTCTTATTGTGGTGGGAGAAATGCATTGTTGATTCAGTCCTGTCCCTCCACAGATTGCCTAAAATATCATTTTAAACTTTCCAAATTAAAGAAAGACCCAGCCAAATTGTACCATCTATTAACCCCCGAATGAGGCTAACCAAACCAGGTATCTTTAGATCAACAAATTAACTGTTTAATTAGAAAAACTAAATTCTTAAACACAAAGATATAAACATTTAAAATAGAAAAAAATAGTGTCCTTGAATAGTTACCCTGCTGCCGAAGTGAAATCTTCCAATGTGGAATAGTTCAAGGTTGCTTGAAGTCCTCTCAGCTGTCCGATGGGGGAGAAAAAGGTTCTTCAACAGTAGAACAGTCCATAGTCTAGTTCAGCAATTGAATTGATGCTGTCCTTTTCCAGAGATGAATTTCAACAATTACAGTTTAGTAGTTAAAGGAATTGGTTATTTCTTTTAAGAAATTAATCTGGCTTGACATCAGAATTCTGAGAGTATAAATAGGGTTTAAATAAACCAAGAGAGAGCTCTCTTTTCCTTCAGTATGTGCTGGCTAACAGTCTGTGTCTGTTTCTGTTAACTGTGTCTCAAAAGCCAGTTTTTCAGCTAGTTTCAAATGCCAATCAGCAACAATGTATCTCTCGATCTTCAGACTCTGAGTGGCTGTATCCCAGGGCAACAAGAATGCATTCTTTGACCCAGTCTCTTGGAGCTTGTTGCCTTAAAGCAGTACTGCTCCATTTCCAGCATTCCTCTTGGGAAAAAAACTACAGGATCATAACAAGATATAAAGGCCAGCATTCCATTAGCCATTTTGATTATTTCTGTACCTGTTAATGATGTTTTAATGACCTATGTACCTGAGCCCCCAAGCCTCTTTGAGCCTCCACAGTTCCTAGCTTTTCACCATTTAGAAAGTACTCTGATCTATCCTTTTATGTCCAAAGTGGATGACCTCACATTTCCCTACATTGAAATCCATTTGTCTCAGTTTTACCCATTCACTTAATTTATTGATATCAATTTGTAATTTTATGCTTCCATCAGCACAATTTACAGTGCTGCCTATCTTTGTGTCATCAGCAAATTTGAATATGTGGCTTCCTATCCCATCATCTAAGTCATTAATAAATATGGCGAATAGTTGAGGCCCCAACACAGGTGTTGTTTAAATCCAATCATGGTTCCAATGATCTGGTTTCCAACCTATCTAAATCATTGAAACTGTCCCCAAATAAGCTATTAATGACATCTTACATGGCATTAATCATGCTCATTGTCTAACACTTGCTATTTTCATCACGATTCACCATCCCACTCTTCTGTCATAGCATCATAAAATGGTTAAAGCACAGAAAGAAGCCATTCAGTCTGTCATGTCCATGCTGGCTCTCTGCAAGAGCAAATCAGTTCATTCCACTCCCCTCCCTTTTCCCCATAGCCCTGCAATTTGTTTTCTCTTTTTGAAAGCGACAATTGAATCTGCCTCCACCACACTCTGAGGCAGTGCATTCCAGATCCTAACCTAAGCTGTGCAAAGAAGTTTTTCCTCATGTGGCTGTTGGTTCTTTTTCCATTTACCTTATATCAGTGCCCTCTGGTTCTTGACCCTTCTGTCATTGGGAACAGTCCCTCTCTATCTGCTCTGTCTAGACCCCTCATGATTTTGAACACCTCTAGCAAATGTCTTCTCAATATTCTCTAAGGAGAACAACTCCAGCTTCTCTAATTTTTTTTTATTTGTTCACGGGATATGGGCGTCGCTGGCTAGGCCAGTATTTATTGCCCATCCCTAATTGCCCTTGAGAAGGCGGTGGTGAGCTGCCTTTTTGAACTACTGCAGTCCTTGGAGTAGGTACACCAATAGTGCTGCAAGGGAGTTCCAGGATTTTAACCCAGCAACATTGAAGGAACGGCAATATAGTTTCAGGTCAGGCTGGTGTGTGGCTTGGAGGGGAACTTGTAGGTGATGGTGTTCCCATGTATGTGCTGCCCTTGGCCTTCAAGGTGGTAAAGTTCATGGATTTGGAAGGTGCTGTCGAAGGAGCCTTGGTGAGTTTCTGTAGTTCATCTTGTAGATGGAACACGCTGCTGCCACTGTACATCAGTGGTGAAGGGAGTGAATGTTGAAGGTGGTGGATGGGGTGCCAATCAAGCGGGCTGCTTTGTCTTGGATGGTGTAAGCTTATTGAGTGTTGTTGGAGCTGCACCCATCCAGGCAAGTGAAGAGTATTCTATCACATTCCTGACTTGTGCCTTATAGATGGTGGACAAGCATTGGGGAGACAGGAGGTGAGTTATTCACCACAAAAATTCCCAGCCTCTGACCTGCTCTTGTAGCCACAGTAATTATGTGGCTGGTCCAATTCAGTTTCTGGTCAATGGTAACCGCCGCCCCCCCCCCCCCCACCACCACCCCGGAATGTTGATAGTGGTGGAATTCAAGGGGAGATAGTTAGATTCTCTCTTGTTGGAAATGGTCATTGGCTGGCACTTGTGTGGCATAAATGTTGCTTGCCATTTATCAGCCCAAGCCTGGATGTTGTCCAGGCTGCATCTGGAAACGAGCTGCTTCAGTACCTGAGGAGTCGCGAATGGTTCTGAACATTGTGCAGTCATCAGCGAGCATCCCCACCTCTGACCTTAAGATGGAGGGAAGGTCATTGATGAAGCAGCTGAAGATGGTTCGGCGTAGGACACAAGCCTGAGGAACTCTTGCAGTGACGTCCTGGGACTGAGATGATTGACCACCAACAACTACAACCATCTTCCCTTTGTGCTTGGTAGGATTCCAACCATTGGAGTGTTTTCCCCCAGGTTCTGATTGACTCCAGTTTTGCTATGGCTCCTTGATGTCATACTTGGTCAAATGCTGCCTTGATGTCAAGGGCAGTCACTCTCACCTGACCTCTAGAATTCAACTCTTTTGTCCATGTTTGGGCCAAGGCTGTAAAAAAGTCAGGAGCTGAGTGGCCCTGGCGGAACCCAAACTGAGCGTCATTGAGCAGGTTATTGCTGAGCAAATGCCGCTTGATAGCACTGTCGCTGACCCCTTCCGTCACTTTGCTGATGATCGAGAGTAGACTGATAGGGCAGTAATTAGCCGGTGTGGATTTGTCCTGCTTTTTGTGTACAGGTCAAAGCTGGGCAATTTTCCACATTGCCGGGTAGATGCCAGTGTTGTAGCTGTACTGGAACAGCTTGGTTACGGGTGCAGCTTGTTCTGGAGGACAGGTCTTCAGTATTATTGCTGGAATGTTGTAAGAGCCCGTAGCCTTTGCAGTATCCAGTGCATTCAGCCATTTGTTATCACGTGGAGTGAATCAGATCGGCTGAAGACTGGCATCTGTGATGCTGGGGACCTCAGGAGGAGGCCAAGATGGATCATCCACTCGGCACTTCTGGCTGAAGATGGATGCAAATGCTTCAGCTTTCTCTTTTGCACATATTCATCCACATAGCCGAAGTCCTTCATCCCTCGAACCGTTCTCATAAATCCTTTTGCATCCTCTCTGAAGCCGTCACATACTTCCTAAAGTCCGGTGCACAGAATTGGGCACAATGCTCCAGTTGAGGCCATACCAGACTTTTATTAATGTTAATAATAGCCTCCTTGCTTTTGTACGCTATGCCTCTATTTATAATGCCCCTGATCCCCTATGCCTTTTGTTATGACCGAGGCGGGAGGAGTGCACTGTTAATTCAGTGCAACTTCTCCACCAGTCACTGCATATCAATAAATTTTCCCACCTACCGAAAAACAGCCAATTAGATACTCTATTTGTCCCCTGGAATAAAGCACACCAACCAGATTTCTTTAATCAACAACAACATTATCTATTTATTATAAAAACAAGTCTGAACCAATAATGAGAGAACTCTATGTATGAAAAGTTCCTCTGTTCCCTAGCCCTCATCTTTCTTTTGGGCCTCCTTATCTCGAGAGACAATGGATACGCGCCTGGAGGTGGTCAGTGGTTTGTGAAGCAGCGCCTGGAGTGGCTATAAAGGCCAATTCTGGAGTAACAGGCTCTTCCACAGGTGCTGCAGAGAAATTTGTTTGTTGGGGCTGTTGCACAGTTGGCTCTCCCCTTGCGCCTCTGTCTTTTTTCCTGCCAACTACTAAGTCTCTTCGACTCGCCACAATTTAGCCCTGTCTTTATGGCTGCCCGCCAGCTCTGGCGAATGCTGGCAACTGACTCCCACGACTTGTGATCAATGTCACACGATTTCATGTCGCGTTTGCAGACGTCTTTATAACGGAGACATGGACGGCCGGTGGGTCTGATACCAGTGGCGAGCTCGCTGTACAATGTGTCTTTGGGGATCCTGCCATCTTCCATGCGGCTCACATGGCCAAGCCATCTCAAGCGCCGCTGACTCAGTAGTGTGTATAAGCTGGGGATGTTGGCCGCTTCAAGGACTTCTGTGTTGGAGATATAGTCCTGCCACCTGATGCCAAGTATTCTCCGAAGGCAGCGAAGATGGAATAGCCCTCATGCACACGCACATACATTAAAAAAAAAGGTTAACTGTGGAAAAAGGATTTTTGGTTTACAGATGTTTCATAGGAATGAAAGGAATAATAAAAATAACTGAGGTTGTCAGGTTCTGGAAGTTCTCGGTTTGGTGAGGTGTCCCAGAGATGAAGTCTCTCTAGGCGAGGTTGATGAACAGTCTGTGATGGATAGGTGTTCAAAGCAATTCAATTGCACCAGGCTTCACATAGGTCTTTCATCACGGGTGTAGCAACAGGTCTTCTTAGGTTTTACAGCAAGCAGCATGACAGCAGCAGAAGATTTCTTCAGATTCTCCGTTGCATTTTCTCTACCGATATTAATTGCCTTAAGTTCCTCACTCTTATTAGCCCCTTGGTTACCCTCTATACCTGGTATGTAATTTCTGTATTCTGCTGTGAAGACGGCACAAAATATGTGTTTGACCTTTCTGCCATTTCCTCATTCCCCATGATAATTTCGCCTATCTCTGCCTATAAGGGACAAAAGTTTACTTTAGCTACTCTCCTTTTTATGTACTTGTAAAAGGTCTTACAATCTGTTTTTATATTCTTGGCTACTTTACTCTCATATTCTATGTTTTCCCCCTTTTTTATCAACCTTTTTGTTGACCTTTGCTGGTTTCCAAAACACTCCCATTCCTCAGGCTTTCTAGTATTCTTTGCAACATTATGGGCTTTTTCTTTTAATCGAATACTATCCTTAACTTCCCGAGTAAGCCACGGATGGATCCTTCTTGCTGAGGTTGTGTTTTTAATGGAAGGTATTTTTGCTGAGCATTTTGAATTGTTTCTTTAAATGTTTCCCACTGTTTATTTACCGCCATACCTTTTCATCTCTTTATCTCATTAACCTTAGCCAGCTCTCCCCATAGCTAAATAATTGGCTTTGTTTAAGTTTAAGACTCTTGTTTGGGACTGGAGTATGTGGCTTTCAAACTTAATATGGAATTCAGTTGTATTATAATCAGCTTTTCCCCAGAGGATCTTTTGCCACGAAATTACTAATTAAACCTGCCTCAGTGCAAAATACTAGATCTAAAATAACTTTATCCCTAGTTGGCTCCACAATGTATTGTTTCAGGAAACTGTCATGAAAGCATTCTACAAACTCATCTTCCAGACTACCTTTGCCAATTTGATTTGTCCAATCTATATGAAGATTAAGGTCCTCTATGATTATTACATCGCCTTTGTTACAAGCTCCAATTATTTTTTGCTTAATGCTCTGTCCAACGATACCACTACTGTTAGGTGCCCTATAAATTACACCCACAAGCATTTTCTGACCCTTGTTATTCCTAATTTCCACCCATACTGATTCTACTTCCTGATCATCTGAGCAAAGATACTTTCTCACTCCTTTACTATCCGGGCTATTCCTCCTTTTCCATTCTGTCTGTCTATTCAAAATATTGTGTACCCTGGAATATTTATTTCCCAACCTTGGTGACCTTGTAAGTGTGTTTCAGAAATAGCGATTAAATCAAAAGTGTTTATCTCTATTTGCCCCGCTAGTTCATCTATCTTATATAAATGATTCGTACATTCAGATAAAGGTCCTTTAATTTTTTTAAACTACTGCTCTTTGCGTGAGCCTTATTCGCTGATGCACTTTTACCATTAAAATTTCTGTCCTTTCCTGACCCACTCTTTACCCAAATTGCTACACTGCTCTATTGCCTCGACTTTTCTCTTAAGGTTTCCCACCTTTTCATTTAAAGCCCTATCCACAGCCCTAGTTTTACAATTTGCCAGGATACTGATCCCAGCCCTGTTTAAGTCATAGTTATTATAGCACAGAAGGAGACCATTCAGCTCATTGAGTCCATGACAGCTCTCCACGGAGCAATCCAGTCAGTCTCATTCCCCGGCTCTATCCCCATAGCCTTGCAAGTTTATTTCCCTCAAGTGGCCAACCAATTTCCTTTTGAAATCAATAATTGTCTCTGCTTCTACCACCCTTGTAGGCAGCAAGTTCCAGGTCATTACCACTTGCTAAGTAAAAAAGGTCTTCCTCACATTCTCCCCTGTATCTCTTACCCAAAATCTTCAATCTGTGTCCTCTTGCCCTTGTGCCATCAGTTAATGGGAGCAGCTTTTCTTTGACAAGTTTAGATAGGTTAGACATAATCTTGTACACCTCTATTAAATCTCCCCTCAACCTCCTTTGTTCCAAGGACAACAACCCCAGCTTCTCCGACCTAACCTTGTAGCTAAAATCCCTCATCCCTGGAACCATTTTGGTAAATCTCCTCTGCACCCTCTCAAGGACCCTCACATCCTTCCTAAAGTGTGGTGACCAGAACTGGTCGCAATACTACAGTTGTGGCATAACCAGAGCTTTATAAAGGTTTAGTATAACTTACTGCTTTTGTACTCAATACGTCTATTTATTAAAGCCCAAGATCCCATATGCTTGGCTAACTACTGTTTCAATATTTTCTCCCACCTTCAAGGATTGATGCACATGGACTCCAAGGTCCCTCTGTCCCTGCACACTCTTTAGAACTGTGTCATTAAGTCTCTATTGCCTCTCCCTATCCCTTCTGACAAAATTTCTGTGTATTAAATTCCATTTGCCATTTGTCTGCCCATTCTGCTGGCATATCTATGTCGTATTGCAGTCGATTTGTATCATCCTCACTGTGTGCTGCACCTCCAAGTTTGGGATCACCAGCAAATTTTGAAATTTTACTTTGAATCTCATCCCAACGGAACAGCTCCTTCTTTTCCCAGTACTGGTGCCAGTGCCCCATGAATCAAAACCGCCTCTTTGCACACCACTCTTTGAGACATGCATTTAAATCTCTAATGTGCTTTACTCTATGCCAATTGGCGTGTGACTCGGGTAACAATCCAGGGATTATTACCTTCGAGGTTCAGCATTTCAATTTGACCCTAACTTCTCACCCTCTCAGTAGAACATGGGCCAGAATTTTACACACCACCCCCACCCCCCGCAGGAGCGGACTGGAGGCGGAGGGCGTAAAATTGTGCGGGAGGCAGGGGTGCCGTTCCTATTGCCTTCCTGCACAGGCTGCAATTTTATGAGCTGTGGGGAGGTGACAAATAGCCTGATGCCCCAGACAAATTGAGGCCCTTGAGTGGCCAATTAATTGCCACTTAAGGGCCTCTTCCCGTCGCCGTTGGTATATTACATCTGGAGGCCCTCCCTGCAGGCCTGGGGGTGGGGTGTTTGTGGTGGCCCCTCCTGATTGGGCACCCTGTGCCCCACAGAGGCCCCCCCCCCCCCACAGCCGCCCCTGCTGGAGCACCTAGCCCCCCCTCCCCCCTTGCCAGGGATAGCCATTGGTCCCCGGCAAGGCCTGAAACCCCACTCACCTTTGTGGAGGCTGACATCCATGGTTGTCTTCTGGCTAGGTGCAGTTCCAGCAGTGGCCATCACTCCAGTTAACACTGCTGGGACTGAGGTGTTGCCGGCCTGCTGGTTGGCTGGCAGCTCTTGGAGCCAGGACTTCCTGCCTCAGAGGAGCGGAAGTCCTGCCCGGGGCCATTTAAGGGCCTGAGCCTAGCAGAGGCAGGCTCGCCCCTGACTTTTTGGCCAGTGGGTGGGGCCTTTGCCTCGACGTAAAGTTCTGGCCATCATCCCATTTCTACCTATGTCGTTGGTTCCTACCTGACCCCGACAACTGGATCTTTCCCCTCATGCTCCAAGCTCGCCTCCTGTCGCAGGGAAATATCTTGAACCCTGACAACAGGCAGGCATCATGAACTTTGGAACTCCTAATCACGGCTGCAGACAATAGTATCTATCCCTGAACTATACTGTCCCTTATCACTGCCACATTCCTTTTTGCTTCCTGTGCATTGGGGTGTGGTCAGTTTGCCATTCACCCTGCGGTCCTTGTCCTCATCCACACAGGTAGCACCAACCTCATGCCTGTTGGTCAAAGTCAAGGGCCAAGTCTCCTCCATCACTACAATCTGGATCCCCATACCTGCCTGACTATCATACCCTCCTGTCCCTTGACCATTGACCAACTCTAAAGTTCTACTTAACCTAAGAGGTGTTACTGCCTCTTGGAACAAAGAGTCCAGGTAATTCTTCCCTCCCTGATGCTCCACAATGTCTGCGGCTCTGACCCCAGCTCAACAACTGAGTCGCAGTTGCTCAAGCTGCAGACAGTTAATGCAGATATGGTTGTCTGGGCTTGCAATACTTTCCACGAACTCATAAATGTTGCAGTTACGGCACACCACCTACCCTGTCATGTTTGTCTCACATCTATTTATTTGATTAGTTAACTAGTTACTAATTTATTAAAGTAAAGTTATAGCAAGTTTCAGTCTCTTAGCTTGGAGACAAAAGAAAAACACTCACCAGTTACTGGATGTATAACAAAAAGAATAAAAAACAGCACTTCCTTCCCTCTCTGCACTAAATTCCCAACTCAGTTTATAAAACACAATTCCCCAATCACTTTGTTTTTCACACTCTGTGCGGTAGCAAACACTGTCTGCTAAATGGTCTAGCTCTAATTTTAAGACTATACCATTTTGTTCTGGCTTCCCCCATCGAGGAAAATAGTTACTCTGTATCTATTAAATCCCTTTATACTTTTAAACACCTTAATTATCTCTTAAATCTTTAAGCACATGACTGGTTTAACTGTCCATCACCGGATCTGGCTGAATCACAAGCACTACTAGGCCTTGCACATCTCTGTCAAAACTGCCCATTTCTCAAGGATAATCCTAGAGACTAAAGATAACCCCTGACTTCCTTTCTCTGCTACTAATCATTTTTTTAAACCTCTTGCCCATATCTCCTGCATCCTTACTTGCAAGAAGTGTGAGGAACTCATGGACTGACACATTTCTAGTAAGCAGGTAGTAAGAGTTGGAGTGGAGCCTATGAGGGACAAAGAGTGTTTATTTTTTATTATTCTTTCATGGGATGTGGGCATTACTGGCAAGGCCAGCATTTGTCATCCATCCCTAATTGCCTTTGACAACTGAGTGGCTTGCTAGGCCATTTCAGAGGGCAGTTAAGAGTTAACCGCATAGCTATGGGTCTGGAGTCACATGAGGATCAGACCAGATAAGGATGGCAGATTTCTTCTCTAAAGAACATTAGTGAACCAGATGGGTTTTACGACGATCTATTGTGATGACCGAGGCGGGAGGAGTGCACTGTTAATTCAGTCCCACTTCTCCACGAGTCACAACGTATCAATAAAGTTTTCCCACCTACCGAAAAACAGCCAATTAAGTACTTTATTTGTCCCCCAGAATAAAGCACACCAATCAGATTTCTTTAATCAACAACAACATTAACTATTTATTATTAAAAAACCAATGAGATAACTCTATATACAAAAAGCTCTTCATTTCCCTAACCCTCATGCACGCACGCGCACACACACACTAAATAAAAAAATGGTTAACTAGGGAAAAAGGATTTTTGGTTTACAGCTGGTTCATAGGAATACTAAAGTAACTTCGTTTGTCACGTTCTGGTAGGAAGTTCTTTGGTTTGGTGAGGTGTCCAAGAGTCGAATAGTCAGATGCCACTCAAAGTCTCTCCAGGCGAGGTTGATGACCTGTCTAAGATGGGTAGGCATTCAAGGCAATTCAACTACAGCAGGCTTCACATAGGTCTTTCATCAGGGGTTCAGCAACGTCTCCTTAGGTTTTACAGCAGCAGGATAGCAGTAGAGGATTTCTTAAAACACAGGAGGCAACAGGAACCACACTTGATGCAGGGATTCTTCAGAGACAGGAAGCAATAGGAATCTGCCACCTTTGAAATACAGAGTTTCTTCTCAAGAGATGCAGGATTCCTTTACAGAGAGAGGTAACACTTTCTCTGGGTCTTCCTTTCTGATCTCCAAGCAGGTCAAAAACCAAATTTGAAATGCCTGCTCTTTGTCCAACTCACTGGCTTTTTAAAGAATCCAAAGTGAAAGCAAACCTTCCTAAACAGTTCAGATGTCCAGACATAGAGTCTCCCTTGTCATTCAAAGAGTTGCTCTGAGGAGGTCCAACCCTTGCTGGTTTCCTTGAAATTGCCTGCTTTCCTGTCCTTGTATACAAAGCCAGATTTCTTTCAAAACATCCAAAAATTTCAGCTATTTGCAGGTGTCAATGTCCACTGAAAAATCCTTTTCAGTTTTTTAAACCACATAACATTCTAAGGTTTTAATTCAAAAACAAAAACTTTGTAACACTCTGATGGCACCATTACTGAGACTAGCTTTAAATTCCAGATCTTTTTAATTAATGGAATGTATTAACTAATTGTATTTTAAATTCCACCAGCTGCCATGGTGGGCTTTGAAGACCTGTCCCCAGAGCATTAGCCTGGGCCTCTGGATTACTGGTTCTGTGACATTACCAGTACGCCACCATCTCCCCCTAAATAATGCTAAGAGGCATAGGGCAAGGCTAGAATACTTAATGAGTACTTTGTATCGGTGTTTACTAAGGAAGAGGAATTTGACAAAATACTGGGAGAAATGAAAAGTGTAGAGGCAATGGACGGGGTAAAAATTGGGAGGGAGCGGGTGAGGTCCTGGAAAGGCTGGCTATGTTTAGAGTAGCTAAGTCACCTGGTTCGGATGGCTTGCATCCCAGATTGCTCAAGGAAGTGGGGATGGTGACAGCAGAAGGGCTTGCCATAATCTTCCAATCTTCCCTAGATATGGGGGAGGTGACAGAGGATTGGAGAGTGGCAAATGTGACACCCTTATTCAGTCCTAGCAACAATAGGCCAATTAGTTTAACATCAGTGGTGGGTAAAGTTTTGGGGGGAAAAAATCAACAGACATTTGAGAGGTTTGACTTAATTAAGGATAGCCAGCACAGATTTGTAAAAGGCAGATCATACTTGACTAATCTAATTGAATTTTTTGACAGAAAAGGTTGATGAAGGGAATGCAGTGAAAGTTGTCTCTCTGGATTTTAGGAAAGCGTTTGATAAAGTACCACATAAAAGACTGGTTAACAAAATTGAGGCTCATGGAAAGGAGGGTCAGTATCCAATTGGAAAAAAATTGGCTTCAGGACAGAAAGTAGCAAGTCATGTAAATAGTTGTTGTTCAGATTGGAGGATGGTTGACAGTGGTGTTCTCCAAGAGTCAGTGCTAGGACCACTGTTTTTTTTGTTGCTATATATAAATGACTTGGATCTTGGAATACAGAGTAGAATTTAAAAATTTTCCTTTGATACCAAACTTGGAGTTATGGCAAACAGTGAAGATTACACGAAGCGCCTGCAACAGGACATAGATAGGCTCGCTGAATGGGCAGACAGGTGGAAGATGGAATTTAATACAGCCAAGTGTGAGGTGATGTATTTTGGCAGAAGGGATAGGGTGAGGCAATGTAGACTCACTGGCATAGTTCTAAAGCGTGTGCAGGAACAGAGGGACTTGGGGTGCATATGCATCCATCTTTGAAGGTGGCAGAACATATTGAGAGAGTAGTTAGCAAAACATGTGGGATTTTGTGCTTCATAAATAGAGGCATAGAGTACAAAAGCAGGGAATTTATGCTGAACCTTTATAAAGCTCTGGTTAGGCCCCAACTGGAGTATTGCATCCACACTTTAGGAAGGATGTAAGGGTCCTTGAGAGGGTGCAGAGGAGATTGACCAGAGTGGTTTCAGGAATGGGGGATTTTAGTTAGAAGGTTTGGTTGCAAAAGCTGGGGTTGTTATCTCATAGCAAAGGAAATTGAGGGGAGATTTGATAGAGGTGTACAAGATTATGACAGGCTTAGATAAGTTAGACAAGGAAAAAAATGCTCCCATTAACTGTTGGTACAAGGACAAGAGGATACAGATTGAAGGTTTTGGGCAAGAGTTGCAGGGGGAATATGAGGAAGAACTTTTTTATACAGCGAGTGGTAATGACCTGGAACTCACTGCCCACAGACAATCAATGATTTGAAAGGAAATTGGATGGGCACTTGAAGGAAATAAACTTGCAGGGCTACCGGGATCAAGCAGGGGATTGGGACTGACCAGATTGCTCCGCGGAGAGCTGGCATGGACTCAATGGGCCAAATGGCCTCCTCCTATGCAGGAAACAACGCTATGATTCTGCGACTTTGTCACTCAGATTCAGTCTATTTATTCAGTTGCCTCATCCCTTTGCTCACCGTCACACACTCGCAAGGCACCACTGACATAACCCTGAGCCCATAACGTTCTCTAGTTTCCCTCCTATCTCCCTTCGTGTCCTTTTTTAAAAATTCATTCATGGGAAGTGGGCATCGCTGGCTAGGCCAACATTTATTGCCCATCCCTAATTGCCTTTGAGAAGGTGGTGGTGAGCTGCCTTCTTGAACCACTGACCTCCTGTTTGGTTAACCTCATACCCACTACTCTGCTGACCACTACCCAATTTCCCTTCCTGGTCTCTGTGCTAGCTGTTAGTGTAAATAGTTTGCTCTTTCAAGCATTCTCTCCATTAAAACTGCAATCTTCACCTCCTCCCTCAAAGAACTACCCTTGATTCCTCTGTCCTTGTGAGCTACCATTCCATCTCTATCCTTGCTTTCCTCTCCCAAATTCTTGAACATGTTGTCTCCTAAATCCATGCTCATCTTTTCCACAAAATTATGCTTGAATCACACTAAGCAGCTTCCCAGCCCCTCTACAGTTCTAAAAAAGGTCACAGTTAACATCCTCTGTGAATGCAAGAGGCTGTTCATCCTCTCCCTCTCTGCAGCATTTGACACCATCAGCCACATCATTCTCTTTCTCTGCCTCTCCTCCGTTATCCAGCTCAGTGAGATTGCTCTCACATGATTCCACTCTTACAGTGCAGTGTTGTGAACAAAAATCTGAGAGATTTTAATGAAGTTAATGCAAGAGCAGAACCAACTCCTTCCTTATTCAATGTTTATAGCTTGAGTATGTTCACTTGCCTAGATTGAGTCTACAATTCTGGAAATCATAGTCCTTTTAGGGAGTATGTCGTACTTTTAGCAAGAATGAAATTGGTGAGTGATCAGGGTCTAAAAGCAGAAATTACCACCAAGGTCCACAGAGTATGTTTTGCTCTTGAGGTCAGCGTTGAGCTCATGGTTGCAAAGAATAATAGCAAGTATGAGGATTGGGAGTGTTTTAGAAACTAGCAAAGGGCCACCAGAAAGTTGATCAGGCAAAATATTGAATATGAGAGTAAACTAACTAGGAATATTTAAATAGATTGTAAGAGCTTTTACAAGTATGTAAAAAGGAAGAAAGTAGCTAAAGTAAATGTTGATCCCATAGAAACAGAGACAAGAAATTATGATGGGGAATGAGGAAATGGCAGAGACATTGAACAAATATTTTATGTCTAACTTCACAATCGAAGACACAAGTTGCATACCAGAAATAGAGGGTAACCTAGGGACTAAAAAAGAGTGAGGAAATTAAGGTAATTAATATCAATAGAGAAAAAGTATTGGAGAAACTTAAGGGACTAAAATCCTAGGCTTCTAAAAGAGATAAGTACAGAGATAGTGGATACGTGGCTATGATTTTCCAAAATTCCCTGGATTCTGGAACAGACCCAGCAGATTGGAAATTAGCAAATGTAACACCAATATTTAAGAAAGGAGGGAGAGAAGAAACTGAACTACAGGCCAGTTAGCCTGATTATCAGTCCTTGGGAAAATGCTGGAATCTATTATTAAGGAATTCTTAACAATGCACTTAGAAAATCATAGTATGATCAGGCAAAGTCAACATGGTTTTATGAAAAGGAAATCCTGTTTGACAAATTTATTAGAGTGTTTTGAGGATGTATCTAGTAGGGTAGATAAAGGGGAACCAGTAGATGTAGTATACCTAGATTTCCAAAAGGCATTTTATAAGGTGCCACACAAAAGGCATTTGATAAGGCGCCACACAAAAGGCAAGATAAGGGCTCATGGAGTTGGGGATAGTATATTAGAATGGATAGAGAATTGGTTAACAGACAGGAAACAAAGGGTATGAATAAATGG
Source organism: Heterodontus francisci (assembly GCF_036365525.1). Taxonomy (NCBI): domain Eukaryota; kingdom Metazoa; phylum Chordata; class Chondrichthyes; order Heterodontiformes; family Heterodontidae; genus Heterodontus; species Heterodontus francisci. The sequence continues at coordinate 13,790,097 of NC_090412.1, read as the reverse complement.
GGCATTTTCAAGTTGGCGGACTGTGACTAGTGGAGTGTTGCGAGGATCAGTACTGGGGCCTCAGCTATTTACAGTCTATATTAATGACTTAGATGAAGAGACCAAGAGTAATTTATCTAAATTTACTGATGATACAAAGGTAGGTGGAATTACAAGCTGTGAGGAGGACAGAAAAGAGACTGCAAAGAGATATATACAGGCTAAGTGAGTGGGCAGCTGGCAGATGGAGTATGATGTGGGGAAGTGTGAAGTTATTCACTTTGGTCGTAAAAATAGAAGAGCAGAATTTTTTTAAAAGATGTGAAATTTGTAAATGTTGATGTTCAGAGAGACTCAGGTGCACTCGTACCAGGAACACAAAGTTAGCATGCAGGTACAGCAAACAATTAGGAAAGCAAATGGCATGTTGGCCTTTATTGCAAAGGGATTGGAGTACAAGAATGAAGAAGTTTTGGTACAATTGTACAGGACTTTGGTGAGACCACACCTGGAATATCGTGTGCAGTTTTCGTCTCCATATTTAAAGAAAGGATATACTTGTATTGGAGGCAATACAGCAAAGGCTCACTACATTGGCCCCTGGGATGAGAGGATTGTCTTATGATGAGAGGCTGAGTAAATTGGGCCGATACTCTCTGGAGTTTAAAAGAATGAGAGATGATAGTGAAGCATACAAGATTCTGAAGGGGCTTGACCGGGTAGACAGGGAGAGGGTGTTTCTGCTATCTGAGGAATCTAAAACGGCACAGTCTCAGGATAAGGGGATGATTATTTAGGACTGAGATGAATCTTTGGAATTCTCTACCAGAGAGGGTAGTGGATGCTGTATGATTGAATATATTTAAGGCTGGGATAGACAGATTTTTGGTGTCTCAGGGAATTGAGGAATATGGGGAGCAGGTGGAAAAGTGGTGTTGAAGCCCAAAATCAACCATGATCATATTGAATGGCGGTGCAGGCTTGATGGGCCATAAGTCCTGCTTCTATTTCTTATGTTCCAACTTGTATCTGTCTGTTCTCCATCAATAAAAGGTTTAATCATTTTATTATAAGATCTTTGCTTTGGACTATTCCAGTGCTCTCCTCACTGGTCTTCTATCGTCCACCCTCAAAGTTAAGCTTATCCAAAATTCTGCTGACCATATTCTAGCCCACACCAAGTCCCACTCACCCATCGCCTCATACTCTCTGACCTACAATGGCACCCGGTCAATCAACGACTCAATTTTAAAATTCTCATCCTCAAATTCAAATCCCTCTATGGCCTCATCTCTGTGACCTTTTCCAGCTCTCAACCTTTTAGGAACTCTGCATTCTTCCAAGTGTGGATTCTTATGCATTCCCCATTCCCTCTGCACCCTTAATAGCAGTCATACCTTCAGTCATGTGGGCCCCGAGCTCCGTAATTCTCACTCATCAGCGGCATTTTATGAGGCCTGCGACAGCAGTTTTTGTGGTGGGCAGGGTGATTTAATTAGGCGGGAGGTGATATTTTGCATTACCGATGGCGGGTTTTATTTTAGAGGTTAGGTCAGTGGTGTGTTTGCGGCGGGTCAGGGTTCATTCCGTCCTGTGGCGGTTCCAGCTTTCTATACATTTGCATAGCATGAATACTCGTTACCTTATTATTATTTCAAATTAAGTCTTACCTGCCAGATTAAATCAGTGATGCATGGCAATCTCACGGCACCTGGTTCACTTTCATTTAAAGATGGCTTACGCCAGTTGGCTTTGTGCAGTTGTATCTGAGATCAGTGGTTCCCTTTCTTGAACTCTTCGGCATAAGGAAGGCCAACATCAGATTTGATTTTTAGCTCCAGGCTTGGGCCCAGCAAGGACAACGCTTTAGCGGTGATGGTGATGAAGGTATTGGGGTGTGGTGGTGGTGGTGTAAAGGGTGGGGTCTTGGGTGCCAGGAGGTGCAGGGGAGTGAAGTCTGGGAGGACACAAGTTGGGGTCTCGGAGAGACTCTTACCTGGAGAGAGTCGGGAGTGGCAGCAGCAGCGGTGGACCTGCGAGGAACCTACAGGGGAGATAATAAATCCAGACCCAGGCTCAGGGCCTTCCGCTTACCTGGAGAGGGTCAGGAGTCATAGAGTTATACAGCACTGAAACAGGCCCTTCGCCCTGTCGTGTCTGTGCCGGCCATCAAGCACCTAACTATTCTAATCCCATTTTCCAGCACTTAGCCCGTAGCCTTGGCAGCGGACTTGCGAGAAGACAACTACATCTACACACTGGAGTTTGAAAAGCAGAGAGAAAAAAAAAAAATCAAACCGTGACATCACAGGAAAGAGGTGAGTTGATTGGCTGGTGAGTGTTTGCTGCTTAGGAACTCAGTCTAAACAACTGGGAGTTTAAAAACATTAAAAATATTAAGTATTAATTACAAGTAAAAAGTGGGTAACTTGTGAATCTTGTCTTTTTAAATAAAGTTTATTACTATTGGTGAGATTATTACTACTATTAAAATTTTAGTATTGGTAGTGGTAAGGTAGATTAGTATTGGTAAAATTAGATTAGTATTAGTATTAGCAATGGTAAGGTTATTATTACTATTGGTACAGTTATTAGTATTAGTAGTACAGGGTTTATTTGTAGTACCAAGGTTTATTATCTAATAGTGGAATGGCAGGGCTGCTCCAGCCTCAGGAGTGCACATCCTGTGCTATGTGGGAACTCCAGGAAGTGTAGTCAGTTACAGCAACTTGAACTCCGGGTTGCGGAACCTGAGCAGCAGCTGGTGCCACTGCAGCGCATCTGTGAGGATGAGAGCTTCGTGGATAGCACGTTTATAGATGAGGTCACCCCACAGCTTAAGAGTATGCAGGCAGAGAGGAAATGGGTGACCACCAGACAGTCAAGGAGAAGCAGGCAGGTAGTGCAGGAGACCTGTGAGTGCATCTCACTCTCCCAACAGGTATTCAATACTAAGGAAAGTGATGGCTCTTCTGGGGAGTGCAGTCAGAGTCAAGGCCATGGCACCACAGGTGGCTCAGCTGCACAGTGGGGCACAAGGAAGACTGAAAGAACGATAGGAGATTTGATAGCTAGGGGAACAGATAGGCATTTCTGTGGCTGCGGACGTGAATCCAGGATGTTATGTTGCCTCCCTGGTGCCAGGGTCAAGGATGTCACTGGCTGCAAAGCACTCTGATTGGGGAGGGTGAACAGCCAGCAGTTGTGATCCACATTGGTACCAACGACATAGGTAGGAAGAGGGATGTGGTTCTGCAGAAAGGGTTTAGTGAGCTAGGTAAGAAATTAGCGAGCAGGACCTCAAAAGTAATAATCTCCGGATTACTTCCAGTACCACGCGCAAGTGAGTATAGAAATAGTGCAGATGAATGCGTGGCTGGAAAGATGGTGCAGGATGGAGGGCTTTAGATTCCTAGGACACAGGGACCAGTTCTGGAGAAGGTGGGTCCCATACAGGCCAGATGGGTTGCACCTGAACAGAGCTGGAACTAAGTTCCTTGTGTGATTTGCTAGTGCTATTGGGGAGAGTTAAACTAACTTGGCAGGGTGTGGGAACCAGGAGGAAATATCAGAGAGGAATACCAAGGTGCACAGAATACTGGGTGAGCTAGATAGCACTAGAATACAGAAAAGTAGGTTATTAGGTGGGGTCAGAGTTATGGAGAAAGTAATAAAGCCTAAATTAGGTTTAATGTGCATGTATGTGAATGCATGGAGTGTTGTTAATAAGATTGGTGAGTTACAGGCACAGATTGACATAGGACCATAGAAATGTTACGGCACAAAAGGAGGCCATTCGTCCCATCGTGTCTGAGCCAGCCGAAAAAACTAGCCATCCAATCTATTCCCACCTTCCAGCAGCTGGTCCATAGCCTTGCAGGTTACAGCACTTCAGGTGCATGTCCAGGTATCTTTAAATGCTGGCCTAGCCAGCAATGCCCACATCCCAGAAACAAATAAAAAAAAACCTTTGTGCTCATAATGCCTTGTGTTTACATTTTCTCCCACAACGTTTGATGCTAACCTAACATTTAACAGCTGAGGTGGAGGCAGTATGCTTATTGGGCTTCCCTGTTGCCCTGGATGACCGTGGCCAGCATCCTCTGGAGGTATGTGGCCTTGAGGACTCCATCTTACTTTGGTCTCCAGCATTGGTGGTTGAGCATCCCCCTTGGGTTTACCTGCTGACAGTAGGTCAATGATTGGGCGGGGGTGGTGGGACATGAGATGCTGCTTACCCTGGGGGTGTCCTGAGAGGAAGGCCCTGGGGCAGCTGGCACATGCTCCTCATCCTTCTGGGTGCACGATGGCACCTGTCTGTCTCCCTGAGGGAAAGGGGCACCCGGAGGGAGGTCCAGGTTCCTTGTCACCCTGTTGCTTAGCCACTGCTGCCTGGAGTCCATGGCTACAGCGATGGAGGTCAGCTCAGAGTGCATAGGGGTCGTGTTCGACCAGGCTCTCCCTGGCGGTTGCCAACCTTTCCACTGAGGAAGCCATACGCTCATGTGTCTGGGACATGGCAGATGGCATGTCTTCCATGGACTCCTCCATGGCATGTGCAAAGCCACGCATGACCTCAGGCATCTCTGACATTTTCCCCATGAGATCGCTGCACTTCCAGCAGATCTCTTGTAGCCTCAAACAGAGGATCACTATCAGTGTGGGGCTGAGCAGGGGCCTGATCCCTGATTGTCAGGGGGTCCAGCTGTAACATGCTGCATCAGTGGCTGGAATGTGTCTGTAACGTGTCTGCATCTTGGCCACCAGATTGTGACACTGCTTCTAATCTCAAAACCCCCCGCAGACCATGTGGATGTATCTGCGCTGGCGGAGCTGGCAGAAGTGGCAGGTGACGGTACACCCTCTGGGGCATTGGCGTCATCCTCCCCAGAGGCAGTGTCATCGGCTTCATGGTGTCCCATGGAAAACAGCCAGAAGCACATTGAGCAACATCACATGAGGTCATCACATTTTCACATGATCTTCCTAAAGGTTGACAATTCATCCTTATGCCTTGACTGTCCTGCCTCGGCGTCTGGTATGGCTCTTCCTCCCTTCCCTCCATCTATCAGTACAGCCTCATCCTCTGTTTGGGTCATGATTCAAATATCTGGGACACCACCCCCTGTTTTGTTCCACTCCCTTTGGTTGTCGGTGTTTTTGTCCTGCACAAGAGTGTTGATTTAATGACATGTCAAATGATGCCTAACACCCATTGTCTACATTCATTGACATCACTCATTCTGGGATGTCAGTCACACGCTGCATCCAATCGCAATCATATGACAGACTTGCACATTCTCCAGAATCCATAGCTATATGGCACCAAGGCTGAACGCATGGCGTGGCTTCCCATTGACGCACATGAAGTTTTAAGGAGCCCACGAGATAAACATTTGTACAGCTTCGGACACATCACTCAATCTCACCAATCTGAGCAAGTCATTGACCCTTTTCCGACACTGAACCCAGGTTCTACGACTGACCCCACAGTGTGACACCTCCTCCATCCAAGCCACCTTGGTCAGGTGGGATGGTCTTCTGATTTAATCTGCAGGGAGGTGGGCCTCCTGCCTTTGCCTGATGGCCTGGAGGAGAACCTGCAGGGAAGCGTCACTGAACCGTGGACCAGGGCGCTACCTATTGGCTGCCATAACAGTGGTGGTGGGGGTGGTGATGGAGAGATGATTGAAATATTCATGGGAATTGGTGCTGGGTTGGGAGAGAATGACTAACGGATGAGGGAAAATAAGAAATAATTATGAATAAATCAATATGCCATATATGTCTGCAAACGATTGAAGAGCAGCCAGGCTAGTGATCTTCCATTATTGCAAGGCAGAATGATTTATAGACATGGCCTTAATGGTGCTTTGCAGAATGATGGCGGAGTTCACCGGTGGAAAGCTATCTCAGACACATGATTGCATGTGTCTCCTGTGCCAGCTGCTGGAACTTAAATTTAGATTTGTAATCAGGTGAGAACCGGCAAAAAGGATAGAAGCGGAAATGCCGCCAACTTCCGGATCCGCTGTCGGAAACACTGTGAAATGCATAAAACACCGTCCATTCTTTCCTTTTATATAAATGAAAGCAAAATACTGCGGATGCTGGAAATCTGAAATAAAAACAAAGCGCTGGAAATAGACAGCAGGTCTGGCAACATCTGTGGAGGGAGAAACAGTTAACATTTCAGGTCTGTGACTTTCATCCGAATTCCTTCTCTTCCCCTCTTAAGACCCTCCTTAGAACTTGAATTTTTAACCAAGCTTTTAGTCACCCATACTAATAGCTTCTTCTTTGGCTCTATGATTTTGGGACGTGATCTATAAATGCAAGTTGTGGTTGCACAGGGCACAAATCAGGAGTGCAATGGAATATCCTAACTTGCCTCCAAGGGTCCTGCTGCAGCAAAACTCAAGACACTCAACACCATCCAGGACAAAGCAGTCCAATTGACGGGCAGCCCATCCATCGTCTTAACATCCACTCCCTTAACAATTGGCACGCTCTGACTAAAGAGTATGCTATCTGCAGGATGCACTGAAGATACTGGCTAAGGCTTCTTCAACAGTACCTCTCAAACCAACAGCCTCCACTACCTAGAAGGACAAGGGCAGCAGGTGTATGGAAATGCAATCACCTCCAATTTCCCCTCCAAGTCACACACAATCCTGAATTGGATTTGTACGGTTGTCCTCCTATCGTCGCTGGCTCAATATCCAGGAATTCCCTGCCTAACAGCACTGTGGGAGTACCTTCACGAGTCAGTTTGCAGTGGTTCTGGAAAGGCTCACTACCACCTTCTCATGAGCACTAGGGATGGGTAATAAATACTGGCCCTACTTAGAATGCCCATATCATGAGAATGAAAAAAAATGAATATGGCTAAGTATTTTGTGTAGCAGATTCTGTTGACATTTTGTGTAATTTTTGTAGATCTCTAATAGCCTTACGTAAAAGTGCATTTTTGACATACACGGGTTCTCCTGGACACACTTATCTGAGTTATTTGCAAGAACATTGCTATATTTCCCTCTTCATTCAAATTTCATTCCATTGTGTCCAATATGAGTCAGAACCCTTCTATATTTTTGTGAACTAGCAACATAGGCCATTTTTGGCCTGATACTGATTTTCTGCGACCTGTGAAAACAGTTTTACCCAAAATTGTGATTTTTTTTCCCCTCCATCAAAGGAAAGTATTGGTTTGTGTACAGTACAATAGAGGTAAGATCTTGGGTAAATCTCACGAAATAGAAATGAGCAAACGAGTAATAGAATCCACCTACTTATAGTATTCTCTGCAGGGCAGAGACTACCAGAGAAATTTGGAACTCACTTTACTTGTGTCTTGGCCAACATATGGAGTAAATTGCATGTTTTCCCCAAGCAAGAATGTTTTGATTTGACAGCTCAAGATGACAGGGGCTTTTGTGCTACAATTCTTCATGTTAACCTGAAATTGTAGATTTCCTGTTTCCCACCAGCAGTTTCTGAATGATATAGCCTTACTTATATACAGGGTCTAAAAGAATTTGAGCTGTGGAAGAATATTTCATTACCTAATATAGCTATTATTTGCACATTTCTTTTCAAACTTTATGCAACGTTTTCATCCAATTTGTCATCTTTCTGACCTGAAGTTCCTTAAGTTTGTGTATGTGACACTTTGTGCTGTCCAGTCCCACTCAGAACTATGGATGTGGTTCAGAATGAGGCTTGACCAGAAAGTAGTATGGGAACCCACAAGTCCACAGTGATATTCAGATATAGCTGGCAGTCTGCAGAAATCCCGCCCCCCCACCCCCACCAATACTTAGAACATAGAAATGCAAAAAAAAAAGTGGTATATTTTGTGAAAATGGATTGGCATAACAGTATTCTGTTTTACAGATTAAAAAAATACTGAGCTCTAGCATACATGGAAAAATTTTCAGATATAACTGATGTCCAACCACTTGTGACGATTATTTCATTTTCAGAATCAAGGGTCACATTCCTCATTGTTTAGGAATACTTGCTTTTTGTTCCAAAAACGCAAAAGTACTGACAAAACTTCTGTATGATAAATATTCTTGTGTAGGTGTGATACTAAGCAGATTTATTACAAGCACCTTCATTCACTAGCAATTGTGTTGTCATCTAACTTCTCACTCCGAAATAAATTGCTCTTTGTTATTCTACACTTGTTACACAAGGGAACTCTAATTACAATTCAGTTAAATTCAAGTTTAGAAACTCTACTTGTATATAAATAGATTATTGGATGTCCAAATGAGATTTCAAGATGATATTTGTTTCATTCACAACTCAGATTTTACCACTTGTAAATTGAGTGTTATGTGGTCAGTGTGACATTTGGAATGAGGTATACAGTGAATTAGACATAGGTCTTTTACTACTAGGATTCAAATCAAGCCCAGAAGGATGGGATGAAAGTCTGCTTTGCTGGCTGTGAGGCATCCTATATGTAATTAAGTTAACCATTCTCAATCCAGTTCCTAGTGGGCGCAGGGCTACAGCACTAATCTGTGCTTGATTTGGCATTCTCACTCAGAAATGCCACAGGTATGGAAAATGTAAAAATGCCACACTGCTGCAATCAGAAATGCTTTTTAAGGTTGGACCAAGCACATTATTGGTGAATAATAGAATGAGCTTAACTTTGTGTCTCATTGTGCTATACCTCACGTGGAAATACTTGATAACTTTGGGTACCTGAGTTTTCTTCCCCAGCACTAATATCACTCACTTTAATAAGTGCAAAATTTTAGGGAAGAAAAGAACTATTTAAGACTTATAATCTGCTCATAATTGGTCTGCCTTTTGATACACTTGTATAGAGCTCAGAAAACTTATTCATCCTCACGGATGCCTATTATGATGGACTGAGGCATGTTGAGGCAGTTAATGGATTTTACCTTCCTCCTAACCGAGGGATGCATCGCTTGGAAGGTTGGTTACAGAGTGGCTTTGACTTAGGCAGAGGAATGGGTCATTTCCCCATTGTTCTATTTAGGACATTGCACATTGGGATGCGGAATAAGGAATGGAAAGACTCATTGGGGTGGACTGGGTGATGGCGAAAGAATTCAGCTACTTTAAAACTACATTTCCTGAGGCTTGTTTGTTGTAACATTGCAAATCATGGGCATTCTGTACAATCTCCTCTTTTTAGTCTATTAAAGTGACCTAAGGAATAATTGTAGCCAAAATTTTGACGAGCTTTAAGTATCAAAGCTAAAATTTATGATTGCTGTAATTTTCTTCAATATTGACTATATGTATTTAAAAAAGAACAAAAATTCCATTCCTATCATTTACCAAGATAAAACAATACTATAAAGTTAGTGTTAACAGTTTAATTTAACAGGTCTTTAAATGTTGGCCTTGCCAGCAACACTCACATCCCTTGAAAGAATAATGATTAGAGTACTGACTTGGGTTGCATTAGAGTGCTCTAGTGGAAGTTTGGTAACTGAGGAAGTTCGGTGAGGAGGGAGTGAGGAGCTCCTTTCATTTCCTACCTGTCCTCAGAGTGAGGGGAGCCGAGAGCTTCCAAAGAGCACAGCTGACTGGGAGAAGACTCGGAGGGCAGAGCTCCGGACCGGTAAGTATAAAAAACTTACCTCTGGTTAAAAAAAAACTGAAAGTGACGTCGCAGGAAAGCTGTGACCTGATTGGCTGGTAGGGAATTTTTACTGAATTTGAAAATAAAACATTGATAAAAATTGATTAAAACCCTAATTAACTAATAAATAAGTAGAGTAACTAAACCAGAGGGAGGAGATTACTGTATTTAGTTAGCATTTAATATTTATTTAATATTTATAGCGGGCAGCCATAAAGACGGGGCTAAAGTGTGGCGAGTCAAAGAGACTTAGTAGTTGGCAAGAAAAAAGACAGAGGCGCAAGGGGAGAGCCAACTGTGTAACAGCCCCGACAAACAAATTTCTCTGCAGCACCTGTGGAAGAGCCTGTCACTCTAGAATTGGCCTTTATAGCCACTCCAGGCGCTGCTTTACAAACCACTGACCACCTTCAGGCGCTTATCCATTGTCTCTCGAGATAAGGAGGCCAAAGAAGAAATATTTATAGTAGGAATCTAGCACTAGGGGCCATATAGTTAATTATAACTATTTAGTAAGGATTTAATAAGTATTTATTTCAAATTAATTTATTAATTAGTGCAAGAAATGTCAGTTAGAGGGGTGAAGTGCTTCATCTGTGAGATGTGGGAGGTCCGTGCTGCTTCCAGCGTTCCGGTCGACTACATCTGCAGGAAGTGTACCCAGTTGCAGCTTCTCACAGACCGCATGGATCGGTTGGAGCGGCAACTGGATGCACTTAGGAGCATGCAGGTGGCAGAAAGCGTCATAGACAGGAGTTTTAGAGAAGTGGTTACACCCAAGATGCAGGCAGATAGATGGGTGACCGCTAGAAGGGGCAGGCAGTCAGTGCAGGAATCCCCTGTGGCTATCCCCCTCTCTAACAAGTATACCGTTTTGGTTACTGTTGGGGGGGATGGCCTATCAGGGGAAAACAGCAGCAGCCAGAGCAGTGGCGCCACGGCTGGCACTGTTGTTCAGCAGGGAGGGACAAAGCGCAGAAGAGCAATAGTTATAGGGGACTCTATAGTCAGGGGCACAGATAGGCGCTTCTGTGGACGTGAAAGAGATTCCAGGATGGTATGTTGCCTCCCTGGTGCCAGGGTCAAGGATGTCTCTGAACGGACAGGGGGCATTCTGAAGGGGGAGGGTGAACAGCCAGAGGTTGTGGTACACATCGGCGCCAACGACATAGGCAGGAAGAGTGATGGGATCCTGCAGGGGGAGTTAGGTAGAAAGTTAAAAAACAAGACCTCTAGGGTTCGAATCTCGGGACTACTCCCTGTGCCACGTGCCAGTGAGGCGAGAAATAGGAAGATAGTGCAGCTAAACACGTGGCTGAACAGCTGGTGTAGAAGGGAGGGTTTCAGATATCGGGACCATTGGGATTTCTTCAGGAACAGATGGGACCTGTACAAGAAGGGCGGGTTGCATCTAAACTGGAGGGGCACAAATATCCTGGCTGCGAGGTTTGCTAGCGTCACTTGGGAGGCTTTAAACTAGTGTGGCAGGGGGGTGGGAACCAGAGCAGTAGGACAGCAAGTGAAATAAATGAGGGGGAACTAGTAAATAAGGCCAGTAAGACTAAGAGGGAGAGCAGGCAGGGAGATGTTGTGGAGCACAGCGGGACTGGTGGTCTGAAGTGCATTTGTTTCAATGCGAAAAGTATAACAGGTAAGGCAGATGAAGTTAGAGCTTGGATTAGTACTTGGAACTATGATGTTGTTGCTATTACAGAGACTTGGTTGAGGGAAGGACAGGACTGACAGCTAAATGTTCCAGTATTTAGAAGCTTCAGGCGGGATAGAGGGGGATGTAAAAGGGGTGCATTACTAGTTAAGGAGAATATCACAGCTGTACTGCGGGAGGACACCTCGGAGGGGTCATGCAGCGAGGCAATATGGGTGGAGCTCAGGAATAGGAAGGGTGCAGTCACGATGTTGGGGGTTTTCTACAGGCCTCCCAACAGCCAGCTGGAGGTAGAGGAGCAGATATGTAGACAGATTTTGGAAAGATGTAAAGGTAACAGGGTTGTAGTGGTGGGTGATTTTAACTTCCCCTATATTGACTGGGAGTCACTTAGTGCTAGGGGCTTGGATGGGGCAGAATTTGTAAGGAGCATCCAGGAGGGCTTCTTGAAATAATATGGAGATAGTCCAACTAGGGATGGGGCCGTACTGGACCTGGTATTGGGGAATGAGCCCGGTCAGGTGGTTGAAGTTTCAGTAGGGGAGCATTTCGGGAACAGTGACCATAATTCCGTAAGTTTTAAGGTACTTGTGGATAAGGATAAGATTAGTCCTCGGGTGAAGGTGCTAAATTGGGGGAAGGCTAATTATAACAATATTAGGCAGGAACTGAAGAATTTAGATTGGGGGCGGCTGTTTGAGGGTAAATCAACATCTGACATGTGGGAGTCTTTCAAAGGTCAGTTGATTAGAATCCAGGACCAGCATGTTCCTGTGAGGAAGAAGGATAAGTTTGGCAAGTTTCGGGAACCTTGGATAACGCGGGATATTGTGAGCCTCGTCAAAAAGAAAAAGGAAGCATTCGTAAGGGCTGTAAGGCTAGGAACAGACGAATCCCTTGAGGAATATAAAGACAGTAGGAAGGAACTTAAGCAAGGAGTCAGGAGGGCTAAAAGTCATTGGCAAACCGGATTAAGGAAAATCCCAAGGCTTTTTATACGTATATAAAGAGCAAGAGGGTAACTAGGGAAAGGGTTGGCCCACTCAAGGACAGAGAAAGGAATATATGTGTGGAGCCAGAGGAAATAGGCGAGGTACTAAATGAGTACTTTGCATCAGTATTCACCAAGGAGAAGGACTTGGTGGATGATGAGCCTAGGGAAGGGAGTGTAGATAGTCTCAGTCATCTCATTATCAAAAAGGAGGAGGTGTTGGGTGTCTTGCAAAGCATTAAGGTAGATGTCCCCAGGGCCTGATGGGATCTACCCCAGAATACAAGGAGACAAGGGAAGAAATTGCTGGGGCCTTGACAGAAATTTTTGCATCGTCATTGGCTACAGGTGAGGTCCCAGAGAACTGGAGAATAGCCGATGTTGTTCCTTTGTTTAAGAAGGGTAGCAAGGATAATCCAGGAAATTATAGGCCGGTGAGCCTTACGTCAGTGGTAGGGAAATTATTAGAGAGGATTCTTCGGGACAGGATTTACTCCCATTTGGAAACAAACAAACTTATTAGCGAGAGGCAGCATGGTTTTTTGAAGGGGAGGTCGTGTCTCACTAATTTGATTGAGTTTTTTGAGGAAGTGACGAAGATGATTGATGAAGGAAGGGCAATGGATGTTATCTATATGGACTTCAGTAAAGCCTTTGACAAGGTCCCTCATGGCAGACTGGTACAAAAGGTGAAGTCACACAGGATCAGAGGTGAGCTGGCAAGATGGATGCAGAACTGGCTCGGTCATAGAAGACAGAGGGTAGCAGTGGAAGGGTGCTTTTCTGAATGGAGGGATGTGACTAGTGGTGTTCCGCAGGGATCAGTGCTGGGACCTTTGCTGTTTATATATATATATATAAATGATTTGGAGGAAAATGTAGCTGGTCTAATTAGTAAGTTTGCGGGCGACACAAAGGTTGGTGGAGTTGCGGATAGTAATGAGGATTGTCAGAGGATACAGCAGGATATAGATCGGTTGAAGACTTGGGCGGAGAAATGGCAGATGGAGTTTAATCCGGACAAATGTGAGGGAATGTATTTTGGAAGGTCTAATGCAAGTGGGAAGTATACAGTAAATGGCAGAACCCTTAGGAGTATTGACAGGCAGAGAGATCTGGGCGTACAGGTTCACAGGTCACTGAAAGTGGCAACGCAGGTGGATAAGGTAGTCAAGAAGGCATACGGCATGCTTGCCTTCATCGGTTGGGGCATAGAATATAAAAATTGGCAAGTTATGCTGCAGCTGTACAGAACTTTAGTTAGGCCACACTTAGAATATTGCGTGCAATTCTGGTCGCCACACTACCAGCAGGATGTGGAGGCTTTGGAGAGGGTACAGAAGAGGGTTACCAGGATGTTGATTGGTCTGGAGGGCATTAGCTATGAGGAGAGGTTGGATAAACCCGGATTGTTTTCACTGGAACGACAGAGGTGGAGGCGCGACATGATAGAGGTTTACAAAGTTATGAGCGGCATGGACAGATTGGATAGTCAGAAGCTTTTTCCCAGGGTGGAAGAGTCAGTTACTAGGGGGCATAGGTTTAAGGTGAGAGGGGCAAAGTTTAGAGGGGATGTGCGAGGCAAGTTCTTTACACAGAGAGTGGTGAGTGCCTGGAACTTGCTGCCGGGGGAGGTGGTGGAAGCAGGTGCGATAGCGACGTTTAAGAGGCATCTTGACAAATACATGAATAGGATGGGAATAGAGGGATACGGTCCCCGGAAGGGCAGAAGGTTTTAGTTTAGGCAGGCATCAAGATCGGCGCAGGCTTGGAGGGCCAAATGGCCTGTTCTTGTGCTGTACTGTTCTTTGTTCTTTACTTCGTGTAAATTTCATTTAAAAACATGACTGTAAGACAGCAGTAGCTAGAAATATTTCAATAGACTATTTTGGTGGTGCCTGTCAAAAATTTTGTTTTGTTTTGAGGATATTTAAGGTTGCAATCACTGATAAGTTAGTCATCAATAACCAGATCTGAATGTGGTATTGCACTGCTTGACCCAATATTTAATTGTAACCTGAAGATTTCTTTCACAGTAGCTGTGGATTTGAAAGGAAGTGTGATGAATTAAAATGTGTGGTGATTGTTGGTTCATGTGCAGAATTCTAAAGTCATGGGAAGGTGTTTGGGTGACCTGTTTTGGTTTGTTTACAAATATGGCACAGTGATATTAAATAAATTGAAACTTATTAATGCAAAAATAACACACAACTTCTCCATGTCTTCTTTCTCCCTACCCTCCAAAAATGTAAGTGGTACTTTGAATTCAGTTAAACTTCACCTCTAAGATGATGTACTCAGAAGCTTTGAAATGTTTTATTTTCATCCATCTCCTAAATTAGTGTTGTTATTAGATCCCACAAGATAATAACACTTCACACTTTTACATGGATAAAGTTATATCATTAGAGACGCACAAGATGATTATTGGAACATCATCTAGGAGCCACCATGTTGGAAATGATATGACAGATCATATTAGCCATTGCTGATATATGCCTTTAAACGGCTTCTGTCAAGAAGAGTTCATAATTTTATCAAGGTAGCTTCCAGTTCTAGCTTTCGAGTACTGTAAATAGCTCTTAACAAAACATTGGTGTTTGGATCTGTCATTTTGAGGAATCTAGCCATTCATAAATAGTTATTTGTTCCACAGCATGTACCAGAGAAATATTTTTGTGAGCACCAGTTTGAGAGTGTTCTCCACTAGGGCAGCGTTGGATGTTGGTATTACATCCCATTGGATGAGATCCCAAATCCATGCTATTAGAAGAAAACTAGAAGGAATGGCTAAAATAGATGGTTTGCAGATGATTTAACCTCCACCGAACATAAGCTTTCCCAATCTTCTCCAGTGGTTGATATGATCCAGAATACCCCATTACAGTATTCTGGTTCTTCAACATAAGTTGTGCTGCCATCTCTTGAAACATCTTTCAAGTATTTTGGCACACTTTAATTTCTGTTTGTTAGTGTTGGTGCGAATGAAGGTTGCACTAGTCTGACATCACGCAGTAAAAGTATGATGAAGTAGCAGCATATCTCGCAAAATGATTTTTGATGCTTTGATGCCAGTTTGAAGGATCATATTTTCTCTTGGTGCTCTACGTGTATATGTGCCTTCCTATTATTCTGAATGACAGAATGCTTTAATCACATAAAAATGAGAAGGCCAGTCCCAAAGGTTTAAAAGAAATTGTAACAGGAAAAAAACAAAATTCACTTAACCATACCAAAAAAACTAACCAAGATGTAATTTTAGAAATTTGTGCTCATTATAAAAGAAGCTTGCGACTTTATAGATGAGAGATTTGCAACCTATACCTCAGTCATTAGTTTGATAAGTCTTTCAAGGCAAACGAAAAATCAATACTAAAATTGGTAGTCTTGTTATCTCTTTAAATCTCTCCAGTTCTATCTTAACTTTCTTCTCAAGTTCTCCCTTCGCCTAGCATTGTCTTCTACCACCCTGTCCCTCTTTTAGCCAGGAGGATTGGATGGTCAGACCTTCAAAATTATCCACAGCTGTTAAATATACTCAATCTGTAGTCATTCAGTAGCTTGATTGAGAACTAGCAAAATGTTGTTTGTGAGGATAGGTGAATTTTAAAATCAGTAGTAGGTGGGATTCAAATTTAAAATCCTCTTTTTGGGAAACCAATGTAGTTCTGGTAGTAGAGGCATGACCAGCCCTATGTTTCTGATTTTTTGAAAGATTTATGATTTTTGAATTTCTTAGATATCAGAAAATGCATTATATTGAAAATTAACAAAATATTCATTATTTTATTGGTTTGATAAGCTGAAATAAAATATGTAGGTTAATTAAGGTGCTTAACTGCAGTGGAGTGCTGTATGAGATACACTGATGGTGTGCTTGCATATTGCATCTTCATAGTACAGACGTTGACCAAAGTTAAGTTTCTCCCAAACCTTTTGCTTTTAAACTTGCAGTTTCTTTTAATCAACTGAAAGTCCTCCATATACAAGGACGCATAAAATTTATTGCTGGCCGGAGACGGATGGCAAAAACAGTATGCATAAATAAAGTAAGCGATGAACAATGATTGTGCTGTTGAAGACCTGGCTGAATAAGTATGTCAGGTACTGATTGGAAGAATGATAAATGGACTGGCCTAACAAAGGATTGACTGCTTGAAAAGACAGGGCTTTTTAATGGATGGAAGGAGAGGAGGCCTCATTTAAAAAGGAAGGGCTGTTTTCAGCAGAGATATGACAAAAGGAAGCAGACAACCATTGATTTATGTTCGAGAATGACAGTTGAAAAATTCAACAATAATCATGACAAATGAGAAGAGATGCGGCCAGAAAAAAAATCCCAATACTTGGAGTCTGAAAAGAAATGCCAAGGTCACAAAGTGAGCACCCGAACTGCTGCTTTAGACACTCTAATGGAACTAATGGAAAAGAAGGGGACAGGTTAAAATAGATGATTTGGAGAAAAGGGTTGAAGGTGATGGTATTTTCGGTCTTTTCTTTCTAGCCCAAAGGATAAATAAAATCTTGTTCAGAAATGTTACTGAATGCAAAGCAAGCTGACCATTAAAAGGAAATCTTTTTAAAAACTACCTCCGCCCCCCACCCCCTCCACTCCATCCCATGCCCCCGCAAAAATATTTGGAATGGGTCAGAGATGATCTTAAATAATGGCTGCAATGATACTTCATAATTTTAGAGCTTTTTATCAGCAAATTGAGTCTGAAACTTATCAGGGAAGAAACAGATTTAAAAAGGGGGAAAATGATTAAATTGCACATTCTTCTGCTTTGGCAAAGAAGATGAAGCATAAAATCTCCAATTAAGATGCTTTAGCTGATCTTACAAATTGCAAGAAACAACAAGGACTGAAATAGCTAGGTAGATCAATCTCTTCTATTTCAGATAAACTGTGATCTGTAATGGCTTCTCACAACTCCACTTACACCTGGGGCTGCAGTCAGGCATTAAGGGAGCACAGCCTCTTCAGATGAAGCATTTTCTAATCAGCTTTATCACTCATATCTGAATTTATCTTATTTGAGGAAAATGCCAATATATTAGCAGGCTTGTATGATACACAAGGTGACCCTACCAACTTAATGACATAATACATTATCCTTAATGAAGTCAATATCTTGTCTTTTAGCTGTCTGTCTATTGGGGCGATTAATTGCAGTGTCATTAAAGTTAGCTCTCTTTTCATTTGAGCTTGACAAGTCGCATAAAACTAATGTTCTTAGTTATCAGCCAGTGGAATAGGATGTGGGATGGAAGAAATTGTAGGAAATGCAAGGGGGATTGGCACGGCTTACTTAAGAGGTTCTTTGCAGTGACAGATTATAATGGCTCTTGCATTGTTTGTGTTTAGTGTTGCAGAGTCTCTCCAATATCCCCTTGTCTTCCCCCTACATTTGAAACTGAGAGATGGGAAGGTTGTAATTTACAGTGTGTTATCTTTGTCTATAGCTCCAAGATGATATGAAGTAAATCAAGGTACGAGTAATGAAAGACTGAAAATTTATTCCTTGAAGCACAGTTTTAAGTGTAGTATCTGTTATAGTGGCACTGCCTGAAGACCCTGAAATGAGACTGGATGAAGGGAAATAAAGAAGCATGGGAGTTCATGTTAATGCTGTTTGTCTGTGGTTAGTAATTGGGTTTCTCTGATGAGTTACGTGAAGACAAAGTGTGCATCCTAGCAAGTATTGTAAATCTTACATTGTTGGAACAAGGAGCAATCCTTACAAATATTGATCCACTTCTGCCCAGAGGCAAGAAAAGCAGTGTATTGCCGAGTTGGTGTAGAATCAGTACCGCAAATTTCCAATGTGAAGATAAAGCTCTGCACAGAATTCTACCATTTTATTTTTTAAGTAATAATAATAATTAAAATTTATGCTGGGTTGACCATATATTAAATACACTGTTACTTTGCATCAAAAATACATATACTAATATAAAGATTAGGTACCTGCTCTTTAGAAATATAATCCTAAAATGTTTCTTTATTCTACGACATTTTATTTCTATGAACTGTTGTGATGACTAAGGGATTATTGTTGTATTTGTTTTGGTGTTAAACTCCTGTGAAACTAACTTAAAATAGATTGATAGGTGGCAAAATATGACATTTAGTTTTGTCTAATTTGTCCTATTATTGGGTTTGCAATTTGTACTATTTTACTTTAGGGCTTAAGTCCAACCAATGATTTTAACAATGTACATTGTAAAAAATCAATTTTTTTTGAGAAACAGCATTTTGTGATGTTTACTGGACGCAAAAACTATATTAATGTGGTGAAAAGGGATTAAAATTATAATGCACATTCATGGGGTTATTACTGATATTTCATCGGGTAAATAGGCACGTAGGCCAGGATTTTATCTGGGCGACGAGGGTCTCGGCCACCGGCAAAAGGACTGGCGAGAGCCCCACATCACCACCTCTGGGGAAGGCCCACCACATTACATGCCAATTAGGCACTTAAATGGACAGCAGCAGGTCTTCCCTGGGATCAAGGACCCCAGCAAACGGAAGTCCTGGATGCTGAGAGCTGCTGGCCAATCTGAAGCTAGCAGCTCTTTTACTGAGCAACACCACCAGGGCTGCTGGTACTGGACTGACCAGTAGCCGTGGATGCGAGGGATCCAGGCCACAGGTGAGTCAGGGCGGAAAGGGTTTCACAGGGGAGGAGGCTGACAGCAAGGGGAGGGCAGCTGTCAGCAGGCCCCCACTTCCCGATGCTGGCTTCCTGGATCAGGCACTAGGTGCCTTTTCACGGGAGTCCCCACCCCAGAGCCGACAAGCAACCCACGAGGGGTTTGCTTGGCATGTTCCCCATGTGACGACAGGCCCACCCGCCACTGGACTAATACCAGGGGAGGCAGGATGAGGCCCTTAATTGGGCAGTAATTTCTCACTTAAGGGCCTCAATTGGCAGCGGGGCGCGGCCTCCAAACCCGACATGGGGGAGAGCATAAAATTCCCCCCTTGGTGTGCTTTTCTGCCATACAGATGCTGATCATCTCAGGTTTCACTGATCCCAGGTAGAGTAGGATGGATGCTGTACAACTGGTATTAGCATTCCCAGACTAGATAGCAAACGGCACATTGCATGTTGACTGGATACATGTGGATGTCTGGATTTTGCTTTGCTGTATTCCACAGCATAATAAAATGGTGCACAAACATACACTGTCTAGTTTCACACTTGGAAGATAGGCAACTTGAGCAAGATATTTGGAGGACGGCTGATGCTTGTGGAACCCAACACTCGTATGAGTTTTGGTTTGAAATTCATATGTAAAATAATTTTTGAAGTATATTTTTTGTGGTCACCAAAGTGCTGGTCATCTGAACACTTCAATTATGGTCAGAATGTTAGCATTAAGCACTCCCAGGCCACACATTCCACAGTCAGCTGCATAATAATACTCAGCATACTCTGAGCCAATAATATGTCTTAACATCAGAAGAGCACTTGCTCTGTACCGGCCATTCTGATTTATTCTGAGTGCTATAGCCATTTTTATAACATGATGAATGATGGGGCACTTTCTGCTATAAGCCCACACCCACTGGGGACTGTGTTAAAGCTGGTCCAACTCATTTCAGCGCGGCACAGTGGCGCAGTGGTTAGCACTGCAGCCTCACAGCTCCAGGGACCTGGGTTCAATTCTGGGTACTGCCTGTGTGGAGTTTGCAAGTTCTCCCTGTGTCTGCGTGGGTTTCCTCCGGGTGCTCCGGTTTCCTCCCGCACGCCAAAGACTTGCAGGTTGATAGGTAAATTGGCCATTATAAATTGCCCCTAGTATAGGTAGGTGGTAGGGAAATATAGGGACAGGTGGGGATGTGGTAGGAACATGGAATTAGTGTAGGATTAGTATAAATGGGTGGTTGATGGTCGGCACAGACTCGGTGGGCCGAAGGGCCTGTTTCAGTGCTGTATCTCTAAAACTAAAACTAATGGGTTTGCAAAGAAAGGAAACTTTTTATCACATCAGGATAAAATCAAAGTTTGCTAATCCACTGAGCTCTTCACCCTCTAATCCCGGACCTTTTGAATGAAAACAAATTGGCCATTTTTTTCTGAAGTAGCACCACACATGGAGATGTAGTAGATGTTTTACTCTATTAAACTCACCTATAACTCACCTATCACCAGAGCCTGTCACTCCAGAATTGGCCTTTATAGCCACTCCAGGCGCTGCTTCACAAACCACTGACCACCTCCAGGCGCGTATCCATTGTCTCTCGAGATAAGGAGGCCCAAAAGAAGAAAAAAGAATTGTTCCCAATTGTAAAAATGGTAAAAATATGTTAGATGCAACAAACCCAGATCAGGACTGAATTTGAAGAATGTTTTCAGAAAGTTTACAAAATCATGTTGTATTGTACTTTGTGTATAATGTGCCAACTGCTGTGGAAGGTTCTGAAATGTCTGCAGCCTCATGGAATTATTACAGCAAAGACTTACATCGGTGGAAGCAGGAAATGTTAGAGGTAGAAGTCAGTGACTTTGTGATGTGCCGTATGAGTGTTTAGGAACTCAACAAAGGGAGAGCCCATAATTCACACTATTGGTGATCTTTCCAACTTTTAATTTGAAAATAGTGAGTGTAAAAGCCAAGAGTTGGTGTCATAATTGTCACACATGATGTTTGATTTGAATCATGTAGTGAAAGGCAGGATTCAAATGGAAGGCAAACTTGGAGGGCTGAACCATGTACTTTAAGTTTATAAGTGGTCATGCCAAGTAAATTGGAACCCCCCCAACACCCTGCCACCTTCGCCCGGCAATGGGAAGAAATAACTAGGGAACATACCAAGAATTTAGACACTTGAATATTCTCATTTTTGAAAGAAAAATAATCGTTTACGCTAACAGACAAGAAGCTGCCGTAAAGGAAATATCACAACGCAAAAGAGTGCAGGACTGCAACTACTTATAAATTTATTTCTAGAGATGTGAGCTGATCAGCTCTGTTGGAACCAATGCAAAGGACTTGTGACTCAAAGCTAATTGTTAAGACTTTATGAATAACTTTCGCTAAAATGGGGATTTCCTACAAACTAGACCCGATTATTTTTAAATTGGAGCCATTTAGATATTGTAGGGCAAAATGCTTTACATGATGCAATTATTAAACTATAATGTCAAGATGAGTACTTTGACCATATTTATTAGAAAGCAAAAGTAACATATTTTTGAACCATCTCATGGTAGCATAGGGTTCCAATGGTATTTACATGGGTTTATTAATGTGGACCAGTAACAAAAACTTAAGTTTTCATAACACATTTTACATAACAAAATACCCTTAAATGGCTCACAGAAATGAAGCCAGACATCAAAGAGTGATGAGAGAAGAGTTAGGGGTGGAAAGTACAGGCAAGATCTAAGAGGTATGTTTTTGAAGAAGGGAAGGGGCATTTAGGGAGGAGCTGATAGTGGATTGGTAGGGAAATGTAAAGGAGGGCAGGAAATGTAAAGAGCAGAGTCAGGACAAAGGAGGACATGCCTTGGTGTACAGGGCTGGAGGAGGTTGCAAAGATAGGGTGGAATGAGGCCATGAAGAATGTAGATAAGGAGAATGATGTTGAACTCGATGCTTTTTAAGGGATGGAAACCATTACAGTGGTTGAATACGGGTAATATGGTTTTTGGTGGAGTAATGTGCAGGTGACAGGGTTTTGAACGAGTTGTAATTTATGCAGGTAGGAATCTAGGAGGTTGTGAGGAGAGTTTTGGATTAGTTAAGTAGGGAGGTGAAAAAATTATTGGGATGAATGTTTCAGCAGCAATGGCTATGTGGTGGGAAAAGGTCAGGTGATATTGCAGTGGTGGAAATGGATTGGGTTTGCTGTGATAGGATTCTAACCTCTCCTGAGGATCAAACAGGGAAGTGAGTTTGCATACACTGGTACATCCTGAGAGTGCAATCCAGCAGGAGGGGCTGGAAATGGATTAGGGTGTAGAGCTTTTGTTGGGAGCCGAATAGAATGGCATTGGTTTTTGCTGATTAGTTGTAGAAGTTTTTGCTCATCCACAATTTGATGTTGGACAAACCATGGTTGTAGAATCAGTGTGCTCTGGAGCAGTAGAACTAACTGTCTTTGACATACAAGTGGGAACCAATCCCATGATTACAAATGACAAAAATGGATTAACCTTTGGGCACACACAAGGTGACTGTAGTTGGGAGGAGAAGCCATGAAAGGAGGTAAGCTGAATATGTAGTGCTAGATAAGAGTAGACTTAAGTGAATGGTAGCACCTTCAGCTGGACTACAGAAGATAAACAATGGAGAATGATGGAATGACTGACTCTGTCAAATCTTACTGTAGGTCAAGGGGGATGAGGGGGTATATCATATATTAGTTGTAATCACGAAGAATGTTGTTTGACCTAGAGCAGTCTTGGTGCTGTGGCCAGATGGAATCCATACTGAAGAGATTCAAACAGAGTGTAATGAGACCAAAGCTGGATGGCAACAACATAGTCAAGAGTCTTCAAGAGGAACAGGAATTTAGAAATAAGCCACTGGTCAAAGGAGTTGAGATTTGCTTTTTGAGGGGGAGGTTTATGTCTGCTATAAAGATTGCAGAAACAGAGCCACTAAGAGGCCGAGGCCATTGTGTCGTAAGGAGAACAATTGGCTGAAATGGGGTTTAACCACACAGGAGGTGGATCCGTAGATAAGATGAGCTTGAGGTTGGGGAGGAGGATGGGGGTGCAGTTTGGAGTGTTGTGGACTTGGGGAATAGTATGGTAGGGGTTCAGAAAGAGGGAGGAGGCAGGTGCAGTAGGGTGAATAACCTTTGCCCTTTGAGGCAAAAAAAAATGCATTTCGTATTTGATATTATAGAAGGAACAGAGAATGGGCAATTTGCTGTCATCCAGGACAAAGCAGCCCGCTTGATTGGCACCCCGTCCACAAATATTCACTCCCTCCACCACCGATGCACAGTGGTGGCAGTGTGTACCATCTACAAGATGCACTACAGCAACACACCGAGGCTCCTTAAACAGCACCTTCCCAGCCCACGACCTCAACCACCTAGAAGGACGAGGGCAGCAAATGCATGACCACATCACCACCTGCAAGTTCCCCTCCAAGCCACACACCATATCGCCATTCCTTCACTGTTGCTGGGTCAAAATCCTGGAACTCCCTTCCTAACAGCACTGTGCATGTACCTACCTCATGTGGACTGCAACGGTTCAAGAAGGTGGCGCACTAACACCTTCTCGGGCAATTAGGGATGGGCAACAAATGCTGGCCTAGCGAACGACGCCCACATCCCATGAACAAATAAAACAAAAACAGGAAACGGGGGTTGTCTATATGTTGGGGATAATTCTGGAGTAGTAGGCCATGGAGGTAGTAGAAGAAAATTGCTTCAAGTGGTGCATCCAGATCTAGTGGTGAACAGCCACACCTATTATTGAGTAGGTACACTGGAGCCTTCGGCACTTGAACACCAATAGAATTTAAATCTTAACATTGTCAGCCAATTACTGTAACAACAGATGATCTGGTGGTGCCATTTATCATTCTTGTTTTGCTTCTTTATAATTTTAGGTGAATATTTGCACTCAGCAGGATGAGAAATTTCACTCTTTAAGTAGCATTAGATTTATCCAAAAGCAAATTACTGTGGAATCTGGAAATCTGAAATAAATATAGAAAATGCTGGAAATACTCAGCAGGTTAGGCAGCATCGAAGGAGAGAGAAACAAAGTTCATGTTTCAGGTCTAATTTGGGAGCCCCAGTGTCTCCGCGGATCAGGTATTAGATGCAGTTGCTAACTCCGGTTGAACATTTCCCTGGAGGTTTAATCGCATGACCTCCAACCAGTCCTGCCCCACACTCTTACCATTGATTATCCAACACATCCATCCTCGCGATGGCCCACTTTTCTATGCCAATTGGAAAGTGAACAGGCTCTTTCTTATCTAATTGGATGATGCTTGTCTGTCAGTCAAACAGCCTTTTCCCTAGCCTTTTATAACTAATAAAGAAAAATTCAAAGAAAATTTTAAGCAAACATTTTTTTTGATGGCCCTATGATTTTCCCTCCCGAGTTGCTTGCAGTGGTATCCTGGAGGTTTGGGCAACCCCAGATGCAGAATAAAAATGGCTTTGACCTACCCTAATAAAAGTAACTCCTTGCGCATCAGTGTGAAATTTGTCAACCTTTCCTACAGCCATTGTTTTGATCTCTGTCTGACTAATAACAGTTTCTAAGATATCATTTATAGTAGAATTTCACACTCCACAAGTTATAGTTATAGTGATATTTCACATTACTTTGAGTTAGTGTACATGTTGACATTAACTTTCCATACTATGTATTACTGTGTTTTTGCAGATGACCCTTTGTACTAAATCTTTTTTCAAAACTTGCTACCAATAATGTAACTGCAGTTCTTGATTTTGCTTAGCAATTAATTCTCTTACGGTTTGTACAGCCAAGGTCAGAAATAAATTAAGGTATGTTCTTTAAATTATATTTTGAAGAAGACAAAAATGCTTCCAGAAAAAAATTAGCATCATTCGATGTTGAAATATACCAGTATAGTATCTCAGATTAACTGAGGTTTTTTTTACATTCTTGCTAATCATAAATAACAAAACTGCAAATCTTGAATATTTTTTGCTGCCACTGTCATGTTACAAACTTTTCCAGAAATGCTATTTATTGTAATAAATGTACTCAACTTTTGTGTCTTAATCCATACGAAATCTATGCTATAAGCAACAACCCAATTTCACCATTGTTGTTCCTGAATGAAACATGATATTCTACTAAAAAAGCTTTAAAAATGATTGACTTACTAGTAAACAAATGTGTGTTTGTAAAATTCAGGGACTTAGAATCAGAAAGTCACTTATAGCACGGAGGGAGGCCATTCGGCCCATCAAGTCCATGCCAGCTCTCCACAGAGCTGTCCAATCAGTCCCACTCCCCTGCTCGATCCCTGTAGCCCTGTAAGTTTATTTCCTTCAAGCAGCCATCCAATTTCCTCTTGAAGTCATTGATTGTCTCTGCCTCCACCACCCTTGTAGGCAGTGAGTTCCAGGTCATTACCACTTGCTGTGTAAAAACATTCTTCCTCATATTCCCCCTGCATCTCTTGGCTAAAACCTTCTCTGTGGAGAGCTGGCATGGACTTGATGGGCCAAATGGCCTCCCTCTGTGCTGTAAATGGCTTTCTGACTCTAAGTCCTTTTACCGTTAGTTAATCGGATCAGTTTTTCCTTGTCTAAATTATCTAAGCCTGTCATAATCTTGAACACTTCTATTAAATCTCCCTATCTCCTTTATTCTAAGGAGAACAAGCTTTACCAACCTAACCCTGTAACTAAAATCCCCCATCCCTGGAACCATTCTGGTAAATTTCCTCTGCACCCACTCAAGGTCTCTTTCCTGAAGTGTGGTGACCAGAACTGGACACACTACTCCAGTTGGGGCCTAACCAGAGCTTTGTAAAGATTTAGAATAACTTCCCTGTTTTTATTCTCAATGCCTCTATTTATGAAGCCCAAGATCCCATACGTTTTACTAACCACACTCTCGAAATATCCTGCCACCTTCAAAGATCTAGACCCATGCAGCCCCAGGTCCCTCTGTTCCTGCACACTCTTTAGAACTGTGCCATTAAGTATTTATTGCCTCTCCCTATTCCTTCTGCCAAAATACATCACCTCACACTTGTCCGTATTAAATTCCATCTTCCCCCTGTCTGCCCACCACTAGCCTCTCTGTGTCCTGTTGCAGGTGGTTCATATCATCCTCACTGTTTGTCACATCTCCAAGTTTGGTGTCATTGGCAAATTTTGAGATTCTATGCCATATTCCAAGATTCAAGTCATTAATATATAGCAACAAGAGCCGTGGTCCCAGCACTAACCCTTGTGGAACATCACCGTCTACCATCCTCCAGTCTGAAAAACAACCATTTACTACAACTTGCTATTTTCTGTCCTTAAGCCAATTTTTAATCCATTTCGACACTGAACCTCCTATTCCGTGAGCCTCAATTTTGTTGACCAGCCTTTCATGTGGTACCTTATCAAATGGTTTCTTAAAATTCATATTGTCAGCATCCACTGCATTCCTTTCATCAACCTTCTCTGTAACTTCATCAAAAAAATTTAATTTGATTAGTCAAATATGATCTACCTTTTACAAATCCATGCTGGTTATCCTTAATTAATGCAAGTGTCTGTTGATTTCTTCCCTAATTATTGTTTCTAAAACTTTACCCACCACTAATGTTAAACTAACTGATCTGTAGTTGCTAGGACTATCCTTATACCCTTTCTTGAATAAGGGTGTCACATTTGCCACTCTTCAATCCTCTGGCACCTCTCCTGCATCCAGGGAAGATTGCAAGATTATGGTAGGCTCTTTTGCTATCTCCATGCCCAGTTCCTTTAGCAACCTAGAATGCAAGCCATCCGGACCAGGTGACTTATCTACCCTAGGCATAGCCAGCCTTTTTAACAGTTCACCCCTCTCGATTTTTACCCTATCCATTACATCTACCTTCCCCGCTTCTAATGATATTATTGGCATTTTGTTTGAAGATGTATCATCTTTGGAAACAAAGACCAGTTCTATTACAGTTAAAGTACTGTAATTTAAAAGATTGAGATACATTGTTTTCACACTGACTTTGATTTAGATTTGGCAAATATGTGGTTCCTTCCTTTATGTCTGCCAGGAAAGAAGACAGACTGGGACAGAACTAAAGAGACTGTTGGCGGGAGATTAAGCAGGCTACTGCAAAGTCGATTACTACTCCATATTTTGTCCTTGTGCTTTACTTGTATGATGTGCAGTATTGGATTTATTTTTAGTGCAAGAACATTCTCTATTGAGAATGGTGGGACCAGACTTTTAAAGGCAGTGTGTATTTCTCTGTCAGGGATATTGGCCAGTGTGCCAATTTTGTTTCTATTGGATGATGCTAATGTCCAGTTTATCATCAAGCCTTGCAGACTATCATGAAATGCTTTACCTTGATGTTTGACAAGAAGATAATTGCTGATGGCTAGCAGGGCTATTTGGAATCTGGGTCTGAGATGCAGTCGAGTCTGGACTAAAGTTGAACAGAACCTGCATGTTAATTTTGTAACCTAGAGAGCTGTAGGCTTTTACTGGAATCTTTGGTTTGTTATCATTTGTATAACTAGTGTATTCATAATTAATAATAGATATAGAAAGATTGAAGGTTTGCCTTCTCAGGAAATGGGCTTTAAAAAAGTTCTAGATGTATTGTGGGAGGTCTGAAGTGCCATTTATTAATAAGTTACTGACCTCAGCAGAGAAAGCACAAGGGAAAAAAAGGAGGAAAAATTAGAGGAGGAAAAACAAATCTTCTTTGTTTCATTGAAGTGGCTGCTTGCCACACATTTTTATTTTTGCTGCTGTTGGTCATTGAACGGTTAATTAGCACTTTTTTTTTGCAAATTGTGATTGGTTGAGCTTGTCCTGTTTATAGGTAATGATACATCTGTGGCATCCTATGATAATTCATAAATTTATATTTTAAGTGTTGCATGGCATTCTTTGGCCAAAAGGGTGGACAAGGTTAATGTTACCAGACCTCTGAATGCTGGATTATAACCAATTGCTGGAATGCGAGAGTCATTTCCTCCTTTCCCTTCTTTCTAGAAAAGTGACTGGTCTTCCTTCAGGACTCAGTCCTATGTTAGACTGATCCAAACAATGCATACATGTCCTTTATCTGCCCTACTAATATGCTGGTTCAAGATACACATGATCCGAAAAGAGTTATATTCATGAGTCAGTTACATGTGTCTCTTTACTAATGGTTCCATTATAATACTTGAAAGTTTCTAATTATAAGGACTGAAATATTTCAATTAACAGCTGTACAGTAAACAAAATATCACAACAATAATGCACAAATGCTTTCCTTGGCAGTTTGAAATGTTATTGTGTGAATGTTTGTTCTCTATTTTCTTTCCTTATACTAGTACTTACCACTATTGACCCCAAGTAGTGTTTTTCCAAATGGAGGTGGAAGTAATTTGAAATATTGATTGGCAGTGCAGTTAAGTTGTCAACACAACCATTTAATTTGTCAGAAAGACTTGTTAAATTGTCAAAAATCATATAAAAACTCCTTCAGCCATTGAAGATATACATCAAAGTTGTTGTCGAATCACATTATTCATTCTGAGAATGGAGGTAAGAGGGCTCCAAAAGTGTCCATTTGTCATTATGCAAGAAATTTTGGATGTGTGTCAAGATTTACCCACCTTCAATGGAGGTGATGCTGATGTGAGCCAGTATTATGAGCAAAATATACAATACCCAACACATTGTGGTACAGTGCATTTAAGATCATCTTTGTTAAAAGAAATTGCTGCATTTTTCTAAGCAATGCCTACATCAGTATAATTATGCCCTCAAGAAAAAAAATCTCTTTATATCCAGAAATATTGCTTGATCTTGAATGTAAAACAAAATGAATCGATCCATCAGTTTAATAGTTGTTTCCCCTCAGATGTTTCAACATCATTGTTAGCTTCTTGATTCATATTCACACAATCAGTCTTTTGCAAAAATAGCAAACACAAGAAGAAGCAAGACATGCTCAAAATGGATGTTGAGGTGGATATAGTGTGGATGCAACAAATTCCAGAGTAATAGTTAAAGTTTTGAGAATTGCACCCAGAGAAAAATGGAAAAACAAAGTCCTTTATATTGAACCATCAGCATTGTATCCATACAGTGATTCTCTTTTTAAGTTAGAGAAATACCCATTCTCTACCACTAGATGTCTTTAGCAAATTTTGAAAAATTGCAATTTATATAATCTAACCTATTTCCTCTCAATTCCTCCACTTGACATACATTCTATGTAGAATTTTATAACACAAAAACAATAGCTTTATGCCATGTTTATGCTACACCGAAGCCTCCTCCCATCTTACTTCATCTCACCCTATCAACATATCCTTCTATTCGTCCCTCCCTCATGTAATTATCTAACTTCCCCTTAAATGTAAATGACTTCACCTCAACTACTGCT
Organism: Heterodontus francisci; assembly: GCF_036365525.1. Lineage (NCBI taxonomy): Eukaryota > Metazoa > Chordata > Chondrichthyes > Heterodontiformes > Heterodontidae > Heterodontus > Heterodontus francisci. Next base: position 13,760,751 of record NC_090412.1, on the reverse strand, counting down.
TGTGGTAACAGGTTCCAAATTCTCTGAGTAAAGAAGTTTCTCCTGGATTCCTTATTGGATTTATTAGTGACTATCTTGTATTCATGGCCCATAGTTTTGGATTTGCCAAAAACATCCACTTTACATACTTCCTATCTAACCCCTTCACAATTTTAAAGACGTGCATCAGATCAGACACCACCACCCCCAACCCCACACCGTTCACACCCCACCCAGCCTTTTAAAAGAAGAGCCCCAGCCTTTTCAGTCTTTCCTGATACCTGTACTTCTTAGTTCTGGTATTATCCTTGTAAATCTTTTTTGCACTTTCTTCAGTGCTTCTCTGTCCTTTTTTGTAATTTGGAAACCAGTCTCGTGTATTTCCTTGTAATTTTGTTGCTTGTCCTCTGTTTCCTTATCTCTTTCACATTATTTTTTTTTTGCTTTCCTGATAGTTTTCTTGTAGTGGCTACTACCTCTTGTTTCTATCTTTTCATATTTCTCATCTCTCTGATCTCTCTTGGATCCCATAATTTCCTTCAGCTTACATCTCCCTTCTCTTATCCACTTTGAATTTCTCTCCAACAAATCATTTGTTTAAAGAAGGCTTAAGTAAACAGAACATGAGATATCTCTTGAGTGAGTTAGAATTTATATTAAAGGGTGGTGAGTGACTTACCCATTTTTTTATCTGAAATGTGTTACATGCAAGTTCAGCCATTCTCAATAAAATAACATAAATTGTGTTGCAAATTTAACTGCTCTTAGATTTTGCTGTTTTCATTTTTCTCTTTCATAGATGCCTCTGAAAGCAATGGCTGCTGACATTTAAACCATAATTATGAGATCAATTTGTTCTATTATGTTATTTTAGTGATGCATTTGTTTGTAAGGACTGGGATATTGCAATGGGCAGTTTTCAGTTTTTCCTCATAACTTAAAAATTACAATAATTGATCACCGGGCTCGTTTAAATTTAAAACTGTGTTTTCATTGGAATTGCAAATATAGAGTCATAGAGAGATACAGCACTGAAACAGGCCCTTCAGCCCACCAAGTCTGTGCCGACTATCAACCACCCATTTATACTAATCCTACATTAATCCCATACCACAACCCCACCTTCCCTCAATTCTCCTACCACCTACCTACACTAGGGGCAATTGACAATGGCCAATTTACCTACCAACCTGCAAGTCTTTGGCTGTGGGAGGAAACAGGAGCACCCGGCGGAAACCCACGCAGTCACAGGGAGAACTTGCAAACTCCGCACAGGCAGTACCCAGGACCGAGCCCGGGTCGCTGGAGCTGTGAGGCTGCGTGCTAACCACTGCACCACTGTGCCGCCCATATCTTGAAAATGAAATGTAAACTTACATTGAAACATGACCAGCAACATCCTGCCCATTTCTGTTATGCATTCAGCAGGTCCAGGAATGCTCTTCACTACTAACAAATTCTTTGCACTAACACTCCAGTTTTAATACTTCTGCCAAGCTTTTCATGTTGTTATGACAGATGCAGAAGGAGTGCACTGTTAGTTCAATCCCGCTTCTCCACAGGTCACAATATATATTTAAATTTTCCCACTTACCGAAACAGTCAATCAGATACTTTACTTTTCCCCAGAATAAAACACACCAACCAGGGTTCTTTAATAAACAACAAAATTATCCGTTTATTATACCCCAAATCTTAACCAAGAGTAAAGTAAACATATACGCAAATTGAAATATTAAAGCCCCTTATTTCTATCCTAGCCCCCACACACCCTCACATATAGAACCAGTTAACTAGGAAAAAAGGGATTTTTGTTTACAGCTGTTACAAAGAAATAGAAGGAATTAAAAAAAAACCTATGACTGAAGAGCAGGTATGGAAGTCTTTTGTTTTGGCAAGGTGTCCCAAAGGCAAATAGGTGGCGGCCAATGAAATTTTCCTAGAACGGTTCTTTCCAGGCGATGTCGATATTCCATTTGGGTAGGCTTTCAAAGAGATTCAGCACAGAAGGCTTCACATAAGTCTTACATCAGGTATGAGACAACAAAGGCTTCAGTTCTCTCACATGCGATGCAAAGTTCCTTCAAAGATGCAAGGTTTCTGCAAACATGCAGGATTTTTTCAAATACAGGATGCAACAGTACAACTTAATGCAGGATTTGCTTTTCAAGAGAAAGATGAGCTGGCTGGATCTTCTGTTCTCCTGGCAGGTCAATAAGCAAACTCCAACTTTCTGTTTTTAGCCAAAACCAACTGGCTTTTTTAACATAAAAGCAAACTACTGCAGATGCTGGAAATCTGAAATATAAACAAGAAATGCTGGAAATACTCAGCAGGTCTGGCAGCATCTGTGGAGAGAGAAGCAGAGTTAATGTTTCAGGTATTTCCAGCATTTCGTGTTTATATGGCTTTTTTAACAGTTCAAAATGAAACTATAACTGTTAGTAGCAATCCTGTAACAGCTATAAAACATGGTCAGTCATTTCCTTGTGAACATCCTCTTCAGAATCGCAAGCACAAACCCCTTTGTTGGGTTTTTTGCAAACAGATGCTTTCCAGTAAGATTTGTTTACTGATCAACCTTCTGTTGACCTTCCTTTTTAAAAAAAAATACCCAAAGTACAGCTGCTTCAAGATTCCAACATCCATAGAGTCCTTTCAGTTTTTAAAATATAGATTCTCAAGTGTTAAAAAATGGAAACCTTTGTAACAATGTCTCAGTGAATCGCAGACCTCAATTTGTAAAATAGGCTGGTGATAAGTTATCAAACTAAAGTACTGTGCTTTAATTTCAAAATGTAATCCCTGTTCGAGGGGTTTTCAAAACATAATTCAGAGATAAAAGCAACTTAAAATAAAGTAACAATTTTTCAAGAGCCCTCAGTACTTCTAATAATACCCAATAAAAAGAAGGCCATAATAAAAGATGAATATTATAATTTTGTGCTACATTTGTCCTGTAAGCTGCTTGATAAAGGGAAATCTAGAGATGTTGTAGAAAGACCATTTGATGTCATCAATCTGCCTTGTTGTTTGGCAATGTGATTGTTGTCATCTTGGTAATGTTGCCTGCTTTCTGCTGAAAATTCCAGTAGTGTGTTGATGGGAGAGATAGGTGTCATGAAAGTTTGTATTGGTGAGATTACTATATTGAAATAAGAGTGGACATTGCCTTGACTTCTTTTGTTCATGGATGATTATACCTAAATCATAATTGTGATTGAACTGGAATCTCATTTTTCTGGTCAATTTGTGTTTGTGTTCATCTGATTAATTCCACTGACATAAGAAACTGCATGGAGACATCCTGGGGTTTTGATAAGTAGAACACCTCCATTTATATTTCTTCCATGGAGGTGACCCATTGAGAGCCAACATGTGGTGCAGTACTGCAAAAGCCTACTTTTCATAAAAACACACATTAAAAATAGATCATGCTGCTTGAAAATGCTTCCGTTAAAAGAGTCTGTCTTGGGTTGTACTTCCAGCATATAGGTCTGTTTAGCTTTTTAATTGTATACTGAAATGATATTTTCGCACTTCAGTTCCACTCCCCGCCATTTCATTTATTTCCAAAAAAGTTGGTCGCTGTTGGAGTGCATAGGAAGTTTCTGTTGAATGTCCTTAATTCTTTGTGAAAAGTAATTCCATGCAGTCTTTTTTCATCATTTGACTTACTTTTCATGTTTCAGTATTATTAACTAAGCATTATATTGGGGACGTGGATGAAGACTTGTGGTGTTTACTGAGGATTACTCATAGTAATAACCCTGTTTGCAGCTACATTCTCAGCAATGTAAAAGAAGGAACTTACATTTATATAGCTCCTTTCGCTAATGTGCTGAATACAGTTTCCAGCACTTGCCTCCTTATGGACAAAAGCAAGATATGAATATAGTCACAAGAAACACTGGAAATACTCAGCAGGTCTAGCAGCATCTGTGGAGAGAGAAGCAGAGTTAACGTTTCAGGTCAGGGACCCTTCTTCAGACCAGTTCTGAAGAGAACGGTCACTGATCTGAAACGTTAACTCTGCTTTTCTCTCCACAGATGCTGCCAGACCTGCTGAATATTTCCAGCATTTCTTGGTTTTATTTCAGATTTCCAGCATCCGCAGTATTTTGCTTTTATTTTATGTGAATATAGTCCCCCTCTCTCTCATGAGCGCACATAAACACATGTACCATTTGAAATTATAAGAAAATAATGAACATTTTGGGCTTTATGCCTTGAAAGGGAGCAACATTGACCAGATCTTATGGAGTTATGCAAAATATTAATTTGGTACAGGAAAGGCAATCCAGAACACTACTTCAAACTAAATAAACGGGAATGCAAATTCAAACTAGTGAAAGAGAAATTCAGGACTGATGTCAGAAAGTTGTTTTCATGCATTGATCACTCCTTTTGTAATGGATGATGTAGTGCAAGCAAAGACCTTGGAAATATTTTAGAAGTGGGTGCAGTGATATTGAGGACTAAGTTATTTAAGCAAGCTCGGATTATGCCAAATGCTCTTTCTTATCTAAAACTATCTCGATTTTGTGGGATGCAAGCCAAAGGATATTATCAATTATGTGAACTAGGACTTGCAGATGTGTTGTATCACATGACATATAGTATTTCTGGGTTAAGATTAACTATAAGCAAGACAGTACATTGTCTTGTATTTATGTGGGAACATTAAGTTATTTTGATGTTGGTTTTATCAAAACACTTCGTAGAAGGATGCAGATTTTAAAGCAGCCATCAAAAAAATGACTATTTTGTATTGCTACAAAATTAGTTTTATGATTCATTGTAAAATGAAAGGATTTATGGTGTATCCAGTCCTTGTAGTATGAATAAGTTGCATCAGTGTAGATACAAGATTATACAGTACTTTTTCAATGTTTTTTTGTCATTCATGGTGAGGGATCGTATGCTGAGGAACAGTACACATTTTGCTTTTGGCACCCAGTGTCATGATTAAGTTTTCCCCAATGAGGGAGTTTGACAGTACTAAATGGTATATGCTTCATTGCAAGAAGTCTAGCGAACAAGGCAGATGAGCTGAGAGCACAAAGTGACACATGGGAGTATGATATTTATAGAATTCATAGAGTGGTTACAGCACAGAAGGAGGCCATTCGGCCCATCGTGTCTGTGCCAGCTCTCTGCAAGAGCAACTTAGCTAGATCTGCCCTTTCCCCAGAGCCCTGCAAATTTTGTCTCTTTGGATGTTTATCCAGTTCCCTTTTGAAAGCCACTATGACCATGCACATATGGTTCTTAACAGTATCCTATAGGACAAAGGAAATCTTGCATAATTAATAATAGTATTAAGGCTATTAGTGAGACATGGCTCATAGGGCAAGAATGGCTGCTCAACATTCCTGGTTACAGGGTTTTCAGAGGCGATAAAGAGAGGAATAAAAAGGAGTGGAATCACAATATTGATAAAGAAACAATTATAGCTGTGAGGAGGGATATGGTAGAAGGATCATCAAATGGCCTGAACTGAAGAATGTAAAAGGGGCAATCACACTATTGGGAGTGTACTGTAGACCCACAAATAGTCCAAGGGAAGTAGAAGAGCAAATATGTAGACAAATCTTTGAAGTGCAAAAAGAATAGGGCAGTAATAGGAGGGTATTTCAACTACCCTAATATTAAGTGGGATAGAATTAGTGCGAAAGGGATAGAGGAAGCAGAATTCTTAGAATGTATTCAGAACTTTTGTAGCCAGTACATGGCAAATCCAAAAGGGAGGGCAATTCTGGACTCAGTTTAAGAGAATGAAGCTGGGCAGATGGAAGGAATATCAGTTGGAGAGCACTTTGGTGGAAGTTATCATATTGAGATAGATTTTGGGTAGTTATAGAAAAGGACAAATATAGACCAGGAATAACATTTTTCAGTTGGGGTAATGCTAATTTTGCCAAGCTGTGATGTGATTTAGCTAAACTGGATTGGAAACAGCTACTTGAAGGTAAATCAGTGCCAGATCAGTAGGGGGCATTCAAGGGAGGTAGTGAGGGTCCAGAGCAAGTATGTTCCTTTAAAGAAAAAGGGTAGGTGAACAAATCCAGAGCCCCCTGGATATCAAGGAGCTTAAAGGAGAGAATAAAGAAAGCAAGCGTATGACAGATACCAAGGGCTCAATACTGCAGAAAACCTAGAGGAGTATAAAAAGTGTAGGGATGAAATTAAGAAAGCAAAGAGAGGGCATGAAAAAATATTGACAAATAAAATCAAGGAAAACACCAAGTTTTTTAAAAATAAATACATAGGGAGCAAGAGGATAACTAAAGAGAGTGTGTGGCCTATAAGGGACCATAAGGGTAACCTGTGTGTGGAGATGGAAGACGTTGGTATGGTACTTAATGTATACCTTGTGTCTTTCACAAAAGAGAGGGATGATGCAGACATGGCAATCAGGGAGAAGGAGTGTGAAATATTAGATAAAATTAAGATAGTGAGAGAGGAAGTGTTAAGGGGTTTAATATCTTTGAAAGTGGATAAATCCCTAGGACCAAATGAAATGTATCCTGGGATGTTAAAGGAAGCAAGAGAAGAAATAATGGAAACTCTGACCATCACTTTCCAATCCTCTACGGTTACAGATGTGGTGCCAGAGGACTGGAAAACATCTAACGTTGTACCATTGCTTAAAAAGGGAGAAAGGGATAGACTGAGTAATTACAGGCCAGTCAGCCTAACCTCGGTGGTGGGAAAATTATTGGAAAAAGTTCTGAGCGACAGGATAAATCATTTAGAAGGACACAGATTAGTCAAAAGACAGTCAGCACAGATTTGTTAACGAAGGCCATGTCTGACTAACATTGAATTATTTGAGGAGGTTAACAGGAGGGTCAATGAGAGTAGTGCATTTGATGTAGTCTGTATGGATTTTAGCAAGGCTTTTGATGAGTTTTCACATGGCAGACTGGTCACGAAAGTAAAAGCCCATGGGATCCAAGACAAAGTGACAAGTCGGATCCAAAATTGGCTCAGAGGCAAGCAGCAAAGGGTAATGGTCGATGGGTGTTTTTGTGACTGGACGCTGTTTCCAGTGAGGTTCAGCAGGGCTCAGTACTAGGTCCCTTGCTTTGTGGTAAATATCAATAATTTGGACTTGAGTGTGGGGAGGATGAAAAGAAGTTTGCAGATGATACAAAAATTGGCCTTGTGGTTGAGAATGAAGAAGAAAGCTGTAGACTGCAGGAAGATATTAATGGACTAGTCAGGTGGGCGGAACAGTGGCAAATGAAGCTCAATCTGGAGATGTGTGAGATAATGCACTTGGGGAAGGCTAACAAGGCAAGGGAAACACAATAAATGGTAGGATACTGACAAGTTTAGAGGAACAGAGGGACCCTTGGACAGCATGTCCACAGATCCCTGAAGGTGGTTGGACAGGTAGATAAGGTGGTCAAGAAGGCATATGAGATACTTGCCTTTATTAGCCAAGGCATAGAATATAAGATTGGCCGAGTGGTTAACAGTGAGGTGGAGTGTCTTAGGTTACAGGAAGATATAGACGGGATGGTCAAATGGGCAGAAAAGTGGCAGATGGAATTTAACACTGAAAAGTGTGAGGTGATTCACTTTGGGAAGGAGTAATGTGACACGGAAGTATTCAATGAATGGCCTGACACTGGGAAGTTCCGAGGAACAAAGGGACCTTGGCATGTTTGTCCATAGATCTCTGAAGGCAGAAGGGCAGATTAATAGGGTGATGAAAAAGGCATATGGGACACTTGCCTTTATCAATCGAGGCATAGATTACAAAAGCAGGGAGGTCATGTTGGAGTTGTACAGAACTTTGGTAAGGCCACAGCTGGAGTACTGTGTGCAATTCTGGTCGCCACATTATAGGAAGGATGTGATTGCATTTTAGGGGGTGCAGAGACGATTCACCAGGATGTTGCCTGGGATGGAACATTTAAGCTATGAAGCGAGGTTGGATAGGCTTGGGTTGTTTTCGCTGGAACAGAGAAGACTGAGGGGTGACCTGATCGAGGTGCACAAGATTATGAGGGGCATGGACTGGGTGGATAGGGAGCAGCTGTTCCCCTTAGTTGAAGGGTCAGTTACGAGGGGACACAAGTTTAAGGTGAGGGGCAGGAGGTTTAAGGGGGATTTGAGGAAGAACTTTTTTACCCAGAGGGTGGTGACGGTCTGGAATGCCCTGCCTGGAAGGGTGGTAGAGGCGGGTTGCCTCACATCCTTTAAAAAGTACCTGGATGAGCACTTGGCATGTCATAACATTCAAGGCTATGGGCCAAGTGCTGACAAATGGGATTAGGTAGACAGGTCAGGTGTCTTTAATGCATCGGTGCAGACTCGATGTGCCGAAGGGCCTCTTCTGCACTGTATTATTCTGTGATTCTGTGATAAGAGCTGGGAGGTTGTGCTGGAACACTAGTTAAGCCACAGCTGAAGTACTGCGTGCAGTTTGGGTCACTGCACAATAGGAAAGATGTAATTGCACTAGAGAAGATGAAGAGAAGATTTACGAGGATGTTGCCTGTACTGGAGAATTTTAATTATGAGGACAAATTTGATAGGCTAGGGTTGTTTTCTTTGGACAGAGGAGGCTGAGGGCACACCTAATTGTAGTGTTTAAAATTATGAAGTGTTTAGATAGAGTGGATAGGAAGGCCCTATTCCCTTTGGTTGAAGGGTCCAGAACAGGGAGGCATAGATTTAGGCTAAGAGGTAGGAGGTTTTGAGGGGATTCGAGGGAAAAACTTTTCACCCAGAGGGTGGTAGGGATCTGTAAATCACTCTCTTAAGGCTGGTAAAGGCAGAAACCTTCATAACATTTCAAAAGTACTTGGATATACACTTGAAGTACCGTAACCTACAAAGCTATGGACCAAGAGCTGGAAAGTCGGATTAAGATGGATGGCTACTTGTCGGCCAGCACGGGCACAAGGGACCAAATGGCCTCCTTTCATACTGTTAGTTTCTATGATTCTTTTTCTATGAGGTATAGCATTAGCCAGCTGCAGCTCCTCCTACTCTGTGCAACCTCAGAAAAGCAATATGCCTGTATATATATTTATCCTGCACCAATCACCCTTAGGCCTCTATCAGTCGAATTGTTAATTTTGAGTTCAGTTGTGAGCTGTGCAGCTTTATATGCAAAGAACTAAATTGAAGTTATCCATTTTGTTATAAGGACCATTCCAGCCCGCATTTAGAGACTTTCATTTCATTGTCCTCTATTGGATTTGATCTAAGATCCAGAGCTGAGTGGGATGGTTCCTAAAATAAAAGCAAAATACTGCAGATGCTGGAAATCTGAAATAAAATTAGAAAGTGCTGGAAAAGCTCAGCAGGTGGCCTCTGTGGAGAGAGCTATAGTTACTAATCTTCTGCATCAAATACATCCCCAAATTGTACCCTTTTAGTCTGGCTAGCTTTCACATATTTTTATAAACTTTTTACTTTAATCTTCTGTTCAAAACATATTGGCCCTGATTTTGTGGTCAGTGTTGAAGCAATGGTGCTCGTCCCTGACCTCAAAGGAAGCTTTCCACAAAGATTGAGCAATCTCTGTGGCATGGACTTTCCCTTTCCTGACTGCAGTTTAAATCTGGCGTCATCTCAAGGATTCCTCCAGGCAGTCAACAGCAGTGATGTCACGAAACAGGGTCAGCAGCTTGTCTCATGGACAACAAAGCAGGAAGTTAAAAGCACCAAATCCTTTCACTTTTAGTTTAAAGTTTCAGATAGCGAAATAAATGATTTATGATTGGATTAAAACAAGCAAAAAAAAAATTAAAAACAATGTTTTTTTTTGTCATAATGGAGAAAATTGTCACTCCACAAATATAGTGTTAGCTTTTCAGGACCATTGAGGGTGTTTAGCAGTAATTATAAAGCTCATACACTGTTAAAGATCCAGTTACACCTCATTCAACAAGGTGTAATTTTTTCAAGGGTTTTTATAGCTAGACTAGGAGCGTAAAAATCGAATTTTTCTTCAATTCACTTATTGCTTAACCATTGCACTCTGTGGGGACCTTAACAGTACCCCTCTGAAGGAGCATTGAATCACTGACAGCAATCATTCAAACCCGTGACCTCTACCACCCAGAAGGACAAAGGCAGCACATGCAAGGGAATACCATCACCTGCAAGTTCCCCTCCAAGTCACACACCATCCTGGCTGAGAAATATATCATTGTTCCTTCATTGTCGCTGGATCAAAATCCTGGAAAGCCCTCCTTAACAGCACTGTACCACATGGACTGCAGTAGTTCAAAAAGGTGGCTCACTACTACCTCATTAAGGGCAATTAGGAATGGGCAATAAATGCTGGCTTTGCCAGTGACCTTCATATCCCATGAATGACTAAATAAAAATACTTCTGATTTCTACGTTATTCTGTGTATGTGCGACCTCCCAAAGTTGCTGTCACTTTCAGTAGAGTAATGAGGATGAACACTGACAGTTTCACATCCTTACCATCGCAAAATCCAGGCCTTTTCTAAAGAACAATTGTTGCTCTTTATGCATTCTGTACGTACTAATGCTTGATGATGTAGGAATATTGCATCAAATTAGTTCTGAGGTAATGAATTAATGCTGGTTATATACTCAGGACAAACCAAATCCATTTATGATTGGAAATTGAATAAAGTTTTTGTTTACATAGTATCTCTTTAATTTGTGCATAGGTTTCATGGATTTTATTTCTGATGACTTCCTTTTGTCCAAACTCTATGGTACAAAATAAGTTCCACTCTTATAAAATCTCAAAGGTATGTGCTGAGATGTTTTAATTAAAGCATCCAAACATCTCTCTTGTCTTTTGTTTCTTGACAATATATCAGTGTGAGAAGCGTTTTATATGGCATGATCCTGCACTGACACGCCAGTAAATTTATTTCAGCGCACTGTGCACTGTGTATTGCAATAAGACTGACAGTCACATCCTATATACTGTAAAATTGCTGGTGAAGTAGATCTGATATTCAATTTGTAAGGCAGATTGATGACATCAAATGGTCTATGACAATAAGTATATATCATTATGCATTTTTTTAAAAAGTCAATCTGGACCAGTGTCAGATCAGTGAGCCCTGTTGCTAAGCTAAGATGTAATAATAGCTTAAATAAAAACAAAACTTGCTGGAAAATACTCAGCAGGTCTGGCAGGATCTGTGGAGAGAGAAACAAAGTTAATGTTTCAGCTTAGTGACCTTTCATCAGAACTGGCAAAGGTTAGAAATGTAATAGGTTTTAAGCAAATAAAGTGGGGGTGGGGCAAAAGAGAACAAAAGGGAAGGTGTTGATAGGACAGAGGATCACAGAGAATAACTGACAAGGAGGTCATGGGACAAAGGCAAAGTGTGTGGTGAAAGACAAAGCGTTAGTGCCGAGAGGGTGTTAAATGACAGAATAATGAAAGCCCTAGCCAAAAGCACAAACATGAAAAAAAACAGTGGGCAGGCACATGGTAAAAAAAAATGAATGATGAAACAAACTAAAATGAAATAAAAAATAAAAAGTAAAACTAAAAATAGAAATATAAAAGGGCCAGTCATGCTCTGAAATTATTGAACTCAATGTTCAGTCCTGTAGGCTGTAGCGTACCTATTCGGAAAATGAGGTACTTTTCCTAGAGCTTGCATTGGTGTTCACTGGAACACTGCAGCAAGCCCAGGACAGATACATGGGCATGCGAGCAGTGGGGTGTGTTGAAATGGCAAGTGACAGGAAGCTCGGGCTCATGTTTTCGGACTGAGTGAAGGTGTTCCACAAAGCCGTCACCCAATCTGCATTTGGTCTCCCCGATGTAGAGGAGACTGCATTGTGAGCAGTGAATACAGTATCCTAAATTGAAAGAAGTACAAGTAAATCGCTGCTTCACCTGAAAGGAGTGTTTGGGGCCTTGGACAGTGAGGAGAGATGGGGTAAAAGTGCAGGTATTACACCTCCTGCGATTGCATGGGAAGGTGCCGTGGGAAGGGAACGAGGTGTTGGGGGTAATGGAGGAGTGGACCAGGGTGTCGCGGAGGGAACAATCCCTTTGGAATGCTGGTGGGAAGGGAGCGGAAGGTGCGTTTGGCCGTGACATCATACTGGATGTGGCAGAAATGGTGGAGGATGATCCTTTGGATGTGGAGGCTGGTGGGGTGGAAAGTGAGGGCAAGGGGAAATTTGTTGTGGTTCTGAGAGGGAGAGGGAGGGGAACGGGTGAGAGCAGAGGTGCTGGAAATAGGCCAAACACGGTTGAGGGCCCTGCCAACCACAGTGGGGGGAGGGGAAATCCTCAGTTAAGGAAAAAGGAAGACTTATCAGAAGTGCTGTTGTGGAAGGTTACATCATCAAATAATATGCGTTGGAGACAGAGAAACTGGGAGAATGGAATGGAGTCCTTAGAGGAGGCAGGGTATGAGGAAGTGTAGTCAAGGTAGCTGTCAGAGTCAGTGGGCTTATAATGAATATTAATAGACAGCCTATCCCCAGAGATGGAGATAGAGAAGTTGAAGAAGGGAAGGGAAGTGTTGGAGATGGCCCATGTAAAGATGAGAGAAAGGTGGAAAGTGGAAGCAAGTTGATGAAGTTTTCCAGTTAGGGGCGGGAGCCGATACAGTCATCAATGTACTGGAAAAAGAGTTGGGGGAGGGGCCTGAATAGCACTGGAAAAGGAATGTTCGACATATCCCCCAAAAAGCTGGCATAACTAGGACCCATGCGGGTACCAATAGCAACACCTTTTACTTGAAGGAAGTGAGTGGAGTTGAAGGAGAAGTTGTTCAATGTAAGAACATGTTCAGCCAGGCAGAGGAGGGTGGTGGATGGGGACTGGTTGGGCCTGTGTTCAAGGAAGAAGCAGAGAGCCCTCATACTGACCTGGTGGGGGATGGAGGATTGGAGAGATTGGCCGTCCATAGTGAAGAGGAGGCGGTTAGGGCCAGGAAACTGGAAATTGTCAAAATGACGCAGGGCGTCAGAAGAATCACAGATGTAGGTGGGAAGAGAGTGGACCAGGGGAGAAAAGAATTGAGTCAAGATAGGAAGAAATTAGTTCAATGGGGCAGGAACAGGCTGAAACAATGGGTCTGCCAGGACAGTCCTGTTTGTGGATTTTAGGAAGGAGGTAGAAGCGGGCTATCTGGGGTTGCGGGATTATGAGGTTGGAAGCTGCAGAGGGAAGACCTCTGGAGGAGATAAGGCCAGTGACAGTCCTGTGGACAGTAGCTTGATGTTTGGTGCTGGGGTCATGGTCCAGAGGGAGGTTGGGAGAAGTGGCTGAGATTTGGCGCTCAGCCTCTGCAAGGTTGAGGTTGGTACGCCAGACAATAACACCACCACCCTTGTCGGTAGGTTTGACCACAATGTCGGGGTTAGACCTGAGAGAACGGAGTACAGCAAGTTCAGAGGGAGACAGGTTAGAGTGAGTGAGGAGAGCAGAGAAATTAAGACGGCCGATGTCTCACCGACAGTTTTCAATGAAAAGATCAAGAACGGGTAAGAGGCCAGAGGGAGGGGTCCAGGTGGAGGGAGAATGCTGGAGGTGGGTGAATGGGTCTGCTGGTCAGGGGGTGGACTTCTGATCAAAGAAGTAAGCATGGCGGTGAAGGCAATGGAAGAAGAGCTCAACGTCATGCTGAGCACGAAATTCATTGAGGTGGGGGCATAAGGGGATAAAACTGAGTCCTTTGCTGAATGCAGATTGTTCAGTGTCAGAGAGGGGAAGGTCAGAGGGTATAGTGAATACACGGCAAGGGGTCAGATCAGAAGGGATGGGGGTCAGAGGGAAGTGAAGGGGAAGGAGGATCTGGAGGGGCATTAGTCACCATCAGCTGCTGGAGCTTGCGTTCCTAAACACCTGAAAGGAAGAAAAAAAGTTTTTTGTTAATGCAGAATGCCCTCCCCATCCCACGAGTTCCTTGGCAATTCCAGTTGTCCAACATCAAATAAGAGAATCAGATTGACCACTGTATAGTGATTTTGCCACTCCTTTTATTTCCTCATTAGGTTTGCTTACATAGGCATTCCAAACGCAGCTGTTGCCTTCATCAGGGCATCAGCCACAGGCAAATCATTGCAATTATAGAGAGTAACTTTTCTGAGACTATTTTGGTAGGATGGGAATAAGATGAAGGCTGCATGTAGACTTGGTTCTCCTAAATGGAGCTGAAGGGCAATCTGATCTTGCAGTGGGGTCTTCAACTTTGTATATGCAAATTAGGAGCCTAACACCTTTGTTAGGCATGAGCAATTTGGCTACCAATGAGGCAGATAGATGGTGCACTTCTGGCTTGTAATATTGGAGGCTTAGGCAGTTTAGTACCTGATAAATGGGCCAGGACAGTCGAATTTCTGTGCCATTGTACCTTATTAGTACCCCGCCTAACTGTTGCTGTAACTACTCCATCTGATTTACTTCATATAGCAGGCTACCAGTCCAAATTAGGCCTGATGCTCAAAACCTGCTGTGGGGCAGAGGACGAAGTTATGCGCAAGCAACATACACGTGATTTGACATGCTCCCCTACCCCCCTCCCCCACTCCATTTGTTAAGGTTATTTGACTAATAAAAGTAACTGATAAAGCCAGGTGGCGCTCTCAATAAATATGGAAGCAAGAAGCTGAGTTTGTGACCAAATGAAGAAGCACTTTAATACTTCAACCTCCTGTTTAATGGCTGATGAAGTGGTGATACCTTTGAATGTGGTTGTGTTGAGAAAAGTGACCCTGCTTTACACTCCAGGACACCCTTCTCCATTGATCAGCATTGCAGCATGCCTAAGAGAAGGTGTAGTAGTTGAGAATGGAGCTCGTTGTTACAGCCACTAGCAGTGCCAGAGATTTTCACCACCATTGCCCTACCTAAAGTCCGCTCAATAAGTTGATCAGCTTTAGGTGAAGAACTTCCTGATCTTATGACTATATCTGCCTTTTGCTAAGTTGAATCTTTGTACTATTTTTCTACTATTGCAATTTAGGTTAAAGTAATTTTCCAGATTGACCTTTCATACCGATTATGATTTCCACTCTGCTGTGCACTGATTATGTAACTCTACCAAGATTGCCTCTCATTTACCTTTTGAGGTTGTCAGCCAAAGTTTCTACAGTTTTTTTTCTGTCAAGTAGGGTCGTATGGATCAGCCTTTTTGCTGGATTACCTCTAGCCCTTGATTGTCTCCCTTGTGGCACAATGACCATAACTGAATACATTACTCAACATGTTATCTGATGTGAATGTTATATAATTTGAGCTTGACTTCCTCTGTCTCCTAATATGCTGTTTCAGCATTCTATCTCCTTTGCTGGTTTCTACTAAACATTTCGAGTATCAAGTCTACCAATACCTATATCTCATTCAACTTATCCTTACATTTCTGGACTATGTTATGCTTGTTTGTGTTAAATTTCATTTGCCATTGTTCCACCACTTAAATGTTTTACCCAAATTCTTTTGCATTTCCTGAACTGCTACCTCAGCTGCCCCTCCTGATTTGGTATCAGCAGCAAATTTTACAATTTGTATTGCGTTTCGGACTGTAAGTTGTGAAGTAAATTAGAAATCAAAGTGGGGGTTCCATATCAATTCCTGGGACAGCCCACTCAACACTTACCCCACCCTAACATAACTCATTAAACTAGTACTCACTGCTTTTCTACCATTTATGTGAATTTAACTATAGAATGTGTTTCGAACTTGGTCAAATGCTTTTTGGAAGTCTAGAACCCTGTATTTGTAGGCTTTCCACAGATTTGGGATGCCACTATGTTGAAAATAAATTTATTTTTATTTTTCATTTATTTAGAGATACAGCACTGAAACAGGCCCTTTGGCCCACCGAGTCTGTGCCGACCATCAGCCACCCATTTATACTAATCCTACATTAATCCCATATTCCTATCACATCCCCACAATTCCCCTACCACCTACCTATACTAGGGGCAATTTATAATGGCCAATTTACCTATCAACCTGCAAGTCTTTGGCTGTGGGAGGAAACTGGAGCACCCGGAGAAAACCCACGCAGTCACGGGGAGAACTTGCAAACTCCGCACAGGCAGTACCCAGAATTGAACCCGGGTCACGGGATCTTTCCCTATTGAATCTATGTTGACTGCTGTTCACTAGGTTTCTAGAACATGGATAATCCTCAAGTTAGGAATGTAAGTTTAATCCTAATATTCAATTCTATTATTTTAAATGCTATTTGAAGACTAATGGCACTGTAGTTTAGTTTAGTTTAGAGATACAGCACTGAAACAGGCCCTTCGGCCCACCGAGTCTGTGCTGACCATCAACCACCCATTTATACTAATCCTACACTAATTTCATATTCCTACCACATCCCCACCTGTCTCTATATTTCCCTACCACCTACCCATACTAGGGGCAATTTATAATGGCCAATTAACCTATCAACCTGCAAGTCTTTTGGCATGTGGGAGGAAACCAGAGCACCCGGAGGGAACCCACGCAGACACAGGGAGAACTTGCACACTCCACACAGGCAGTACCCAGAATTGAACCCGGGTCGCTGGAGCTGTGAGGCTGCGGTGCTAACCACTGCGCTACTGTGCCGCCCAGTACCCTGTGATTTCTTTGTTATTTTGAAAATGAGCAATCTGCTATCCTGCTTCCATTGATTTGTACCTCTTCAGTGCTCTTTATAAAGACTAATGCTTGGCGAATTTCATCCCTAATCCTTTGATTTGGTTGAAATATGATTTATATTGATGGGATAAAATTCTGCTTTCCCTTATGGTTATTTGGATTTCAAGTAGATTGAGTTTAAGCAATCTCAACCCGATTTCTAGTATGGCTCACAACTCGAACCTACCCACTGTTTAGGAATTTGCATTAAATTTGTTAACTCTCGGAGAAGTAGTAAGGATAACTAAACAAGTTGTTGGGGTAAGTCTGCGAGGCCCCATATCAAAAAGGCAAATAGTGTATAGAAAATGGCAATATCTTCCTTATTTCCACAAAGTAAGTGTTCCACTTTGTGTGATTGTGTGAGTATTGTATTTGAACTGCAACCATACCTCTGTGCTTAAATGAATTTTAGTTCAGCCTATTTCATTATTTGTACTGTGATTTCCTCAGTAAAAGAGTACTTAACTGATTTTATAGGTACACGTGAAGGTGTTTTTAAAAATACATTATTTGACAGCTTTACAGGCTATTGAAACTTTTATCTATAGCTGTGTCAGCAGCAGATAAAAACTCTGAGCTAATGATGTGTTTATTGCATAATCAATTTTGTGAATCATTAATAGTTCTTTAAAATTCAGCGCAGACGGCAGCTTTTCGCTTATTTTTATTCATTGTTTTCAAATGTTTGCTGATATTGAAAATCATATAAAATATGCAGGAATAGCAAATAAAATGTAGGGTTTCTAATCAGTGTTTTTGCACACAGCTGCATAATAAAGCTTGTAGAGAGATTGTTTACAAGGTCCTATAATAATGCCTGCAGTTGATAAACTGCTTTCTGTTCTTGGTCCTGTGGTGTTTGAAAGAACTGTTAAAAATTGCTCTTTTTAAGCGGAGCTAACTTGGAGTCAACCAAACAAATTCACTTAAGAAAATGAAAGAATCATAGAGTCATTCACGGCATAGAAGGAGGCCACTTGGCCCATCGAGTCCATGCTGGCTCTCCACAGAGCTATGCAGTCAATTCCACTCCCCAGCTTGATCCCCGTAGTGTAGACATACTTATATAAAACTACACATTGTAACATAAACAGGTTAATAGATCATTTAGAAATCCAAAAATACAATTTCCCTTTCTTGTAATAGTTTTGCTTTTATTCTTCCCTGAACATTCCAAGTAGTAGCAATTAGCTGTTAATATTTTAAACATTTTTCAGCTGTATTTTATTATGGCCTTTTTTTGGATTTTTCTGTGAATTTTGGAGACTGAAAATTATCTGAAAACTTTTAACAACAACCTGTATATATGTAGCACCATTAGCATAGTGAAATCTCCCAAGACACTTCAAAGAGGCAAAAGAAAGGTTGAGAAATGGTGGGAAAAGAGTTAAGTAAGTGATGAAAGGCATGGTGAAAGTGGTCAGATTTGAGGAGGCTTTTGTGGAAGGAAAGAGGGGTATCAAGGCAGAGTGCTGAGAAAATGTTTCATACTGTGGGTCCAAGGCATCTGAAGGCTCTGACACAGAAGAATGAAATAAGTGGGGGGGGGGGGGGGCTGCAAAGGAGGCCAGAATCTGAAGCTCAGTATGCACATACTGGTGTTGAAGGAGGTTTTGGAGCTTACGAGGAGGGCAAAGGCTGTGCAATGCTTTGCAAATGAGGACAAGCATGAATACAGAGGGCTGGATTGGGATGGAATCTGTGATTAGGCTGCAGAGTTTTAGGCTTTCGCCAATCTGGATGTTTTTGGACTTCATGTCAAGTTGAAAGAGTTATTGCTGATCCAGACTTGACGTTGAATGTCATCAGTAAACACGTGAAAGTGGGCCAGATGCCGAAGGATGATGTCACTGAAAGTCAGTCATTTCTGGCACAGAAGGAGTCCATGCCTCCACAGAGCTCTCCACAGAGCTATCCAGTCAGTCCCACATCCCTGCTCGAGCCCCATAACCCTACAAGTCAATTTCCTTCAACTTCCTCTTGAAATCATTGATTGTCTCTGCTTCCACTATCCTTGTGGACAGCGAGTTTCAGGTCATTACCAACTACTGCATTAAAAAAATCTTTCTCATATTCCCTCTCCATCTCTTGTCCAAAATTTTCAATCTGTATCCCCTCGTCTTCGTACCATTAGTTAATGGGAACAGTTTTTCCTTGTCTAACTTATCTAAGCCTGTCATTATCTTGCACACTGCTATTAAATCTCCCTTGTTGTAAAGGGAACAAACCCAGCTTTTTCAACCTAACCCTGTAACCACCGGCAGGACAGACCCAGCAGAGGTGGCGGCACAGTGGTATACATTAGGGAGGGAGTTGCCCTGTGAGTCCTCAACATCGACTCTGGACCCCATGAACTCTCATGGCATCAGGTCAAACATGGACAAGGAAACCTCCTGCTGATTACCAGTACTCCTCCATGTTGAACAGCATTTGGAGGAAGCACTGAGGGTGGCAAGGGCACAGAATGTACTCTGGGTGGGGGACTTCAATGTCCATCACCGAGAGTGGCTCGGTAGCACCACTACTGACCGAGCTGGCCGAGTCCTAAAAGACATATCTGCTAGACTGGGTATGTGGCAGGTGGTGAGGGAACCAACAAGAGGGGAAAACATACTTGACCACGTCCTCACCAATCTGCCTGCCGCAGATGCATCTGTCCATGACAGTATTGATAGGAATGACCACCACACAGTCGTTGTGGAGATGAAGTCCCACCTTCACATTGAGGATACCCTCCTTCGTGTTGTGTGGCACTACCACTGTGCTAAATGGGATAGATTTCGAACAGATCTAGCAATGCAAAACTGGGCATCCATGAGGTGCTGTGGGCCATCAGCAGCAGCAGAATTGTACTCAACCACAATCTGTAACCTCATGGCCCGGCATATCCCCCACTCTACCATTACCATCAAGTCAGGAGACCAACCCTGGTTCAATGAAGAGTGCAGGAGAGCATGCCAGGAGCAGCACCAGGCATACCTCAAAATGAGGTGTCAACCTGGTGAAGCTACAACACAGGACTATCTGCGTGCCAAACTGCGTAAGCAGCATGCGATAGAGCTAAGCAATCCCATAATCAACGGATCAGATCTAAGCTCTGCAGTCCTGCAACATCCAGCAGTGAATGGTGGTGGATAATTAAACAACTAACTGGAGGAGGTGGTTCCACAAATATCCCCATCCAAAATAATGTGGGAGCCCAGCACATCAGTGTGAAATATCAGGCTGAAGCATTTGCAACAATCTTCAGCCAGAAGTGCCGAGTTGATGATCCATCTCTGCCTCCTCCTGAAGTCCGCAGCATCACAGATGCCAGTCTTCAGCCAATTTGATTCACTCCGCGTGATATCAAGAAACGACTGAAGGCACTGGATAATGCAAAGGCTATGGGCCCTGACAATATTCCGGCAATAGTACTGAAGATCTGTGCTCCACAACTTGCCGCGCCCCTAGCCAAGCTGTTCCAGTACAGCTACAACACTGGCATCTACCCTGCAATGTGGAAAATTGCCCAGGTATGTCCTGTACACAAAAAGCAGAACAAGTCCAACCCGGCCAATTACTGCCCCATCAGCCTACTCTCAATCATCATTAAAGTGATGGAAGGTGTCATCAACAGTGCCATCAAGCGGCACTTGCTTAGCAATAACCTGCTCAGTGACGCTCAGTTTGGGTTCCGCCAGGGTCACTCAGCTCCTGACCTCATTACAGTCTTAGTTCAAATATGGACAAAAGAGCTGAACTCAAGCGGTGAGGTGAGAGTGACTGCCCTTGACATCAAGGCAGCATTTGACTGAGTATGGCATCAAGGAGCCCTAGCAAAACTGAGGTCAATGGGAATCAGGGGGAAAACTCTCCACTGGTTGGAGTCATACCTAGCGCAAAGGAAGATGGTTGTGGTTGTTGGAGGTCAATCATCTGTGCTCCAGGACATCACTGCAGGAGTTCCTCAGGGTAGTGTCCTAGGCCCAACCATCTTCAGCTGCTTCATCAATGACCTTCCTTCAATCATAAGGTCAGAAGTGGGGATGTTCGCTGATAATTGCACAATGTTCAGCACCATTCGCGACTCCTCAGGTACTGAAGCAGTCCGTGTAGAAATGCAGCAAGACTTGGACAATATCCAGGCTTGGGCTGATAAGTGGCAAGTAACATTCGCGCCACACAAGTGCCAGGCAATGACCATCTCCAACAAGAGGGAATCTAACCATCTCCCCTTGACATTCAATGGCATTACCATCGCTGAATCCCCCACTATCAACATCCTAGGGGCTACCATTGACCTGAAACTGAACTGGCGTAGCGATATAAATACCGTGGCTACGACAGCAGGTCAGAGGCTCGGAATCCTGCGGTGAGTAACTCACCTTCTGACTCCCCAAAGCCTGTCCACCATCTACAAGGCACAAGTCAGGAGTGTGATGGAATACTCTCCACTTGCCTGGATGGGTGCAGCTCCAACAACACTCATGAAGCTCCTTAGACAGCACCTTCCAAACCCGCGACCTCTAACAACTAGAAGGACAAGAGCAGCAAATGCATAGGAACACCACCACCTGCAAGTTCCCCTCCAAGTCACACACCATCCTGACTTGGAACTATATCGCCGTTCCTTCACTGTCGCTGGGTCAAAATCCTGGAACTCCCTTCCTAACAGCACTGTGGGTGTACCTACCCCACATGGACTACAACGGTTCAAGAAGGCAGCTCACCACCACCTTTTCAAAGGCAATTAGGGATGGGCAATAAATGCTGGCCTGGCCAGCGACGCCCACATCCCATGAATGAATTAAAAATAACTAGAATCCTCCATCCCTGGAACCATTCTGGTAAATCTCTTCCGTGCCCTGTCAAGGACCCTAACATCCTTCCTGAAGTGTGATGACCAGAACTGGACGCAATACTCCAGTTGGGGCCCAACTAGAGCTTTATAAAGGTTCAGAATAACTTCACTGCTTTTGTGCTCAATGTCTCTATTTATGAAGCCCTAGATCCCATACGTTTTACTAACCACTCTCTCAATATGTTCTGACATCTTCAAAGATCGATGCACGTGCACTCCCAGGTTCCTCTTTTCCTGTGCACTCTTTTGAACTGTGCCATTAAGTATATATTGCCTCTCCCTATTCCTTCTGCCAAAATGCATTACCTCACACTTGTCAGTATTAAATTCCACCTACCACCTGTCTGCCCACTCCATTAGCCTACCAATGTCCTGTTGCAGGTTGTTTATATCATCCTCACTGTTTGCCATACTTCCAAGTTTGCTGTCATCAACGAATTTTGAGATTCTACTCTGTATTCCAAGATTCAAGTCATTAATATATAGCAAAAAAAGCAGTGGTCCCAGCACTGACCTGTGTGGAACACCACTGTCTACCATCCTCCAGTCTGTAAAACAACCATTTTGTTGTTTTCTGTCCTTAAGTCAATTTTTAATCCAATTGGACACTGACCCTCCTATTCCATGAGCCTCAATTTTGTTAACCAGCAATTTATGCGGTACATTATCGAATGCTTTCTTAAAATCCACATAAACAACATCCACTGCATTCCTTTCATCAACCTTCTCTGTTACTTCATCAAAAAATGCAATTAGATTAGTCAAGTATGATCTATCTTTTACAAATCCATGCTGGCTATCCTTAATTAACTCGATTCCCTCCAAGTGTCTGTTGAATTCTTCCCTAATTATTGTTTCTAAAACTTTACCCACTACTGTGGTTAAACTAACTGATCTGTAGTTGCCAGGACTATCCTTAGATCCTTTCTTGAATAAGGGTGTCACATTTGCCACTCTCTAATCCTCTGGCACCTCCCCCTTATCCAGGGAAGATTGGAAGATTATGGCAAGCTGTTCCGCTATCTCCATCCCCAGTTCCTTTAGAAACCTGGGATGCAAACATCCGGACCAGGTGACTTAACTACCCTAAGCATAGCCAGCCTTATTAGTACCTCCCTCCTTTCAACTTTTATCCTATCCATTGCCTCTACTCTCTCCACTTCTACCGATATTTTGTCAGATCCCACTTCCTTAGTGAACACTGATACAAAGAACTCATTAAGTATATTAGCCTTTCCCTACGCCTCTAAGCATATGTTACTCTCAGCCTCTAATAGGCCCCACTCCACTTAATCCTCGCTTACTACTTATGTGCCTATAGAAAATTTTTGGGTTCCTTTTATGTTGACTGCCATTCTATTCTCATGTTCTCTGTTTGCCAGTCTTATTTTCTTTTTCACATCCCCTCTCAACTTATTGTATATGGCCTGGTTCTCACTTGAAGAATTCACCTGACATGCATCATACACCCTCTTTTTGTGTTTTATCATCATCTCTTATCTCCCTCGTTATCCAAGGAGCCCTGTTTTTGGTTCCTTTACTTTAACCCTTGTTGGAATGTACCTCGTCTGTACCTGAAGCATCTCTTCCTTAAAGATAATCCATTCTTCCAATACAGCTCTTCCTGTCAGTCTTTGGTTCCATTTTACCTTGTCAAAGAGGTAGCTTTTAAGGAGTGTCTTAAAGGAGGAGGTCAGGTAGAGAGGCAGAGAGGTGTCGGGAGGGTATTCCAGAGCTTAGGGCCTAGTCAACTGAAAGTGCAGCTACCAATGGTGGAGCGATTGAAATCGGGGCTGCTCGAGGCCACAATGAGAGAAGTGCAGATATCTTGGAGAATTATGGGGCTGAAGGAGATTACAGGGATAGAGAGGTGCAAGACCATGGAAGGATTTGAAAACAAGGACGAGAATTTATAATTAATGACGTTGCTTGACCAGGAGCCAAGGTCAGCGAGCACAGGGTGGTAGGTGAATGGGACTTGGTGCAAGTTAAGTCATGTGCAGCAGAATTTTGTTTGTATGACCTCAAGTTTACGCAGGCTAGAGTGTGGGAGACCAGCCAGGAGTGTGTTAGAATAGCCAGGTCTAGGGTGACAAAGGCATGAATTAGGGTTTCAGCAGCAGATGAGCTGAGACGGGGTGCAGTCAAGTGATTTTATGGGGTCTTAGTAATGGTACGAATATGAGGTCTGAAGCTCATCTCACGGTCAAATATGACACCAAGGTTGCCAACAGACTGGCTTAATTCTAGACTGTTGCCAGGGAGTGGAATAGAATCCATAGCTAGGGAACGGACTTTGGAGTGGAGACCGAGAACATTAGCTTCAGTTTTCCCAATGTTTAATTGGAGGAAATTTCTGCTAATCCAGCATTGGATGTCAGTTAATTAGTCTGATAGTTAGCAACATTGGAGGACTTGAGAGAGGTGGTGGTGAGGGGTAGAGCTGGGTGTCGTCAGTATACGTGTAAAAACTAACTCTCTGCTTTCGGATGATGTCATTGAAGGGCAGCATGTACATGAGAAATAGCAGGGTTCAAGGATAAATCCTTGAGGAACACCAGAGGTAACAGAGTGGGAGGAGAAAGAGAAACCATTGCAAGTGACTCTCTAGCTACGGTTAGGTAGAAAAGAATGGAACTAGGTGAGAGCAGTTCCACCCCGCTGGATGACAGTGGAGAAGGTGTTGGAAGAGGATTTTGTGGTCAACTGTGTCAAAGGCTGCAGACAGGCTGAGAAGAATGAGGAGGGAAAGTTTACCTTTGTTGCAGTCACAAAGCATGTCATTAGGGGTGGAAACTTGATTGGAGGGATTTGAACATGGAGTTCTGGGAAAGACGGGATTGGATTTGGGAGAGGAAAGGAAGTTGGAGATGGGACGGTAGCTTGCAAGGATGATGGGATCAGAGGTTTTTTTCTGAGGAGAGGGGTGGTGATGACAGATTTAAAGGAGAGAGGGACAACACCTGAAAAGAGAGAGCCGTTAACAATATCAGCTAACATGGGGACCAGGTGGGGAAGTTGGGTGGTCAGCAGTTTAGTGGGAATAGGGTAAAGGAGCCGGAGGTGTGTTTCATGGTCAATATGAGTTCAGAGAGGGGCATGAGGGGAAATAAGAGAGAAACTAGAGAAAGATGCGAGTTCAGGGATAGGGCAGGTGGGAGCATTAGAGGAAGTTTGGCCAGGTGGGCTCGTGGAAGGGAGGGACGTGGCAGAGGCAGCTGATCAGATGGTCTTGATCTTAGTGACAAAGAAGTCCATAAGCTCCTAGCATTCATTGTTGGAGGTGAGGGTAGAGGGGACAGGCAAAGTGGGGTTTAAGCAGGCAGTTTACAGTAGTTATCTTTGCATTCCAGGATGATCCTGGAACAGTAGCAGTTTTAGCAGGGCCCAATTAGTGTTTTGAGTGGCCCTGCCAGATCTGGCAGTAGATGGCTAAACCAGTTGTCTGCCATATTCTTTCAAGTCTGTCTCCCATGGACCTAAGGGACCAGAGATGAGGGCTGGACCAGAGGAAGTGGTCAGCATGAGAGGGAGTAATGGTTTTATTGGGGAAGAGGGCATCAAAGGTGTAGGTGAGGGTGTGGTTGAGCAAATCAGTCGCTTCAAAAATGTTGTAACGGGATTTTGAAAGTGCAGTTGTAAGTGAATTGAGGGATAGTATTTTCCAGGGAGGTAGGGTCAAGGTATGGACAGGGGATATGGGTAGAGAGTGACACAAGGAAGTGATCAGAGATGGCTTTATCTGTAATGGGACTCACTAGACCATGTGAGATGGCAAGGTTATGGGGTTGGCTGTGAATATGAGATTTAGTGAGAATGAGGGCAGTGAACTCAGGAGAGAGAGAAAATGAGTTGAGATGCAGGTTGAAATCACTGAGTTTGAGAAGTTATTCGATGCAGAGGCTGAGGGAGAAAAGCAGTGAAGGTATCGTGGTGAGAAAATTTTTATCGTACTTAGAGGGCAGTAGAGAACGAGGATTTTGAATGAGGAGTGAAACAAAGTGAGATGCTCAAAGCCGTTGAAAGTGCCAGAGAAGTAGGGGGTCAGGCCAAGGTGTGATCTGGTGATGGGTGCCATATCACCACCGTGACCCAGAAGGAAGAGAAAGTGAACAAGCACTATAACAAAGTAAATGTAGTGCAAAGTTCCACTACAGGGCTAGTTTGTTTACATTAGATTGTGATATCAGTCAAATGCATGAGAATTGGTCAAATATACAGCAATTTCAATGTAAAATAAAAAGGCAAAAGGTCTTATTGAAGTCTAGAGGATGGAGCACCTAATGGATCTGGCAAGGATAAAAGTTGATGTTGGTTATGATAGTGAAGGAGATTGGAGGGTAGTTCTTTACTAATATCATTGAAATTGGAATTGGGGAAGAAAAATGAGCTGAAGATGTCAGTTCTCTCTTAAGAACACCTAGAAACCAGGGTAAAACTTTGCATGCAGTTGAGTTGACAGTGCATCCATGCCAATGGTCAATTTCCAAATGCATTGCTAAAGGGTTCATGTCCTTAATGAGGAGGCATCTTTGACCACCGTATCCTGCTATAGGAAAACCCTTAAATAATCTTGGAAGAGAAGGCAAAGGACAAGTGAAAAACAAAAATGGGTAGATCGAAAAAAACGTTAATGGCTCTAAAAATGGTTATAAAATTGAGACATAGATGGAAGGTAGTATAAGTTTAAAAAAAAGCACTGGCATTCCGAAATGAGATTTATGGCTCTGATACATTGTTACAGCATTACCCTGGAGAGATGACTTTCTAATTAGCTCATGGTGGTCAGACGAGGGAGTCCAATGTAATCTAGAATTCTTCCCAAAAGAAAACCACAATGAGGAAAATATTAAGAAAGTCATGAAGGCTTCCTCAACTCTTCACAGTGGAAGTGGAACTCACTATAATTGATAACCCTTGCCTGAAATTAATTAGAGATATCTCAGGACAATTTGAAACAAGTACTTTCCAAACTTGTGTGCTTCTGCAAGTTTAAGTGCCACTTTTTCTACCCTGGACTTCTGTGAAAGTCCTACAGGGAGCTGCCGCCATCTTATGTTATTGTGAAAACTTCCCAGTTAGGCACCAGTGCCCCCACCAGGGTATCTCCATCAGATGCTCCCATTCAGCATCTTGTGGTTGTTCAGTGGGATAATTTAGGGTAGCCTGCTCTCTACGATAGTGCAATAATGTAGCTTAAGGAAAAACAAATATATATGTGGAATCTGGGCAAATATTCACTTATTTTCTCTGGGTAACAGTCCCAATGTCTCCTTCCACCACACAATACCTCACTCAAATGGGAAAGCAGGTGCCTTTGCCAATGCTATTTTGATTCAGGATGCTAAAAGGTACATAAAAGGAACTCTCTGTAACCATAAATAAAAGCAAAATACTGCGGATGCTGGAAATCTGAAATAAAAACAAGAAATGCTGGAACCACTCAGCAGGTCTGGCAGCATCTGTGAAAAGAGAAGCAGAGTGAACGTTTCGGGTCAGTGACCCTTCTTCGGAACCTCTCTGTAACCATGTCTGGCTTCCTGGACTCACTTATGTAAATTATATTCACAAACTCTCATTATCCATTTTCTGCTTTTTGTGCAGCTTAATATGTAATATTGTGGGCTTAAAATTCTTCAAATTCTATTTAACATATTTCTAAATAATGATTCATCTGGCACACAATTACGGCACTGATTGTTGTTGTTTTCGTAATCACACTCTTTTTCCTTGGAGAATAGTAGTGGAAGATCGCACAGACTGATTAACAATCTGTCAGACCATGACTTGTACGCTCCTTCCATGGCGATAACCATCTTTTATACCAGCCGATAGTATGGTTAGTCCTGTACAACAGAGGGTTTTTATAGGCTTCCACAAACCATATGATGAGAGGGGCCACCTACACCCACTGGACCTGAGTATCCTCCTGGACACAGGCCAGAGTTCAGAACTGGAGCTCTGCTCACCATTTGCTGGGACTGTCTGGTGTGGAGTTTGATCCACGCACTTTCTGACTTAGGCGGGGAATGTTACCACTAAGGGTACTGGTGGGAAGATGCTGCTCAGGTATGTTCAATATAAAGTTCATGGTAAATGTGCTAATTGCAAATGTAATTGATAGTAAATTGACTTGAAAGAAACTTCTTTAGATGTAGTCATTGTTAACCTTTAGCAAATACTGAACAGTTGATAAATAAGGGTTACGATTAGAGAATATTAAGCAGCACATAATCAGGAGAGCCAGAAATAAACAATGGACACAAAGCACAGCAGAGGGAATTGGGGAATATCTATCAGTAATAGCTTGGTCAGGGTCAGGAAGCTCTAGCACTCAGTACAGTACAGCATTAACTAACATTCACCCATCTCTAATTGATTTGCTTGTATAAGATAAAGGGCTTTTATTTGGACATAGT
This sequence comes from Heterodontus francisci, assembly GCF_036365525.1. NCBI lineage: Eukaryota > Metazoa > Chordata > Chondrichthyes > Heterodontiformes > Heterodontidae > Heterodontus > Heterodontus francisci. The sequence goes on along the minus strand of NC_090412.1, from coordinate 13,732,883 downwards.
GTTTTTTTAATTACAGAAATAAAAAAAGTATTCAAACATTAATGAATAAGGTGGTTATTAGCAAAATGCATGACATAAAAGTGGTCTCAAACAATTTGGAGTTTGTATTATACCTGCACATTTATAAAAAGTAACCAGGCGGACGAATGTCTGTTAATGATTGTTTGAAAGATGAATACTTAAAACATTTAGAAGTGTCATTTATGTTTGCAACATCCGATTTATGTCCACAGGTAAGATTACCATGAAATATACGATAAGGCATACATTGGGACCTGTAACAAGGTGAAAATTTAAAGGAACATAGATGAAGATGCAGTGTGCATTAACAGTACATGAGAGTAGTTTTCATATGTCATCTGAAGGCTGGAATTGGATTGCAACCATAAAATCACTTGCTGTTATCTTTCATTGTTTATAATATTTGCAGGTTTAGTTTTGTGATTTTATGTTTGTCCAGTTTTAGTTCCAGGAATGTCTAGGTAGTCTCAAAGTTTTTGGCTCTTTTGTATGAATGTCTAGTCAGATAATTGTAGAATTATTAATACAAGTTTATCAGGAATTAATCTTTGTATTCATTTATGGGACATGGACATCGCTGGCAAAACCAGCATTTATTGCCTGTCCGTAATTGCCCGTGAGAATGTGGTTGTGAGCCGCCTACTTGAATCGCTGCAGATCATGTGGTGAAGGTACTCTCATAGTGCTGTTAAGTAGGGAATTCCAGGATTTTGACCCAGCAACTATGTAGGATAGCATGCTGTTTGCACTGTTCAGCATGCAAGTAGTCTTGCATTGTAAGTTCACCAAGTTGGCACCTCATTTTTAGATATGCTCAGGTCAGGATGGTGTGAGACTTGGAGATTGGGGTATTGCAATGGGCCTGCTGCCCTTCTATTTCCAGGTGATAGAGGTCATGGATTTGGTAGGTGCTCTTGAAGAAGCCTTGGCAAGTTGCTGCAGTGCATCTTGTTGATGGTACACATTACAGCCATGCTGCGCCAGTGGTGGAGGGAGTAAATGTTTAAAGTGGTAAATGGTGTGCCAGTCAACTGGATTGCTTTTTCCTAGATGGTATTGGAATTCTTGAGTGTTGCAGGAGTTGCACTCATCCTGGCAATTGGAGAATATTCCATCATGTGCCTGACTTGTGCCTTGTAGTTGGTGAAAAGGCTTTGGGGAGTCGGAAAGTGAGCCACTCGCCGCAGAATACTGAGACTCTGATCTGCTGTTGTAGCCACAGTATTTCTGTGGCTGGACCAATTAGGTTTCTGGTCAATGGTCATCCCCCAGGGTGGTGTTGGTGCGGGATTTGATGACAGTAATACCTTTGAATGTCAAGGAAGGGTGATTGGACTCTCTCTTGTTGAAGATGGTTATTATCTGGTACTTGTGGCATGAATGTTACTTGCCACTTATCAGCCCAAGCCTGAATGTTGTCAAGGTCTTGCTGCATGTGGGCATGGACTGCTTCGTTATGTGAGGAGTTGCAAATAGAACTGAACACTGTGGAATCATCAGTGAACATCCCCACTTCTGACCTTATGATGGAGGGATAGTCATTGGATTGTTGGGCCTAGGACTCTGCCCTGTGGAACTCCTGCAAAGGTATCCTGGGGCCGAGACGATTGATTTCTGCTAACCACAATCATCTTGGTTTGTACTAGGTATGGCTGCAGCCAGTGGAGAGCTTTCCCCCTGTATTCAATTATGGTTCCTTGATGCCACAGTTGGTTTAAATGCTCCCTTCATGGCAAGTACAGTCACTGTAACCTCATCTCTGGAATGAAGCTCTTTTGTCCATGCTTGGACCAAGGCAGTAATGAGGTCTGGAGCTAAGTGGTTCTGGCAGAATCCAAAATGAGCATTGGTGAGCAGGTTATTGGTGAGCAAGTGACGTTTGATAGCTCTATCGACGACACTTTCCTTCACTTTGAGAGTAAGCTGATGTGGCAATAATTGGCTGAATTAGATTTGTCCTGTTTTTAGTGGACAGGACATACCTGGGCAATTTTCCACTTCGTTGGTCGATGCCAGTGTTTAATTGTATTGGAACAACTTGGCTAGAGGCAGGGCTTGTTCTGGAGCATCAGTTTTCAGCACTACAGCTGGGATGTTGTCAGAGCCTATCGTCTTTGTATATCCGGTATAATCAGCTGTTTCTTGATATCGTGTGGAGCAAATCGAATTGTCTGAAGACTGGCACCTGTGATGATGGGGTCCTCAAGAGGAGGCTGGGATGAATCATCCACTCAGAACATCTGGCTGAAGGTGATTGCAAATGCTTCAGCCTAGTCTTTTGCACTCACATGCCAGGCTCCACCATCGTTGAGAATGGGGATGCTTTTGGAGCCTCCTCCTCCGGTTAGTCATTGAATTGTGCACCAGCATTAGTGACTGGATGTGGCAGACTGCAGAACTTTGATCTGAACCATTGGTTGTGGGATTGCTTAGCTCTGTCTATAGCATGCTGTTTGCACTGATCAGCATGCAAGTAGTCTTGCATTGTAACTTCACCAAGTTGGCACCTCATTTTTAGGTATGCCTAGTGCTGCCCCTGCCATGCTCTTCTGCATGCCTCATTGTACCAGGGTTGGTCCCCAGCTTTATTGTAAAGGTAAAGTGAGGGCTAAGCCAGGCCATGAGGTTACAGACTGTGTGGACAAAGCAGCCTGCTTGATTGGCATCCCATCCACCACCTTCAACATTCACTCCCTTCACCACCGACACACAGTGGCAGCAGTGTGTACCATCTACAAGACGCACTGCAGCAACTCACCAAGGCTCCTTCGACAGCACCTTCCAAACTGGCAAACTCTACCGCCTAGAAGGACAAGGGCAGCACATGCATGGGAACAACACCACCTGCAAGTTCCCCTCCAAGCCACACACCATTCTGACTTGGAATTATAGCGCTGTTCCTTCACTGTCACTGGGTCAAATTCCTGGAACTCCCTTCCTAACAGCGCTGTTGGTGTACCTGCACCCCAAGGACTGCAGCGGTTCAAGAAGGCAGCTCACCATCACCTTCTCAAGGACAATTAGGGATGGGAAATAAATACTGGCTGAACCAGCGACACCCACATCCCGTGAAAGAATAAAAAAAGATGGCTCAGAGTGCCTCATGGATGCCCAGTTTTGAGCTACTCGACCTATTCTGAATCCATCCCATTTAGCATGTTGGTAATGACACAGCATGGTGGAAAGTATGAAGGTGGGACTATCTCCACAAGGACTGTCCAGTGGTCACTCCTACCAATGCTGCCATGGACAGATGCATCTACAACAGGTAGATTAGTGAGGATGAGGTGAAGTAGGTTTTTCACTTTTGGTTCTCTGGGCCATAGGCCCAGTCTGACAGCCATGCCCTTCAGGACACAGCCAGCTTGGTCAATTGTGGTGCTACGGTGTCACTCTTGAGGATAGATATAGAATTTCCCTCACCCAGAGTATATTCTGCGCTCTTGTTGCCCTCAGTGCTTCTTCCAAGTGGTGTTCAACATGAAGGAGAATCTGCATGTTATTGTGAGCAAATTAAACAATCAAATATATACTGTTGCAATCAAGTGAGGAGGGGTTGAAGGGCTCCCCTCTTTTCTCTCTCATTTGACCACGACAGATTTATTTCCTTTTTAAGTAGATATACTTGCCAACTCAGTGAGTGTTCAACTTGTTTACGCACCGTGATCACAAAAAGAGCCAATTGGACAGGTTTTCTCAAGTTTAGCAAAAAGAGAGGTAGCTTTATTGTACTTAAACTGATACAAGTAAAAATAATAAAATATGCTCCAACTTTCTCAATCACACACACACAAATAGGATACAGAGTGGGGAAGGATAGATTGATCGAGTTAGAGTCCAGAGAAATAAAAGGGGTATAAAGTCTATGGAGATTGGTGACATGGCTGGCTTTAGGTTTAATTTGGTGGTCATGAGGCTTTCGATTTGATGAGGTGGACACTGATTCAGTGGTTCTCTGGGAGACTGCAATGCAGCTGAATTCCTTCGAGAGGGATCTCTGTCTGTTCTTTCTGGAATGTTCTCTATTGTGTAGCTGAAGGAGGTTTCTGTCTGTTCTTTCCAGAAAGTTCTCTACCCACAATAGCTCCCCCATCAGGCTTAGTCATTAAGCACAGTTCAATTAAACCACTGAACACTCCAGTTTGCAGCAGGGAATATGTCTTGGTGCTTACAGTCAGCAGACAGAATTTGAAGCTTGCAAGGTTTGAATGGTTCGTCTCCAACAGTCTAATATTCAGGTTTCTAGCCAGTGGATGAAAAAAATCATCCTTTGACCTTGCACATTTTCGTGACAATACATGAACCAAGAGTCAAACTTGCCTTATCATCATGGATAATGCACAACTGGACTTTTTGCAATACTAAGATCAAAGTGACCCTTTATTGACAAAAATAGTGAGAAAACTTGACTAAGATAAAAGGTCTTTATTGAAAGATGGCGGCGTCCAGGACGGTAGTCGCGTAAGGCTGGGAAAGGAATTCATCGCAGAGAGGGGGTGAACGGCTGGCATTTCGGGAAAGGACTGCTGACGAAGACCCTGCCAGTTGTGGCCAAGCTTGGAAGGCCACTTGGCTATGTTCGGGGAGCCCGTCCACGGCGACGATCAGGAGGAAGAGCGGCCACATGGTCCCGGCAGCGGCTCCCGCTCACTTGGCAACTCCGCGCTGCTCTTCATATTATTACTACCAGCATTACTACCTGAACAGCTGTGCATAATCGAGGTGACTAAATCTGAGGAGCTGGCTAAGATTCATCCAAGTATCCATAAGAAAATAAAGGGGGAAATTGCAGGAATTCTGGAACACATCTTCCAGAAATCACTAAATACTGGAGATGTGCCTGCTTCCACACAAACTTTCCCCACAAATCCGACTCGGCTCCCGGATCCTGATCCTGATCCCGATCCCAGTAGTAGTACACCATTGTAAAAGGGACAATGGTGGGAGCTGATGCAATGTTTTATTACCTGCACCCCTCCCCGCCTCCCCCCCCCCCCCACCGCTCCCAGCTCACCCCCCTCACACCTCCTTCCCAGCTCCCCCCTTGCACCATCTTCCCCTCGCACCCCCTCCCCCTGCACCCCTCACCCCTCCCCCCTGCAGCCCCTTCCCTCCACCCCTTCCCACCGCACTCCTCATCCTCGAACCCCCCTCTCCCCCCCGTGCACCCCTTCCCCCTTCCCTCCCCCTCCTCCCACCGGCATCCACCTACCCCTGTGTAGGGGCCCCAACAACCCCACTGCCTTGTGGGCGTCTCGGGAGAGATCAAGGCTAAGGGAGTAAACCCTAACAGAAAATCCGGAGCGGAACCCCGAAGGCGGTCATGTGTCACCTTTGCATTGTTTCCAGCAGTTCCTGCAGCCATACTGGTGCCAAACGTCGCGCTCTGCACTCCCTTGGACCCCACCAGGAAGGCCGAGAGGGGGGTTTTGATGCTTGGGCAACTCACAACCTCCATACATCCGCCCAGGCATGCGCCATGGAGAGGTCACTCCATAGTCGCCTCACAGCGACCAAATCAACACGGAAGGCAGCAGTTACGGGTTATAAGTCCAGCTCAATTGGCGTAGAGATTGGGTGCCACGAGTTGCCTTTGTCGATGGGAGAGGTCATCGCATCTCACTGGACAGCTACCGCCCGCCTCAAACCGGGCAGCCCCGGTTAGTAAGGTTCTGTCCCGCCACAGTCCACCTGCTTCAATGGGTGCTTGGAGCTGAGGGTCATTGCCCGACAAGTGGACTGTAACACCGCATCAAACAATATGACCAAAAAAGGAAAGAAGGTACCAGCCCTTCGTTTTGCAAGCTTGAACGTCAGAACTATGTCTGATGACTTTACACAAATCAACGATTCTGGGAAGACCGCCATCATCAACAACGAGCTCAGTAGACTCAATGTGGACATTGCAGCACTTCAGGAGACACGCCTCCCTGCGAGCAGATCTCTAAGAGAGCAAGTCTACACCTTCTACAGGCAGGGTAGGGATTCTGAAGAACCAAGACAGCATGGAGTGGGCTTTGCCATCAGAAACTCTTTGCTCAGCATGATAGAGCCACCCTCAAATGGTTCGGAATGCATACTGTCCTCTGGTCTAGTACACCTACTCAGCATCTATGCTCCAACACTCTGCTCCCCACCTGAAGCTAAAGACCAGTTCTACGAGGAACTCCATAACATCATTAGTAGCATCCCCAACACTGAACACCTATTCCTGCTGGGGGACTTCAATGCCAGGGTTGGGGCTGTCCATGACACATGGACTTCCTGCCTTGGGCGATTTGGCATTGGAAGGATGAATGAGAATGGACAGAGACTGCTTGAGTTGTGTACCTATCATAACCTCTGCATCACCAACTCATTCTTTCACAATAAACCCTGTCACCAAGTTTCTTGGAGGCACCCACGATCACGTCGTTGGCACCAGCTGGACCTCATCGTTACAAGGCGAGCCTCTTTAAACAGTGTTCAAATTACACGCAGCTTCCACAGTGCAGACTGCGACACCGACCACTCCCTGGTGTGCAGCAAGGTTAGCCTCAAACCAAAGAAGCTGCATCACTCCAAGCAGAAGGGCCGCCTGCGCATCAACACTAGCAGAGTTTCTCATCCACAGCTGTTACGCAAGTCTCTAAATTCACTTGAAAAGCCCTCCAAAACACTCCCACAGGGGATGCAGGGACCCAGTGGGCCCACATCAGAGACACCATCTATGACTCAGCAATGACCACCTATGGCAATTGTGTGAAGTGGAATGCAGACTGGTTTCAATCTCACATTGAAGAGCTGGAACCTGTCATAGCCGCTAAGCGCATTGCACTGCTGAACTACAAGAAAGCCCGCAGCGAGTTAACATCCGTAGCACTTAAAGCTGCCAGAAGCACTGCACAAAGAACAGCCAAGCGCTGCGCGAATGACTACTGGCAAAATCTATGCAGTCATATCCAGCTGACCTCTGACACAGGAAATATCAGAGGGATGTATGATGGCATTAAGAGAGCTTTTGGGCCAACCGTCAAGAAGATTGCCCTCCTCAAATCTAAATCGGGACACAATCACTGACCAACGCAAACAAATGGACCGCTGGGTGGAACACTACCTAGAACTGTACTCCAGGGAAAATGTTGTCACTGAGACCGCCCTCAATGCAACCCTGTCTCTGCCAGTCATGGATGAGCTGGACGTACAGCCAACAAAATCGGAACTCAGTGATGCCAATGATTCTCTTTCCAGCGGAAAAGCCCCTGGGAAGGATGGCATTACCCCTGAAATCATCAAGAGTGCCAAGCCTGCTATACTTTCAGCTCTGCACGAACTGCTTTGCCTGTGCTGGGTTGAGAGAGCAGTACCACAGGACATGCGCGATGCCAATATCATCATCCTCTATAAGAACAAGGGTGACCGCGGTGACTGCAACAACTACCGTGGAATCTCCCTGCTCAGCATAGTGGGGAAGGTCTTCGCTCGTGTCGCTTTAAACAGGCTCCAGAAGCTGGCTGAACGTGTCTATCCTGAGGCACAGTGTGGCTTTCAAGCAGAGAGATCCACCATTGACATGCTGTTCTCCCTTCGCCAGCTACAGGAGAAATGCCATGAACAACAGATGCCCCTCTACGTTGCTTTCATTGATCTCACCAAAGCCTTTGACCTCGTCAGCAGAAGTGGTCTCTTCAGACTACTAGAAAAGATTGGATGCCCAACAAAGCTACTAATTATCATCATCTCATTCCATGACAATATGAAAGGCACAATTCAGTATAGCGGCGCCTCATCAGACCCCTTTCCAATCCTGAGTGGCGTGAAACAGGGCTGTGTTCTCGCACCTACACTGTTTGGGATCTTCTTCTCCCTGCTGCTCTCACATGCATTCAAGTCCTCAGAAGAAGGAATTTTCCTCCACTCAAGATCAGGTGGCAGGTTGTTCAACCTTGCCTGTCTAATAGCGAAGACCAAAGTACGAAAAGTCCTGATCAGGGAACTCCTCTTTGCTGACGATGCTGCATTAACATCTCACACTGAAAAGTGTCTGCAGAGACTCATCGACAGGTTTGCGGCTGCCTGCAATGAATTTGGCCTAACCATCAGCCTCAAGAAAATGAACATCATGGGACAGGACGTCAGAAATGTCCCATCAATCAATATCGGCAATCACACTCTGGAAGTGGTTAAGAGTTCACCTACCTAGGCTCAACTATCACCAGTAACCTGTCTCTCGATGCAGAATTAAACAAGCGCATGGGAAAGGCGTCCGCTGCTATGTCCAGACTGGCCAAGAGAGTGTGGGAAAATGGCGCACTGACACGGAACACAAAAGTCCAAGTGTATCAAGCCTGTGTCCTCAGTACCTTGCTCTACGGCAGCGAGGCCTGGACAATGTACGTCAGCCAAGACCGACGTCTCAATTCATTCCATCTTCGCTGCCTCCGGAGAATCCTTGGCATCAGGTGGCAGGACCGTATCTCCAACACAGAAGTCCTCGAGGCGGCCAACATCCCCAGCATATACACCCTACTAAGCCAGCAGCACCTGAGATGGCATGGCCATGTGAGCCGCATGGAAGGTGGCAGGATCCACAAGGACACATTGTACAGCGAGCTCGTCACTGGTATCAGACCCACCGGCCGTCCATGGCTCCGCTTTAAAGACGTCTGCAAACGCGACATGAAGTCCTGTGACATTGATCACAAGTCGTGGGAGTCAGTTGCCAGCGATCGCCAGAGCTGGCGGGCAACCATAAAGGCGGGGCTAAAGCATGGCGAGTCGAAGAGACTTAACAGTTGGCAGGAAAAAAGACAGAAGCGCAAGGAGAGAGCCAACTGTGCAACAGCCCTGACAACCAATTTTATCTGCAGCACCTGTGGAAGAGTCTGTCACTCTAGAATTGGCCTTTATTGCCACTCCAGGCACTGCTCCACAAACCACTGACCACCTCCAGGCGCTTACCCATTGTCTCTCGAGACGAGGAGGCCAAAGAGAACTGCAAAATATTGAGTTCCTAGGTGCAAAATGTATCAGCTTTGCATAGAAAATATAAACTTCTTCACTTCTGGGAATTGATTATCTTACAGCATTGTCTATTATAGTGCTGTCACCTCTGTACTTGTAATTCTGTAACATAATAGTGCAGAACCATATTGTGAATGGAGTTTGTTCCTTTTGATATATGTTATCAGTTGGGTTAAGTTCTTGTGTGCACAAGAGATCAGCCTGTTTTCAAAAGAAAAAATTGTTAACATGAAGAATTCTTCGTTTGGCCATTCTTCATACTTAGCCCAACTTGGTTGGGTCTGTGGAAATTAATTACATGCTAAACATGGCAAATTTTGTTAGGTCATCATGCCAGCCCATGATTTCCTCCTTCCATATTGTCTAAAGCCCCAGGACTTGCATAACAGCATCCATTCACTTTTTATTCAGCTTTCAGTAAATTCTATACTAATGTTTCCTGTACCTAAAGCTTTTCACAGGTTATGAAGGGTAAGCATGATTTTATTCTATTTTATTTGTTTTAATTGCCCTTATGCTGTTTTTGCCCTGTTGTTGGCTTTTCACGTGGAAACTTGGCCAGGGTCAATTTGAATCAACAAGCTGGCAAAGATCCAACAACCGAAAGAGCAATAAAAAATCCTTCTTAGATGTTCGAACCATCCAAGATAAATTTGATCATTTGCAGAAATTCTTAAAGATAGGAAGCATTTGAGTAAAGGTCCTTATTCAAAACTAATAATATAGCCTTTTGACTTTTCCATTGTAAGTTTCTCAAACTTCCTTTTCAAGGCACCAGCTACCAATACAAAACACTTCTCGTGATCCTAACATTAACCTTGATATAATATAGCAAATTGGCTTCATAGTCAACTGCATGAAATCTCATCTGGATCCCATGTAGGGCGTCATATTTTGGAGGGCATACGTCTTCCTTGTCCAAGATTAGATATTCCTGCAGACTGGCGCACAGTACTGGGGGGTCTCAGATACTCCCCACACAGGAGGCATTAATTTGTCAGTACAGGTTTATTTTTCAGTACTCTGGTGGCAGAAACCAACTTTGGTTACTTGAGAATCCTTCATTTAAGTCTTCCTTCAGACTTCACATATTCCATTGTTTGCAAATGTACAGGATGTCAGCTCTTGATCATCTTTGGTGAAGCCAGAAAAACTGTCTCATGTAGGACGTTCAGCTACAGTCATGTCTTACGTAGTGACTAGTGATAGGAGATCTCCATGTCAGGCTGGGGTCCACAATCTCAAGAGAAATAGGCACAAGGTGGATGAATAACAGAACAGTCTACATGACATCTGCTTGGAGTTCCAAGTGGTGGGGCAAGGGCTACAATGCTTTGTCACTTGTCTGAGGCAGGACACAGATTCACATTTGTGGGATATTATTATTTTCTTTATGTCCAGAGATGTGTTTCCTCCTTTCCCACATCCCCAGGGTGCTTCAGAAAGCATTCTCAGAAGAGGTGCTGACCAAACTGATGGAGCTGCGGGCTGACAAGTCCCCGGATCCTGATGGGCTTCAATCTACGGTCTTAAAAGAGGTGGCTAATGAGGTAGTGGATGCGTTGGTGTTAATTTTTCAAAATTCGCTAGATTCTGGAAAGGTTCCATCAGACTGGAAAGTAGCAAATATAACCCCTCTATTCAAGAAGGTGGGGGGTGGGGGTGGAGGCAGAAAACAGGTAACAATAGGCCAGTTAGCTTGACGTCTTTCATGCGGAAGATGTTAGAATTGATCACGAAGGAGGCTATAGCTGGGCACTTAGAAAAACTCAAGGTAATCAGGAATAGTCAGCATGTTTTTGTGAAAGGGAAATCATGTTTAACCAATTTATTGGAGTTCTTTGAAGGAGTAACATGCGCTGTGGATAAAGGAGAGCCCGTTGACGTACTGTACTTGGATTTCCGGAAGGCATTTAATAAGGTGCCACATAAAAGGTTATTGCGCAAAGTAGAAGCTCATGGTGTAGTGGGTAACATATTAGCATGGATAGAAGATTGGCTGGCTGGCAGAAAACAGAGTATACATAAATGGGTCCTTTTCTTATTGGCAGGATGTGATGAGTGGAGTCCCGCAGGGGTCTCTGCTGGGGCCTCAACTTTTTACAATTTATATCAATGACTTAGATGAGGGGAACGATGACATGGTGGCTAAATTTGGAGATGACACAAAGGTAGGTAGGAAAGTATGTTGTGAAGAGGACATGAGGTTGCAGACTGATATTGGTAGGTTGAGTGAGGGGGCAACAATTTGGCAGATGGAGTATAATGTGGGAAAATGTGAAGTTGTTCACTTTGGCAGGAAGAATAAAAAAGCAGAGTATTTCTTAAACGGGGAACGACTGCAGAATTCCAAGGTGCAGAGGGATCTAGGTGTTGGAGTGCATGAGTCACAAGAGGTTAATATGCAGGTACAGCAAGTAACAAAGAAGGCTAATGGAATGCTATCCTTTATTACGAGAGGAACTGAAAATGAAAGTAAGAATGTTATGCTTCAATTATACAGGGCATTGGTGAGACCACATCTCGAATAGTGTGTGTAGTTTTGGTCTCCTTATTTAAGGAAGGGTGTACATGCGATGGCAGTTCAGAGCAGGTTTACTAGATTGATAACTGGAATGAGTGGGTTGTCTTATGAGGAAAGGTTGGACAGACTGGACTTGTTTTCAGTAGAGTTTAGAAGAGTGAGGGGAGACTTGATTGAAGATCCTGAATGTTATTGATAAGGTGAACATGGAATGTGGAAAGGATGTTTCCTCTTGTGGGTGAGTCCAGAACTAGGGGGTACTGTTTGAAAATTA